>NW_028270145.1:86070924-86379139 GCF_037043375.1 Chiloscyllium plagiosum | reverse complement strand
TTTTGATGTGAGGGGTTCTCACCTGCTTCAAGAAGACCTCAATAGTCCCATGACAAAGAAAAATCAGGGAAGGCCCCTTAATAACTACCATCCCGTGGTTCTGACAGCCATCATTATGAAGTGCTTTTGAAGTTAGTAATAACACACATCAACTCCAGCCTCCTAGATTGCCTTGATCCACTAAAATTCACCTACATCACAGCAGGTCCATGACAGAAACCTTCTCCCTGGCCTGACATTCATACCTGGAACATTTGTATAACATGGACACTTACATCAGACTCCTATTTATTGACTTTAGCTCCGTCTTCAACACCATAATTCCAACCAAATGTACCTCCAAACTCTGAGACCTGGGACTCTCTGCAACTGGATCCTCGACTTCCTGACCCATAGACAGTAATCAGCTAGGATAGGTGACAAAACCTCCTCCATAATAATCCTCAACACCGGCACCCTGGAAGACTACATACTCAGCCATTTACTATACTCCTTATACGCTCATGACTATGTGGACAAATTAAGTCCTAACTCCATTTGCAAATTTGTTGATGACACCACCATAGTGGATCAGATCTCAGAAACCAACGAGACAGAGTACAGAAAGAGTTAGATAGCTTAGTGGCATGGTGTAAAAACAACAATCTCTCCCTTAATATCAGCAAAACAAAGAAGTTAATCATTGACTTAAGGAAGGTGAAAGGCAGTCCCCTGTCTATATCGCTGGTGCTGAGGTGAAGAGTTTCGAATTCCAAAAAGTAATTATCACCAATAATCTATCCTGGTCTATCCACATTAACACGACAGTCAAGAAAGCACATCAACACCTATATTTCCTCAGAAGGCTAAGGAAATTCAGCATATCAACATGGATTCTTACCAAGTTTTGTAGATGCACCACAGAAGGCTTCATATTCAGATATATCACAGCTTGGAATGGCAACCGGTCTGCTAAGACCACAAGAAATTACAGAGAGTTGTGAACACAGTCCAGTCCAACACACAAACCAAAGTTCCTTCCTTTGTCTCCTTCTACACTTCCTGCTGCCTTGGGAAAGCAACCAACATAATCAAAGGCCCCTCCCAACCCGGTTATACTCCCAACCCGGTTATACTCCCTTCCATCAGAGAGAAGATGCAAAAGTTTGAAAACAAATTTCTATCAGCCAAATGCCACCAATATTAGACATTGCAGCTTCCCTTTGAGAGAAACAGCCTGCCTTTCAGAAGTGCAGGCCTTTTACATCATGTGGATTCTGTACAATGCCACTTGGCTCTCCAGTTGAGCAGAGGCGGTGTTAGCAGTGCTAAGAAGAAGGAAGCAGCATGGGAGCCACTCAGATACATTCTGCAATCATGTAGATGAGGTGGGTTATAAAACTATCTGCTTCTCAGTTCATTTGGAATCAGCAGACGTTGGTCTTTAGTTGATCTCTGCAGATGAAAGTCAGAGCCCATGAAATTTTATTCCCATATGTCTGAATGACCTAAGTATCTGATCCAAATCATGTAAGAATGCCCTTCTTACATTCCCACATTGTGGATGTACACAAGTAGACATTACGAAATAAAGTTCAACTGCAAAATAAGTAGACAACTGAAGTTACTATTGTATTTGAGAGTGTATCTATGATAAGCCTGAGTTGCTAACAGCAGTAAACAACAAATGCCAAAATTTTACTTACAGTAACTCCTCTTTTCATCAATTCCACGAGAATTGACTTGGTAGATCTTGAAAAAACCAATGAGAGTTGGCAGCCTCGTTCTTCACTATCAGAGGGAGAAATGATAGTGACATATGGTTTCTGTGGATTATCTGGAACCTTTGAAAAGTAATGTTTGATCAGGCACTCCAAGTAACCAGTAAGTAAAACAGATTTTCTCCGCAGAGCTTTCATGTCAGTTTGATTGAAGATCTGAAATAAATGGAATTAATCACAAATATATTTGCCAAAGACACACATTAAATACATCATATTTTACAGTAATATAACCATACAACACTTTTAGATTAAACATTAATTTTGTCCATGTAAAAATATAAAAAATGATAAATTTTCTTTGTTTTGTTGCAGTGTAATAATTGTAAGAGAAACAAACTGTAACTTTCAACTTAGAAAATAAAATCTCATTCAACTCTGATACACCAATTTTGTTCTGCATTCCATCTTTACATTCAGACCATGAGTAAATTATTCCTAACTGTAATACTTAAACTGTGAAGAAATAGTTCAGATTTAGAGAGGATGCACTGAATGTTAATGAAATGCTTGAAGATCTCAAATCTCTCCCAGTTACAAAGAAGCAGAACAAAACAAGGCAGCTTTTTGGATTTGCCATTCAGTGACATCATGACTGATTAGTTACTCAATTCCACTTACCCGTTGTGTTTCTTGCACACAGTGAATAAAACACAGAGGCATTCTAAAGGTGAGAATAGATCCTGCCAAGAATTTCCTGCAGCCTTGAATATTCTTGATAGTCTTCCCAATCTCATTGGGATCAACATATTCAATATAATGAGTAGAACTTGGACAGGCTGGCAGTTTGGGCTTAGAAGTGGCAGATTCAATACAATATGGGAAAGAGTGAGGTAATGCACTTTGGTAGGAAGAATAGAAGAATACACTATTTTCTAAATGGGGAAAGGCTTCGGAAAACTGAAGCACAAAGGGACATAGGAGACTTAGTAAAGGATTCTCTTAACGCTCGGGTTCAGTTGGAAATTAGGAAGGCATGCAATGTTAGCATTCCTTTCAAGAGGGCTTGAAGGCAAGAATAGGGATGTTTAAAACTCTGGCGAAAGTGAGGACTGCAGATGCTGGAGATCAGAGTAGTACTGATTAGAGTGGTACTGGAAAAGCACAGCAGGTCAGGCAGCATCCGAGGAGCAGGAAAATGGATGTTTCGGGCAGGAGCCCTTCATCAGGAATGACCTGCTGTTCTTTTCCAGCACCACTCTAATCTTGATGTATAAGACTCTGGTCAGACCACATTTAGAATATTGTGAGCAATTTGGGGCCAAGTGTCTAAGGAAGAATGTGCTGGTATTGGAGGGGTTCCAGAAGAGGTTTGCAAGAATGCTCCTTGGAATGAAAGTCATGTCATATGAGGAATGGTTGAGGACTCTGGGTTTGTATTCAATGGAATTTAGAAGGATGAGGGGGGAATCTGATTGAAAATTACAGAATACTGAGAGGCCTGGTTGGAGTGGACACAGAGAAGGACACAGCCTTAGAGTGAAGGGACTTTAATTGAGTGTCTTTAAGATAGAGATAGATGGGCTATTGAGTAGTTACAGGAAAGGGGAAAAGAATGGAGTTGAGAAACATATCAGTCATGATCAAAGGCAGAGCAGATACGATGGGCTGAATGGCCTAACTTGCATGTATGTCTTATCTTCTAGTAAACTTCTGGATGAGAACATGCACATGGGTCAGCTATGATCCCTTTAATGGTAGAACAGGTTCAAGAGGCTGAATGGCCTACTCCTGTTCCTCTTTCTTATGGTCTTATGGCTGCCTACCTACAATATTGGAGGATTTGAAGGACAATCAGCATCCAGGAAATGGGCTGAGAATTGCTAAATCTTCTCTGGAAGAGAAAAGATTAAATGCTCCTTCAACTTCCCTAACCTTCAACACAATGACCCTTGGATAAATGGAGCATTCTATTTGAAATTCAGATAAATGTAAATGTTTTAAGTGATGTATAATTTCTGCATTAGCTATGCAGATTGAATTTATAGTTTACTTAAAAGGACTAGTATGACAAAATGGTAATTGTTGCCTACCAGCTATTTTGATAGATTACCTGTCAAAAATCAGCTACCTTCCAAATGCATACATTAAATTACACTACTAATAGAAACTGCTATTTTTTGAGTTCCAGATTACTGATATGAGTGTTCTATTTGCCCTGGAGAACAGTCTGCTCTAAAGGAAAATCTGAAGCAAACATTAAAGCAATTCTTGACGAGGAACAAATATATTCAGCTCATTTTTAATTAATTTAATTATTCACTTTTTACACCTTTTATGTTGAAGTATCAGTTGTTGGCATGAGCACAAAATTTGTACCTTAGCTTTCTCCTCTGTGGACTTAACAGGATTTCAAACTGAGCCAGATAACATACTGCCTGATCCAAATTATTTAATGGAGTTTCTATGACACAGCAAGGATTCTTGTGGCACAGTAGTAGAGTCTGTACCTTTGAATCATAAAACAGGGGTTCAATTCCTATCTGCTTTGTGATAGCATTTCTGAACAGGTTGATTAGAAAATCTTCAAGATACAGCTCTTTCAGCTGTGTTACTCTAATGAATATGTCCTTGGACAATATAATTGTTGTCTCAAATTCTTTGAGATCATGATTGCCAATTGTATTGCATTAGGCTCAAGAGAAGCATCACTAAAGCTCTTTTATAAAGCAATCAAAACTTTTCTTTGTAAAACAAGCGGTGACTGTAACGATACCAAGACTCAGACAAGACAAAACATTTGTCTATTCTGGTGAAGGTTGGATTGAAAATGCTAGTATTTAACAGACTGACAGAAATTTGGGGTTATGGAGTAGGAGAAGGATTTTTCACTTGAGGAGTTCATGAGTTTGAATGAAGGTGACAAGTTAACACTCTAACTCCGACAAATGGCCAGAAACACATGAGGATCAGTTGTTCAGTTGGTCACCCTGTGGCCACAATGTGGGCTGAGTGCAAAAGCACAACTAATCATGTCATGTTTCTCTTAATTTTTTTTACCTTATTAGGGGGATAAAATGTACAATTTGCAATGCTTCCCAAATATATAATTGGGAACAAAGGGTGAAATTAAGTAGAGGGCCTTATGTGGGCTATAACGAGGAATCTGGGAGAATTGCAGGCGAATGAGGGCAAGGCCTCCTTCAATATCAGGAGTAATTAATTCCTTTTTCAAACGGTGTTTATTGCATCAATATGAAATTATCGATTGGCAGTGTTTGGATGCCTATTGACAGAGATTAATGTTGATTTTTTAACTTGGTTAACTGTAAAATTCACCTCATTAATATGCAGCATCCTATTTGAGGAAATTCCACCATGAGGAAAATAGATGTTGATAATTTCCAACATGAAAGTAAGAGCAGATACCTAGGGACTTCAGCTCGTTGCTTACTCTTCCGGACTGCTATCTTGGAGATTGGGCAATGACATCTCAGGGTATGCTCTAGCCCGCCAGCTGTATGTACCCCATATCCATGGAAGCTACCATCTGATACTAGTCAGTCTCTGAGGACCATCATGGCACATCTTTGATCTTCTTATGAGATAGTTTTGCATTTTAAAGTTGCACTTCAGGGTGCATTGGAACTAGCATTGGAACACTGATGCTGAAAACCTTGTGTGGAGGGGCAGGCACTCAACTCATCGATCCAAGCAAAGCACATCAGAGGGCTATTCACTTGCACTCATTCACCTTTACCCACCTGGATGCCCACAGCATTCCAGCTTTGCCTTACTTTGTGCCTTCACCCAGAACTACGAGGCTGAAATAATTTCTGACTTGACTTATCATTGAACATGGGCACAAAGTCAGAATGTTGATCATGGTTGTCGGCAGTTCTCAATCAAATCAAGGGAGAGGCACCATGTCACCGAAGGGTGAGTTAGGTGGATAAGAGGTGCAAGAGGATATTCCCGCTGGTGGATGCATCCAGAATGTGGCTCAGTGGTTAGCACTGCTGCCTCACAGCACCAGGGTCCCAGATTCAGCTCCAGCCTCAGGCAACTGTCTGTGTGGAGTTTGCACATTCTCCCCGTGTCTGTGTGGGTTTCCTATGTGTGCTCCGGTTTCCTCCCACAATCCAAAGATGTGCAGGCCAGGTGAATTGCCCATAGTGCTAGGTGCATTAGTCAGAGGGAAATGGGTCTGGATGGGTTACTCTTTAGAGGGTTGGTGTGGACTGGTTGGGCCGAAGGACCTGTTCTCGTGCTGTAGGGAATCTAATTTGTATCCATTTTGGTGCAGCAATTTTTGCCATGAGACTGAGTGAGGTTTTTTGCCATATCTTACCAAACGCTCTACATTAAGTTGCCATTTCCATCCCAGGGCTGAACATCACATTCAGCAGTGCTAACAGAGGCATGACTAATACCAGTGACAGCCAACACAATAAATAGAACATAAATAAAGCAGTAGTAAAGTTTGAATTTGCTAATAACACATTAGGCAGAACGTTACAGTTTTGTTAGCACTGCTGTTGGATCTGTTGATGGCAGTGTTCTGTCTCAATCAGAAACCTATGGGTTCAAGTTCTATACCTCCATTTGAGTATAGAAGTCAAGGTTAATATTTTGCTTCCTTACTGCAGGAGTATCATATTGTCGAAAATCCCATTATATATGTAAGATTTCAAAGCAAGATTCCATCACCTTAAAATATTCCAATTTGAAAAAGAGCAAGGAAGTGTTCTCCCTGACGTTGTGGCCAAAATTTATTCTTCCAATTACCTGGTCATTATCATGTTTGCTAAATGCGAATTAGCTACATCCTACAGTACTAACGTCAAGGCTTTGTGACACAGTGCTACCTTTGAGCCAAGTGGCCTGGGTTCAGGTCCTACCTGCTCCAGTGATGTGTAATAACATCTCTCAGAATAAAGCATGTTAGGAAACATGATGATTGTGAAGAGGTACTTCATAAACTGATTTTTTTTCAGGTTGTCTTTGACAATTTAATGATGAAAGAAAATAGTTCATGGTTTGAATAACTGCACGGAGGCCAGTATTCTGTCATCAGGTTAGCCTTTATTTAGATTAGATTAGATTACCTACAGTGTGGAAACAGGCCCTTCGGCCCAACAAGTCCACACCAACCCACCCAAGAGCAACCCACCCATACATTTACCCCTTCACCTAACACTACAGACAATTTAGCATGGCCATTTTACCTAACCTGCACATTTTTGGACAGGGGAGGAAACCGGAACAAACCCACGCAGACACGGGAAGAATGTGCAAACTCCACACAGACAGTTGCCTGAGGTGGGAATTGAACCCAGTCTCTGGCGCTGTGAGGCAGCAGTGCTGACCACTGTGCCTTATGTGTGCACAGTATTTGAACTCTGACCAGCTAACTCAGAGCCAGACCCTAAAGTGAGGAGAATGCTTGAGGCACCTGTTTATATCTGTTAGCCCAGGGTAACAGCCCAAATCAGGGACCTCATATTCAGTGAGAGCCACCTGGCCAACCTCATCCAACTGCCTGCCTAAGTCCAGGGATATAGGCCTGTTCTTTTTCTTGTAGCTTCTCCAGGGATGTTTTTGCACCAGGTCTGATTTAAATGATTCTAACTTAGACACGGGTGGCATAAAGGGGGCCAGAGAGCCCTTCTCCTGCAGCCAGAGTCTCTCAGAAGAAATTCTCCCTCTTCTTCAGGTGATAACAATATCAAGGCTGTGACCTCGCTGCATCCATTTCAGACTCTGAGCTTTCCTCAATGCAAGACAGAAGGGCAGAGCTCATGGTTCCTGACAGCCTTTCCAGCTTTTCTGAGGGGCCGGAGATATTTTGCTCCTGCTCCGTTTGCGAGTTTGTAGCTTCCATGTGGTCCATGTGCCTACTTCTTCTCTCCACACTTAGTATGTTATGGCACCTGACCTTGCGTCGACCTTGCTTTGTACCAAAGCAGGGCAATTTCTCTGGTTTTAAAATCAAACTTTGTCGCCTGAAGCAAACGGTGTCTCTTGCTAAGAGGAGGCATGTGGCCAATATTGGTGCTCCTAATGCCGTTTCACCCTCCCTTTCTGGTCTTCTCCACATCAGCAACACTGCTGGAGCTCCAGGATCAACGTGGATTTCTCCGCCCCCACCTTATCCTAGATCCAACCTTCCAACTTGGCTCCACCCTCGTAACCTATTCTACCTGTCCATCTTCCCTCCCACCTAACCACTCCACCCTCCTCTCCGACTTATCACCTTTACCACCACCTTCATCTACCTATGACACTCCCAACTACCTTGTCCCCCCCACCTCACTTCCATTTATCTCTCAGCCCCCCGCACCCACAAGCCCCATTCCTGATGAAGAGCTGGTACCCGAAACATCGATTCTCCTGCTCCTCGGATGCTGCCTGACCTGCTGTGCTTTTCCAGCACCACACTCTCACCTCTGGTGGAGTTCAGCCAGTATCTGGTGGTGACCTTTGTTCGGGACAATCAATCTTGCTGCCCATAATAATATGCCATCCCCTGCATTATTAGCACATCATCCAGATAAATGGCAATCCGGGATAGACCTTTTATAATATTCTCCATCATCTGCTGGAAAATGGCATTGGCTGATGATACCCCAAATGGCAGTCTTGTATATTGGTATAAATCTTTATCTGAATTAATTATGGCAGACTTCTGGAGCTCCTCATCTAGTCACAACTGCAGTTACACATGGCTCATGTCCAGCTTTGTGAAGAACAGCAACTATCTCCCCCCCGCTCCCCCCTCCCCCCACCAACCACCACCAATTACCACAAGGTTTGTACAAGTCCTCTATGTCAGGGAATGGGTACTTGTCCAGCTGGGGAAAGTGGTTTACCATTAAAATCCCCACAGAGGCAAACCACCTTTCAAGTTTCACAATCAGTATGACCGGTGCTGCCCACTCTGCAGATTTGTTTATTGATTCCTTTGCTTTACAGCTTCCTGATTTCAGCCTCTATTTATCCAAGTCAGGCAGATAGCGATATTGCTAGAAATGATGCTGCTCAAAAATGACTGTTGCAAGTAAATTATCTTCAGGAGCATACCCTTTTCTCTCATTGCCACTGAAATAACTGCACAGAAACCAGCATCCCGTCACCAAGTCACCCTTTGTTTTTATGTGCACAGTACATGGACTCCGACCAGCTGGTTCAGACCAGTCCCTTGAGTGAGGAAAATCCTGTTTATATCTGTCAGCCAGGGCTCCCTGATAGGCCCAGGTTCACAGCCACATTCAGGGAACACATACTCAATGATATTCACCTGGCTAACCTTGTTCCAATTGCTACAATGGTAAAATGTCAAATTCATGCCTTGATATTTTCAAAGGTCAAAATAGTTTGTTTTGCCAGTATCATATTTATGTCCTGTTGGTGAGCAAAAATTTCTAATAAATTCATGTTAAGCCAAAATAGGCAGGGCAATAATGAACATAAAGTCAAATCCTGCTCTATCATTCCTAAATATGTGAATCTTTATTTAAAATTAACTATTCCCAACCAGATGAATGCACTTGCCTCTAAGCCAGCTTGTAGTGAACGAACCAATAAGATGGGTGGATTTGAGATTCGAAATCCATTCACACCAAAACTTAAGTCGAGATCTAAGCAGAGAGAAAGAAACATTCAGATTTTAGTTTTTTTTTTAATTCTTTTTCTGGTGAGTTATGTTTCCCAACATACCACTTTAAGAATCCCCTCACACCTGTTGAAAAGGGGTGATTCAAATACTCATGTTGTCTAATGTCAAATGGGTGACTGTCCTCCTGGGATGGAGCAGGAGTCCAGGCATTTCCAGTTAGTGAGGAAAATTGCAAAGTTATTAGCCTACAGTTTTCTGATAATCTTTGAAAATTGAAATTGTGTCAAAGAACTGGAAAATCACAAGTCTCACTGCTTTGTTCAAAAAGGGAAAAGGATGAAGAAGGAAATTAAAAGCCAATTAGCAATGTACACACTAATAGCTGAAATTAGTGATAGAAAAGCACAAGTTAATTAGGGTTATTTCGCTTGGTTTTGTAAAGTGCAGGCTGTGTTCAATATGAAATTGGCTTTTCAAGAAATCACGGAACTTATATGGATTTTCAGACAAGGATTAGTCAAGGTCAAGGAATTGAAGGGAGAATGTTAGTTCGAGATATTGATGCAGTGGGACAAAATAATGGGATAAATGGATGTTGTTCAGACTGGCAGAATGTGGATACCGCTCAGTTACCCATTTATAGAAATAATATGGACCTAGCTACAAGAAAAATGATATAAAATGTTAGTGATCATAACAAATTAGCAACGTGATGATGTGATGAAAAATGTCACAGAATCTTAACAAATGGAATACAGAGATCATTGACAGCTGCAGTTCACTGTGGAGAAATCTGAAGTAAGTTTTTAGACAACATACCTACGTCTTAGCAGGTAAAGCTCTTACGGAATGAAGAAACAGCCAGGAGATGGGTGAATGTAATGCATAAAATGATAACTGTATTTTGTTTTTTTATATGTGGCTGGTATTGAATAAAGAAAGTTGAATTTGTTTTACACATGGAATAAGGCTCAGCTGCTGTACTGGCCTCAATTCTGAACACTGAAAATAGCCATGAAAATAGATTTCCTGCTGTAATATTAAGAACAAAGGATTGAGTTATGGAAAAAGGATTGCAAATCTGTTTCTTTTTTTTTCCATTGAAACCATAAGACCAGAAGAAATAGGAACAGGCGGAGGCTGTTCAGCCCCTTGAGCCTGTTCTGCTATTCAATAGGTTCATGACTGATCCAACATTCCTCATGTTCATATTCCTGCCCTTTCCCCATAACTGTTGATTCCCCTACTGATCAAGGATCCATCTCTCAGCTTTAAATATACACAAAGACTCTGCTTTCTGTAGCAAGGAATTCCAAAGACTTTCTCTGAAAGAAAGAATTACTTTGCGTCTCGGTCTTCAATTGGCATCCCTTATTTTTGAGACCGTGACCTCTGGCCCTAGATCCCTCCATCAGGGAAAACATCCTCTGAGCATTTATCTTGTCAAACCCTTTTAAGAATCATAATTTTTTAATGAGATGACCGCTCATTCTTTGCAACTCCAATCAGTAAACTCTCAAACTGTTTAAAATTCATTCATAAGCCAATCCCTCTATACCTGGGATCATCCCAGTGAACCTTTTCTGAACTGCCACCAATGACATGATATATTTTCTGAAATACGGCAAACAAAACTTCTCACAGAACTCCAGATGTGGTCTCATCAGCAATTTGTACAGTTGTTGTGGGACTTCCCTAATCTTACATTTCAACTCCCTTGAAGTAACAGTCAACATTCCATGAGCCTTCCTGATTACCCACTATAGCTGTGTGTTAGCTTTCTGCATCTCATGCAAAGTATCCCCAAGTCCCTTTGTAATGCAGCTTTCTGCAGTTTTCCTCTATTTAAATAATACTCTGTTCTCTTGTTCTCCCTTCCAAAATGAACAACTTCACATTTTCACATTATACTCTTACTTGCCAACACTGACAGGTTGCCAATCTGAAAAAGAACCCTTTATTCCCACTTGCTGTTTGCTGCCCATGAGCTAATTTTCTATCCATGCCAATATACTACAGTCAACACTGTAGATCTTAACTTTTCTGAGGTTCTTTGTCAAACATCTTCTGGAAATCCAAAAACAAAACATCTACAGTTCCCCTCTGGTTAAGATTCCTCAAAAAAACTCAAATGAATTAGCAAGACGCCATTTCCCTTTAATGAAACTGTGTTGACTCTGCTTGACTCGATCATAATTTTCCAATGTTCTGCAATTACTTCCTTGATAATTGATCCCAATACTTTTCCAACAATAATACCAGGCTAAACGGCCTATAGCTTTTCAAGTTGATCTAAATGGGTGTTCAGGGTTTTTCATGTTTAAGACAGAAATTTAGAGAAGGCAAATCATGAAAGCTAGGAATTTTTCTTTTCTATAGGGCCTCGGTTATGATGTATTGCTTTGTAGGTAAACTGTAAGCAAATTCAGACAAAGAAGATCACATTTGTAACAGATACTGCCTGATTTTTCTTCTGGACTTTACACTTGGATAGTATGGAAAATGCTTTCCAATTTGGAAACATGGTAAACAGGAGGAATAGACTCAAGACTGAGACCAGAAAGACCATACGTTTTAGAAGCAAAAGGAGGTCATTTGGCCCATCAGGTTTGGTTCACCATTTGTACCTGATCTGGCAATCCTTAACTTGTGTTTCCTCCCTGTCTTCCATAACCATTGATTCTATTTGCCAATTAAAACCTTGTCTATCTCAGCTTCGTATATAATTGACAACCCAGCCTCAACAGAATTCCACAGATTCATGACCAAAAAAATTTCTTATCTCTGATTTAAATGACTAATAAGTGGTACTGCATAAAACAAGCTAGCATCCACTGGGGGAGGGTGGGGTGAGCAAGGAAAACATGGAATTTGCAAGGCACTTGAAGTTGAAGCTAATAGGACTGTGTCAAATAAAACACATGAGTTAAGTATTCCTAATGCACCTGATCTGTTTTTCAGGTTAAAACTTGTTTGTGTGCAAAGATCCATTCTGTTGCTTTTATGTGTCTCTGTCTCACTGAGACTACCTGGAAAAAGAGGTCTTTATGTATACACAAAGCAATGGGTGTAATTAAACAACACTAAATATTCTGCAAGCAACTGATAAAAGAAAGAGAAAAAAGAGAAAGCTAGTTTTTCACCTGAAGTCTGTCTTAGTGGTTGGACACTTCTTTTTAACACCATATGGGTTGATTCCTGTGACCACACTCAATGTAAGGATAAAGCTTAAAACTAAATAATTGATGCTTGGTTTCTCTATCCAGGAACGATCAGAATCAAATTCTAAATGGCATATACATCTCAAGTAATTAATTTTACCTAAGAGGAGTCAGCAATAACAATGATAAGGCACTTCAAAAGATTATTAATAAAACATAATAATATTGATTAACAAGATGCCTTGTGAATTTCAAAAATTATACATATACAGATCAGCAGAATTCAACTTCCTATTCAGTTTCCTAACATAACAAACAAAAAGAACAAGTTAAATATCAATAATTTTCAACATGGAAGTCAGAGCCAGTACCTGTGAATTTCCCCTGGAGTGAATAGGGTGAATGTGTTGAATTGTGTATTTGGGGAGTGCTTTCAAGACCCACCGATATAAGACCCTGCAAAGGGAAACACCACCATACAGTGCAAAGGACATAAACCTATGGGGTTCCTAATCCCTGCTGATCATATCATATTGGTTCCCTGTATGCTGTAAACTTGTCTGCTTCAATTAGCTCTGACGACTTTGTTCACACAACACTTTTGGATGTAGAGGTAGAGAAAGAATAGCATTGTTTTAGCATGAGGGGAAGTGGTGTCAGCATTTCTTAAAGCGCTATGTATGCCTCATTCATCTGGCTCCCACAAACAGCAGCCTTTTCACACCTATCCAGGGTACATGTAGCGTGGCAACATCCAAGGAGCAGGAGAATCGACATTTCGGGCACCACCTTCCTAACTTGCAATCTTCTTCCTGACCTCTCCGCCTCCACCCCCACTCCGGCCTATCACCCTCACCTTAACCTCCTTCCATCTGTCGCATTTCCAATGCCCCTCCCCCAAGTCCCTCCTCCCTCCCTTTTACCTTAGCCTGCTTGGCACACTTTCCTCATTCCTCAAGAAGGGCTCATGCCCTAAACGTCGATTCTCCTGCTCCTTGGATGCTGCCTGACCTGCTGTGCTTTTCCAGCAACATATTTTCAGCTCTGATCTCCAGCATCTGCAGTCCTCACTTTCTCCTACATGTAGTGTGGACATGTATTGAGAGTCACGCTGACGCAAGGAAACCCTGTGGGTGCTGGACCTAGCTCTCCATGGCAGCCGTCAAACTATCCAAGACGATTGCATGCTTAGGGCAGCTACATTGATGTACCCTCTGGGAAGTGAGGATCATTGTGTCCCCGATTCCTGCCTGCTGCTCCACTTCCTTCCTGTGCATGCACAGCAGGTTTGCTGACACCACCGGGTCATATCCTGCATGGCGCTGAGCAGGTGCCTGGTCTGCAGCTGCAGGTGTTTCTTTCTTGGCCAGCTGTGGAGCTGTCACAGTAAAATGCTGACCAGCTTGTCTTCCCAAAGGCTGAAGTTCCAATCAAAGCATCAGTATCTGAACTGGCAGATCAGTGGGGGGTTGCAAGAGGTAGTTTTCCTGATGCTTCTTTTGAGGCCTCTTGAACACTCTTCGTTAAAGGCCAAGAAGGAACCTTCTGGGTGAGCGGCCCATTTCTCTCCCAGAGAATGGACACCTTGCTCATACTCACAAGTGTTATGGACCAGGCCATATCCCCTCAAAGATAGCCCAGACCCTAGCCTTTCTAGTTGTTTTAAGCAGATGTAAGGTGAATATTCCAGGAGCAACGCAGATGGTCAAACCACTTGGTTTTAAACAAAATAGAATTTATTTACATGTAGACAAAAGAAAAAGAATATAAAGTAACGTAACTTATCTAAAAACCTAATCCACTCTATTGTAACTTAATGATGCTGTTCCAAATACTTGCAACATCCCCAGAAGCACCCCCTTGGCAAAAAGGTAAATTCGAACATAGGTTCTGACAGGAGTGATGTCAGAGAGAGAGAGAAAGAGAGAGAGAGAGTCAGCCAGAAAACCTCTGTTGAGTTAGAGAACATTCTCCTCCAACAGCTTTCTTTGATCAGCGGCGTCAAACAGACTGCTTGCTCAAACCAAACCAGAAAATGCCCTGAACTGGGAGAACTGGCCACTTCCCTTTCATTGTATAAGTTTTAAAAAAAATTACTTAAAAGCCTTTCAAGTAAACATTTCCAGACATATTTGAACCTCTGTCTTTATGACCCCTCTTGAAAAAAAAACAAGGACAACATAACCTTGTTAAAGGGGTAGCATCGTCACACAAGATGTTAGAGAGAGAGGACGTTGCAGCAAAAGGTTCATGTGGTGTACGATGAATAATCCTACTATTGTAGGGTTACTGAGAAAGATGCAATGGAATGACAGGTGGTACTTACCTGATTGTGAGGACCTGGATGCCTCAGCATCCCTGCAGGAGCTGTCCTGGACATTTCCTGCAAGGGTCCAGATTCTACCCTCATAAGGAGTTAACAGTTTGTTTGTCAGGCACCACTGGATCAGCCCATGGATTCTGGATTCTGCCCTATTTTGGGCTATCCCCTCCTAGATTGAGAGAAAGGGAGGGATTGAGAGAGATTGAAGTGGTTGGCTGATGCACGAGGTCAAAAGATGGTTCATTGTGCTGAGGGATTGAGGCAGCAGGGCAGAGGCTGTGCAGGGCTAGTGATGTGAGGGAATTGAAGAAGTAGGAGTTAGTACAGCAAGATATTGTATGCAGTAATGACAGTGGTTGAACATGAATCTTGGTTGGTGCAGTAGCAGCAATAGAGTGAGTCTGAGGTTGCAAAGATCAAAGTGTGCCACTTGGCTTGATAGAGATGAGAAGGTCTTTGACTTTCTTGCAACATCACTGGCTGTTCCTCTGCACCCTGGAGATGGTACGGATATGGGTAGAAACCTCAGATTCTGCTGCCAGGGACTGGTGTCATGGCTTCCTCTGCTGGTTCTTCAGGAAGAACATACCTTTACAACACCCAATCACAGGACCTCTTGGAACCCATGGGAATCATGGACCTATCTTGCCCTTCTCTGACATCTTCACACTGCATATCCATCAACAAGGAGGGCATCTTCAGAATGCCAACGCTCATCAGGATGCATAGTAGCCTACTAAAGATGATGCAGGTACAAGAGATGCTGGTCTTTCAGTGGATACCTTCAATTCCAGGAACAGTGCATGGTAAGATGGAGATAGAATGCTATAGGGTTGGATTAAGTAGTTAATTGAGTGAGTTTGGTAAGATACAGCAGAAAAACTTCATGGGCTTATTAGTGAAAAACCTTTTCAAGAATGTTATGGAACCAAAAAAAACATAAAATTCAAGTCTTGGTTTAAGTCCCGAAATGGCAATCTAAAAACAAAGCATGATTCGGACAGTCCATCTGCCCATTAATTTTCCCTTTGTCGCTTTGCTGGATCTTAAGGACAATCATTTGACATTTGGACTGAGCTAGTCTGAAATTTAAAAACGAAACCAGAAAATGCTGGAAATCCTCAGCAAGTCTGTTCAGCAACACGTATTACAAGTGAAACAGAATTAACATTACAGATGCATGACGTTCCACTGATGATTTTTCTGAAATGTTATATTTGTTGTCTTCACATATGCCTCCAAATCTGTTGAGTATTTCCAGCACTTTCTGTTTTACATGGGTTTCCATTATCCATTGTATTTTATTTTGCAGAAAATTAAAGCTTTATTTTGAAAGCTTAGGTTAAAGTCTCCTTCGAGGCATTGTGGATCTATCTGCAGTTTATGGGCTGCAGGACTTCAAGAAGACAGCTCACCACCAGCTTCTCAAAGGCAATTAGGGATGACCAATAAATATTGGCCAGCCAGCAATACCCATGTCCCACAAGGGAATGAAAAAAAGTGTTGAAACAGTGAAAACAATACATGACAAATGTGATTCCTTTCACTTACAAAACAATAAATTCCATCACATTTTAAATGATTGCAAATAACATTGAATAAACAGCTCGAATAAATTATTCTTCAGTGTTGGAAAATGCCTCAGTATTGAAAGAATTACTGTTCCAGAATTAATTGTTTGATATGTACTCAGGATGTTATTCATTTGATTCTCACCAAAGTTTGTTGTGCATCCTTTGAGTTTGCATCACCAACTCAGCTGCTGCGCATCACTAAATAAGCACCCATCAGTGAGGAAAGCTTGCACAATGTGAGGTGACATTCCTTGAAATCCATTAGAGGACTCTTGACTATGAAAAAGTGTTGACGATGAATATAAAGAAGTTTGAAAATAAATAGAAATGTCATTCCTCCAGTTAAAGTCAAAGAAACAAGCCAATCAATTATGTTCTTCTGTTCTGTTAGACTGTAGTGATTAGTACGGCAACATTATTTACCCATCTTTACTCTTCTTTTAATTTCACTTTCATCTTTGGGTTGTGACATCAGTGGCAATGCCAACCTTTATTGTCTGTTCTGAAAGCCAATCGAAAGCTGGTGGTGCAGTGCCTTTAGCAGTACAGGAAAATTGCCTGCTTGTTCATCCAGAGTCAACCAGATTGCTGTGGGACTGGGTCATATATTGACCAGACAAAGAAAGATGACTTAGACAATAGACAATAGGTGCAGGAGTAGGCCATTCTGCCCTTCGAGCCTGCACCACCATTCAATATGATCATGGCTGATCATCCTTAATCAGTATCCAGTTCCTGCCTTATCTCCATAACCCTTGATTCCACTATCCTTGAGAGCTCTATCCAACTCTTTCTTAAATGAATGCAGAGACTGGGCCTCCACTGCCCTCTGGAGCAGAGCATTCCACACAGCCACTACTCTCTGGGTGAAGACGTTTCTCCTCATCTCTGTCCTAAATGGTCGACCCCGTATTTTTAAGCTGTGTCCTCTGGTTCGGCACTCACCCATCAGCGGAAACATGTTTCCTGCCTCCAGAGTGTCCAATCCTTTAATAATCTTATATGTCTCAATCAGATCCCCTCTCAGTCTTCTAAACTCAAGGGTATACAAGCCCAGTTGCTCCAGTCTTTTAGTGTGAGGTAATCCCGCCATTCTGGGAATTGACCTCGTGAACCTACGCTGCACTCCCTCAATAGCCAGAATGTCTTTCCTCAAATTTGGAGACCAGAACTGCACACAGTACTCCAGGTGTGGTCTCACCAGGGCCCTGTACAGCTGCAGAAGAACCTCTTTGCTTCTATACTCAATCCCTCTTGTTATGAAGGCCAGCATGCTATTAGCCTTCTTCACTACCTGCTGTACCTGCATGCTTACCTTCATTGACTGGTGTGTAACAACACCCAGATCTCTCTGTACTGCCCCTTTACCTAAATTGATTCCATTTAGGTAGTAATCTGCCTTCCTGTTCTTGCCACCAAAGTGAATAACCATACATTTATCCACATTAAACTGCATCTGCCATGCATCTGACCACTCACCTAACTTGTCCAGGTCAGCCTGTAATCTCCTAACATCCTCATCACATTTCACCCTGCCACCCACTTAGTATCATCAGCAAATTTGCTAATGCTATTGCTAATACCATCTTCTATATCATTAATATATACTGTAAAAAGCTGCGGTCCCAGTACTGATCCCTGCGGAACCCCACTGGTCACTGCCTGCCATTCCAAAATAGAGCCATTTATCACTACTCTTTGTTTCCTATCAGCCAACCAACTTTCAATCCAAGTTAGTACTTTGCCTCCAATACTATGTGCCCTAATTTTGCTCACTAACCTCCTATGTGGGACTTTATCAAAAGCTTTCTGAAAGTCCAGGTATACTACATCTACTGGATCTCCCTCTTCCATCTTTAGAGTTACATCCTCAAAAAATTCCAGAAGATTAGTCAAGCATGATTTCCCCTTCATAAATGCTGACTCTGACCTATCCTGTTACTACTACCTAGATGTGTCGTAATTTCATCCTTTATAATAGACTCCAGCATCTTTCCCACCACTGAGGTCAGACTAACTGGTCTATAAGTTCCTGCTTTCTCTCTCACTCCTTTCTTAAAAAGTGGTACAACATTAGCCACCCTCCAATCTGCAGGAACTGATCCTGAATCTATCGAACTCTGGAAAATAATCACCGATGCATCCACGATTTCTAGAGCCACCTCCTTTAGTACCCTGGGATGTAGACCATCAGGCTCCGGGGACTTATCAGCCTTCAGACCTAACAGTCTCTCCAACACCAATTCCTGGCAAATATAGATTCCCTTAAGTCCAGGTCCTTCAGATTGCTTGTGTCTTCCCCAGTGAACACAGATCCGAAGTACCAATTCACTGAAGGACATTAAAGATTGTTCACAGTCCCCATTCCTACTTGCTTTTTAATTTTAGATTTATTTGATTGATGTTAAATTTCTGAACTGGTATGGAACCTGAACTTAGGTCTCTTGATCATTGTTTCAATTTTTGCAATTACTTAAACCACAATGTAACCACAATGTTATAATTCCATCTTTGAGTCATAGTGTCATAGAGATGCACAGCACGGAAACAGACCATCCAGTCCAACTCATCCATGCTGACCAGATATCTTAAGTTAATCTAGTCCCATTTGCCAGCCCATATTACTCTAAACCTTTCTTATTCATATATCCATCCAGATGCCTTTTAAATCAGGATAGCAATGTGGTTCAGTGATTAGCACTTCTGCCTCAGAGTACCAGGGACCTGCGTTTGGTTCCCGCCTCAGGTGACTGTCTGTGTGGAGTTTGCACATTCTTCCTGTCTGCCACAATCTGAACATGTGCAGGCCAGATGAATTGGCCATGCTAAATTGCCCATAGTGTTAGAGGTATTAGTCAAAGGTAAATATAAGGTCTGGGTGGTTTACTCTTTGGAGGGTCTGTTTCCATACTGTAGGGAATTTAATCTAAATATTGTAATTGTTTCAGCTCCATCACTTCCTCTGTCAGCTCATACATGCACTGTCCTCTGCATGAAAAAGCTGCCCCATTCAGTCCCTTTTACATCTTTCCCATCTTACCCTAAACCTGTGCTCTCTAATTTTGGACTCCTCTCCCCTGGGGACAAAAATAAACGTTGACTATTCACCCTATCCATGTCCCCCCGCAGCCTCCAACACTCCAGGGGAAATAATCCCAGTCTATTCAGCCTCTCCTTATAGTTCAAACTTTTCAACCCTAGCAACATTCTTGTAAATTAGATTAGATTAGATTACTTACTGTGTGAAAACAGGCCCTTCAGCCCAATAAGTCCACACTGACCCGCCGAAGCGTAACCCACCCAGACCCATTCCCCTATATTTACCCCTTCATCTAACACTACAGGCAATTTAGCATGGCCAATTCACCTAACCTGCACATTTTTGGACTGTGGGAGGAAACCGGAGCACCTGGAGGAAACCCACGCAGACATGGGGAGAACGTGCAAACTCCATACAGAGAGTCTCCTGAGGCAGGAATTGAAACCGGGTCTCTTGCGCTGTGAGGCAGCAGTGCTAACCACTGTGCCACCGTGCCGCCCACATCTTTTCTGAACCCTTTCAACTTTAACAATGCCTTTCCTATACAAGGATTGAATGCAGTATTCCAAAAGTGGCTTAACCAACATCCCATACAGCCACAACATGACCTCCCAATTCCTTTACTCAATGCATTTAACAATAAAGGCAAGTGTACCAAACTCCTTCTTCACTATCCTATCTACCTGTAACTCTACTTTCAAGGAACTATGAACCTGCACTCCAAGGTCTCTTTGTTCAGCAACACACCAGGATCTTACTAGTGAGTGTATAAGTCCTGCCCTGATTTGCCCGAACAAAATGTAGTACCTCACATTTATCTACATTAACCTCCATCTGCCACTCCTCAGCCCATTGGCCAATCTGCTCAATGTCCCATTGTACTATGAGGTAATCTTCTTATTTATCCACTACTCCACTAATCTTGGTGTCATCTGTAAACTTACTGACCATACCTTCTAAATTCACATTCAAATAATTTATATAACTCTTATAGAGTCATAGAGATGTATAGCATGGAAACAGACCCTTCGGTCCAACCTGTCCATGCTGACCAGATCTCCCAATCCAATCTAGTCCCACCTGCCAGCACCCGGCCCATATTCCTCCAAACCCTTCCTATTCATATACCCATCAAAATGCCTTTTAAATGTTGCTGATGCCCTTTATGTAAAAACAATACATAGAACATAGAACATTACATAGAACATAGAACATTACAGCGCAGTACAGGCCTTTCGGCCCTCGATGTTGCACCAACCTGTCAAACCAATCTGAAACCCATCTAACCTACACTATTCCATGTACGTCCATATGCTTGTCCAATGACAACTTAAATGCCCTTAAAGTGGCTAAGTCAACTACTGTTGCAGGCAGTACGTTCTTCGCTCCTACTACAATCTATTGCTTTCACTCATAAACATTGCAATTGACCCAGCATTCAGAATATTTTGATGTGACTATATTCATGAGGTCGCAGTATTCAGGGAAAGAGAAAGGCTGGAAGGAAAAGAATTGGGAAGTTAGACAAAATACTTTTTCACGTTTCTTTAACTGTGATAAGAATAATGAATTAAATGCAAAAAAAAATTGTCCCTTTTTTTATTTTTAATTCTTTCAAAAAATGCATGTTATGAGAAGTTTGCAGCACGCTTCGATATATTAAATGGGTAATGCAAAATATTTAGGTCAGCGAGTTTGCTGAGATTGAATAAGCAACAGCAGGAGGGAACATCAAATTGAATTCCCTATTGTGATATTCAAGCGTACAATCACCTACTTTGCTCGAAAAGCAAATCAGTTCGCAATTGTGGAAAGAAAGGAATAACATTTCCATGAAGGTATTTCTGAGTCCATGCTGTGGGATTTTGGCAAAAATTTCAATGAAAATGCAAAAGCATTCACACTTTTGAGTTAAAATGCTACGGGTACAAATCTTGCTTTAAAGATGTGAACACAAAGTATTAGACTCGAGTGCAGTACTGAGGAGTTTCTGCACTCCCAGAGACGCTGGCCAGGATTTCACCTGACCTGGCAGAAAGGTTAAGATGGAACCAGAATCAGTAGGCAATGGCCCTTCTGTTTTGGCTCCCATTCCTAGAGGGATATCACAACAGGCATCTTTTTAATGGCTGGCACCCATGATGGCCAACAAGCTAGCAACCTAAGGCAGGGACTGAGGTTGATGGAGAAGGAAGTGCTAACTTGGCATTATAGAGGGCTACCAGCAACTGAGACCTGATCCAAACATCCTTTTTTTTGCAGTATTCATCTTTCAAGCAGTTTGTGAACAATAATGCAATGGCTCAGTGGTTAGCATTGCTGCCTCACAGCAGCAGGGTCCCAGGTTCGATTCCAGCCTCGGGCGACTGTCTGTGTGGAGTTTGCACATTCTCCCCGTGTCTGCGTGGGTTTCCTCTGGGTGCTCTGGTTTCCTTCCACAGTCCAAAGATGTGCAAGTCAGGTGAATTGGCCATACTAAATTGCCCATAGTGTTAGGTGCATTAGTCACACGGAAATGGGTCTGGGTGGGTTACTCTTCGGAGGGTCAGTGTAGACTGGTTTGGCCGAAGGACCTGTTTCTACACTATAGGGAACCTAATCTAATACCTTCATCAGCCTCAGAAGAATTCCTGACCTTGTCAGCACCACACAAGGAAAGTGACACCACAGTTTAGAAGTTAAGAAACAGGAGTAAATCAATACGACCTCTCCAGTTTGCATAGTCACCATTCAGTATAAGCCTGGCTGATCATCAGCCTCCAGTCTACTTCTCCACTCACTCCCCATATACTTTATTCACTGAGAGATCAAATATCAATGCATCTCAGCCTTAAATATATTCAATAATAGAACACTGACAATCCTCTGAAGTGGAGAATTCCAAAGATTCGCAACCATCTATGCAAAGAAATATCTCATCTTGGTTTTGAATGATCAGTCGCTTATTCTGAGACTGTGTTCCAGTCAAGCAAAATGAGGTTAGACTTTGCTGGTCATCAATTTAGGGTTGTCTGAGGGATAGAGTCCATTTGGACTTGTTCTGTAAACTCTACAGAGAATCACCCTCACTCATTCAAGGGGGATTACTCATCCATAACCTCGGCATCAACAGATATGACACCATCTGAGATGGTCACTGCCATATTTCATTTTCAAAATGGTCTCTGTTTCTCTCCACAGAACCTACACAATTAGGTGTCTCTTGCATTATTTTTGTCCTTATTTCAGAATTGCAGCCTCCGCTCTATTTGCTTCTGCATGAGAGTTCATGTACAACGTTGGTTTCTTGAAAGCAATAATAGCAGAACTGAGCTTTTGGCTATTCAAACACAGAATTTACAGAATATGACCATTTATTCACTATCAAAATCCTCAAACTCCTTCCTCACAGCATTTGAATGCCCCTACTCCCATGGACTGTAGTCGGTCAAGAAAGTGGCTCATCAGTCCCCTCTCTATGGCAACCCGAGATAGATAATCAATGCTGGGCCACACAGCAATGACAACATTCCATGAATAAATAATTTTAAAGGAGGTGTGGCTTCTACATCGATTGGTTCTGCTGTTGTCTGCAAAGATTCCTGGTGTTTACTGAGTTCTACAAGATCTCCATTGCCAAGATTAGCCTGCAATTCTGAGGTAGGTCAGTATGTGGCTTCTTGTCTGATCTTGTCAAAATGCAGATTCTGACTCAGATTGGAGGAATTGGACTAATTATTTTGAAAAAATAAGATACTTTGTTTGTGAGAATGTTATCACCTCCAATTATACCTCCAATTCACTTAACATCCTGTCAAGAGCATACATTGCCATTCAATTATTTTGACTGGGTCAATATTCTGAACTTCCATTATTATTCACATTCTGTCATGAGAACAACTGCAGCATTTCAGAGCAACAAACTATCGGCAATAATACAGCTTTCCCTGGTCTAACTAGCTCCCCAGCCAAAGGAGACCAAAGTATTTATAAAGCCAGTCATTATACTGTATCAACAATAATGGAGAAAATATAATTTGAAAGGTAACATGTTAGTTCAACAAAAGCAATCACATGCTCTTCATGATTACGGAATCTGACCATATGCAAAATAAGTAACTTTTCACAGAATGTGAGACAATAAAGATATATCTTTCTGACATTACTATCCCATGTCTGGTATTGACATTATCTACATGATTTATTACTCATATTTAGAATCAAGTTCTGCATACTGGTACTTACTATTGTCCATCTCAAATCTTGTTTTGACGTTGTGACTCCACCAACCGACTAACCTGAAAGTTAAGCAAACATTGTTTAGGAATATATTCAGAATATATGGTGAAAAGCAACTTCATCAGGTTTGCCTGACTAGTTACTCATTGTTACTCTGGATACTTTCAAGAAAGAGCTCTTAAGAATAGTGGAATCAAGGGTTATGGAGATAAGGCAGGAACAGGATACTGATTGAGAATGATCAACCATGATTATAATGAATGGTGGTGCTGGCTCAAAGGGCAGAATGGCTTACTCCTGCACCTATTGTCTATTTTGTACAGCCTGAGACAGAGATTTTGGCCAATGAACACGGCAGTGTGTTGAAGTGACAGGCAATCGGAAGCTCGGGGTGGTTTTTTTGGGAGTGTAGGTGTTCTGCAAAGTGGTCACCCAGTCTGCACTTTGTTTCCCAAATGTAGAGGAGACCACATTGTGAGCAACGAATCATTGTTTCATCTGGAAGGTGTAATTCATACTCTCCTAAACTCCAGAGGTATTA
Source organism: Chiloscyllium plagiosum (assembly GCF_037043375.1). Lineage (NCBI taxonomy): Eukaryota > Metazoa > Chordata > Chondrichthyes > Orectolobiformes > Hemiscylliidae > Chiloscyllium > Chiloscyllium plagiosum. The sequence continues at coordinate 86,354,964 of NW_028270145.1, read as the reverse complement.
GCCTAACCTGTTATGGATTTCCTCATAATATAATCCACACTTTCCAGAGATTACTCTCGAAAATCTGCTCTCAACTGCTTCTGTAACACATTTACATCCTTTCTTAAATACATCCTTCCAGATGTGGTCTCAACAGTGCTCTGCATAACTGAAGTACAAATTTGCTACTTTCCCTCTCAATAAAAGAGAATATTCTATTAGCCTTGCTAATTACCTGCTGTATCTGTAGTCAAACCATTTGGCAAAGGGTTTATGGAGAGTGCAGGAGGGCATGTCAGAAACAGACCCAAGCATACCTACAAATGAAGTTTCAACTTGGTGAATTTATAGAACAGGGCTACTTGCATACAAACAACATAAGCAGTAAGTGATAGTCAGAGATAATCCACAACCATTCAATCAGATATAAGCTCTGCAGTTCTGCTGCATCACATTGTGAATGCTGATGGACAAGCAGGAAACTCAGTAGAAGATGAGGCATCACAAATATCTGCATTTCCAATTATGAAGGGCAGAGCACATCAGTGCAGAAGATGACACTGAAGAATTTGCAACGATGTTAAACCAGAAATGCCATCTGGATGTTCTATCCCAGCCTTCTACAGAGATTCCCCAGCATCTCAGATACCCGTCTTCAGCAATTCAATTCACTTGATATCAAGTAACAATTGGAGACATTGACTGTAAAGGCTGTGGGCCCCGACAATATCTGGCAATAATAATGAAGTCTTTTACGCCAAAATATGCCACAGCCCCTGTCAAACTGTTCCAGTACAGCAACAACATTAGTATCTACATAACAATGTAGAAAATTGCTTGGTTTGACTTGTACTCAAAAACCACGACAAATTACCGTCCCATCAGTCCATTTGATCATTTGTAAAGTGATGAAAGGTGTCATCAAAAGTGGCATCAAGCAGTACTTGCTTAGTAATACCCTGCTCACTAATACTCAGTTTGGGTTCTGCCTGGGCCACTCATCCCTTGGCCTTATTACAGCCTTAATAAGGGTCAGTTAGCATACTTGGCTGGCTTGCAGTCCAAAGTAACACCAACAGTATGCATTCAGTTCCTGCATGGGTTGAGGTTACTGTGATAGACTTTTCATCTTAATCTCTTCCTTCATCTGAAGCTTGTTGACCCTCAGGTTAAACCACTACAGTTGTCTCTCTCTAATGAGAGAGTAGCCTTGTAGTCCAGTAAGATTGTGTCGAATTTACTTTTATAATCTTGGTTCAAACATGGACAAGAGAGCTGAGTTCTAGGATTGAAGTGAGTGACTGTCCTTGACATCAAGGCTACATTTGACTGAGTGTGCCATTGAGACGTTTGAGCAAAACTGGAGTCAATGGGAATCTGATGATAACTCTCCACTAGTTAGAGTCATAGCTGGCAATGATTGTTGCATGTCAGTCATCTCAGTTCCAGGACATCTCTGCAGGAGTTCCTCAGGGGCATTGTCCTGGGCCCAACTGTCTTCAGCTGCATCATCAATGGCCTTCCCTCCATCATAAGATCGGCGATATGGATGTTTGCTTATTATTGCACAATGTCCAGTACAATTTGTGACACCTCAGATCCTGAAGCAGTCCCAGTCCAAATGCAACAAGGCCTGAACAATATCCAGGCTTGGGCTAAAAAGTGGCGAAATAACATCCATACCACACAAATGCTAGGCAACGATCATCTCCAACAGGACAGAATTTCACCATCATCCTTTTACAGTCAATCGCATTGCTATCATTGAATCCTCCAGCTATCCCCAACATTCTGACAGATGACATTACCCAGAAGCAGAACTGTATCTACCAGAAAAATATGGTGGCTTCAAAAGCAGGTCAGAGGCTGGAAATCCTGCAGTGGGTAAGCTACCTTCTGACTCCCCAAAGCCTATCCAACATCTACAAGGCACAAGTCACAAGTCAGAAGTACTTCCCACTTCCTTGGATTAGTGGAGCTCTAACAACACTCAAGAAGATTGACACCATCCAGAAAGAAGCAGCCCACTTGAGCTACATATGCACAAACATCTACACCCTCCACCACCAATGCTTAATACTATCTACAAGAAGCACTGCAGAAATTCACAAAGACATTCACCTTCCAAATCCATGACTACTTCCATCTAGAATGACAAGGGCAGCAGGTACATGGAAACACCATGATCCAAAAGACTCTCCCCTCCAGGCCATTCACCAACCAGTCTTGGAAATATATTACCATTCCTTTAGTGTCGTTAGGTCAAAATCCTAGAACATTCTCTCGATAACATTGTCAGCCTACTTGCAGGCACTTTGATAGCATTGATTCAAGAAGGCAGCTCACCACTTTCTTTTCAAGAACAACTAGGGACGTGCAATAAATACTGGCCAGTGAAGTCCATATCCCATGAATGATGACAAAAAATGCAAATGTTCACCCAGATTCCTCTACATTTCTGAGCTCTACAATCACTTATTATTTAGACAATATGCTTCTTTTGTTTTTTTTTAGTCTTCATTTGCAGGAATTTATTCATTTATTGCCCATCTTTCATTGCTAGAGAACACTTAAGAGTCATTGCTGTAGATGCAGTCACATGCAAACCAAACCAGGTAGGATCGACAGAGCTCCTTCCCTAAAGGACATTAGTGAACCAGATGGGTTTGCCAGACAATTGACAAGGGCTTCATGGTCATCATTACATTCTTAATTCCAGATTTTATTCTCTTGAATTTAAATTCCAGGATTTAAACCCAGGTCCCCAGTACATTTCTCAAGGCTTTAGATTGATAGTCTAGCAATAATACCACTTAGCCATCACCTCCATATTCTTCCTACCAAAATGGACATATACATATCTTCCTTCATTATATTCCATTTATCAGATCTTTTTCCGCTTCTTTAACTAATCTATATCCCTTGTAGCCTAACTATGGCCTCTTCACAACTTACCTATTGTTGTGTCATCAGCAAGTTTATCAACCATAGTTTCAAACATTTAGGAACTGTCAAAGTGAATGCAGCCCCTTAAACAAAAGCTTAAACTCTTTAAAGCATTTAAACCCCTTGATTCCTTGAGCTTCAGTTTCTGGCATAAGTACAGTGGAGTCAAATCAATATCTCTGATTGGCCCAGGTAGGTGAATCAGCCCTAAATACAGTGACAGATTGGCTAAATAACCAAAATAAATGAATTGTACATATGAAGCTCCATACTAACTATCCTGACTAGCCAGCTAGGACATCAATATAAATGAAACAGATTTGTTGCAACACCAAATACCTATAATCTTTCAGCAGTGAAAATTGCAGTTTTCTGGCTCCCATGATCCCTGTTTCTGTAAATTAGTTGGTCATTAACATACTGATGTAAAGTATATCTGGATATTGCAGCAGTAATAATGATGAGGCTGTCAGTATTCATCATTAGTATGGAATAAATCAGACAGGAATTTGTTGTGTGTGCACATTTGCAATAAAATGTGGAATCGAGAAGCTTCTGTGCATATTTTCCTGCTCTTCCACAGGGTTTACTATACTGCTATCTCACCAACTGACGTGGTACTAACCTACAAAAATGATGACAATATGGGTATACACACAGTTAGAAACTTTGTGGCTTGATTTTGTTTTAATGATGAAAAAATGCTTAATTATGAGCAAACATTCTTTGCCACACTGAAATCTTACTTATACAAGTGAGGAATCTCATATCTTCAAGTTTTATTTATTGTTGGTGATGTTAAAAACATTCTAACATTTAGTCCTATCGTGAGCCCATCTTCCTTTTTGTTTTACTTTTGGCACGGATTTTATCTTGATTAATTAGTTTAATACTTCCTGATTTAGACTTTGTGTTTCATTAAGGATTCTTCAATCTGATCCGCTGAAGGGAAACTTTTTTGCTGTCCCTATGCACTAATCTCTGGAGAGGATTTAAACTAAAATTGATCTATCACTTTGTAAGTCTCTGTAGAAATTCTGTGAAGCATAATACACAATGAGCACCATTCACTTTTCACTGGCCACAAAATCAAGATGATTATCTGTAATGCTGTTGACAGGCATACATGTGATACTCAACCTGAATGAACGGTTGTATTTTAATCAGCAGCTGCTGTAGTTCATAGCTATTTCACACAATCTTCAAATATCTAACAGTAATTATTGGATTGTAAGATGTGAATTTGTTTATGAAGGTTTTCTTTAAGCTGACACAGATGTTCAATTGTACAAACACAGCTGCAATCAATTCTAATAGCAAATTTCAAATTTCTGTTAAAAAGCTCTAAAAGCTAACAGTCTCAGATATATTTATGTAACATGTACCCCTGGGCTTGCAAAACTGCAGAATGCATGGTCAAATAAAGGATAATAGGGTAAAAACAATGACTGCAGATGCTGGAAACCAGATTCTGGATCAGTGGTGCTGGAAGAGCACAGCAATTCAGGCAGCATCCGAGGACAGGCAAAATCGACGTTTCGGGCAAAAGCCCTTCAGGCCGAAGGGCTTTTGCCCGAACGTCGATTTTGCCTGTCCTCGGATGCTGCCTGAATTGCTGTGCTCTTCCAGCACCACTGATCCAAAATAAAGGATAATGTCTAGGCTCAGTTTATCAAAACAGTACAATAAACCAAAGTTCAAAATCATATCTCGAACCCACCTTTCTGCTAGATATTGACAAGACTAATACTTGCAGATGAATACTTGTATCAACAATGTAGATCCAAAAAATTACATTGCTATCCTGCAACACGGCTGTGACACCAAAACCAAAGCAAAACAAACACAAAATCATAATCCTTTTATATTGCATATTATTATAATTGTCTTTGAAGGAGGTCCACTTGCATCAAATATTCATTTGTTACAATTAAACAGTTGGATATGAAGCACGTTCCCAAAACTTTTAATTTAAGCTTATGGAAGAAGGTTTTAGCATTGCGTCAAATATTGTAGGCTTTGCTGGTGCACTTTGTTGTTTCCAATATGGTAGTTCACATAATATACATACTAGAATCAGCTTCTTGTTCACATATTCACAGGATTGTTTTCTTGTTGTCTTCATTAAGAAGTTGACAAGTATTTTTAAAGAAATACTAACCACTTACAAGGTTATAATATCAGACATTTTCACTAATGGGCTGGATTCTCTGCTTTTTGGTGTTACTGTACATGAACATACATGTGATAGACTGACTGAATAAACTATACTTGGCTCAGTGATACTGGGAGAGTGACCGAGATGGAAGCAGATACCTTCAAACTGGAAATCATGTATTATGTAACTATCTTAAATATATTAGCCAGTATGGTCAGGAATCCATGCCACAATTCAACAGTCTCCCTTTTCCTTTTAATGAATGGAAACTCATTTTCTAGTAAACAAATAAAAGGATGCTTATATATATATTTAGAGTCATAGAGTCAGAGAGATGTACAGCAATGAAACAGACCCTTCGGTCCAACCTGTCCATGCCGACCAGATATCCCAACCCAATCTAGTCCCACCTGCCAGCATCTGGCCCATATCCCTCCAAACCCTTCCTATTCATATACCCATCCAAATGCCTCTTAAATATTGCAATTGTACCAGCCTCCACCACTTCCTCTGGCAGCTCATTCCATACAAGTACCACCCTCTGTGTGAAAAGGTTGCCCCATAGGTCTCTTTTATATCTTTCCCTTCTCACCCTAAACCTATGCCCTCTAGTTCTGGACTCCCCAACCTCAGGGAAGACACTTTGCCTATTTAGCCTATCATGCCCCTCATAATTTTGTAAACCTCTACAAGGTCACCCCTCAGCCTCCGATGCTCCAGGGAAAACAGCCCCAGCCTGTTCAGCATTTCCCTATAGCTCAATTCCTCCAACCCTGGCAACATCCTTGTAAATCTTTTCTGAACCCTTTCAAGTTTCACAACATCTTTCCAATAGGAAGGAGACCAGAATTGCACACAATATTCCAACAGTGGCCTAACCAATGTCCTGTACAGCCACAACATGACCTCCCAACTCCTGTACTCAGTACTCTGACCAATAAAGGAAAGCATACCAAAAACCTTCTTCAAGATCCTATCCACCTGCGACTCCACTTTCAAGGAGCTATGAACCTGCACTCCAAGGTCTCTTTGTTCAGCAACATTCCCTAGGGCCTTACCATTAAGTGTATAAGTCCTGCTAAGATTTGCTTTCCCAAAATGCAGCACCTTGCATTTATCTGAATTAAACTCCATCTGCCATTTCTCGGCCCATTGGCCCATCTGGTCTAGATCCTGTTGTAATCTGAGGTAACCCTCTTCACTGTCCACTACACCTCCACTTTTGGTGACATCTGCAAACTTACTAACTGTACCTCTTATGCTCACATTCAAATTATTTGTGCAAATGACACAAAGTAAAGGACCCAGCACCGATCCTTGTGGCACTCCACTCGTCACAGGCCTCCAGTCTGAAAAACAACCCTCTACCACCACCCTCTGTCTTCTACCTTTGAGCCAGTTCTATATCCAAATGGCTAGTTCTCCCTGTATTCCATGAGATCTAATCTTGCTAATCAGTCTCCCATGGAGAGCCTTGTCGAACGCCTTACTGAAGTCCATATAGATCACATTTACAGCTCTGCCCTCATCAATCCTCTTTGTTACTTCTTCAAAAAACTTAATCAATTTTGTGAGACATGATTTCCCACGCACAAAGCCATGTTGACTATCCCTAATCAGTCCTTGCCTTTCCAAATACATGTACATCCTGTCCCTCAAGATTCCCTCCAACAACTTGTCCACCACCAACATCAGGCTCACTAGTCTATAGTTCCCTGGCTTGTCCTTACCACCCTTCTTGAACAGTGGCACCACATTAGCCAACCTCCAGTCTTCCGGCACCCACCTGTGACTATCGATGATACAAATATCTCGGCAAGAGGCCCATCAATCACTTCTCTAACTTCCCACAGATCCTGATCAGGTCCTGGGGATTTATCCACCTTTACCCGTTTCAAGACATCCAGCACTTCCTCCTCTGTAATATGGACATTTTGCAAGATGTCACCATCTATTTCCCTACCATCTATATCTTCCATATCCTTTTCCACAGTAAATACTGATGCAAAATACTCATTTAATATCTCCCTCATTTTCTGCCATTCCACACAAAGGCCACCTTGCTGATCTTTGAGGGCTCCTATTCACTCCTTAGTTACCCTTTTGTCCTTAATGTATTTGTAAAAAAACTCTTTGGATTCTCCTTAATTCTTTTTGCCAAAGCTGTCTCATGTCCCCTTTTTGGCCTCCTGATTTCTCTCTTAAGTATACTTTTACTTCCTTTATGCTCTTCGAAAGATTCACTCGATCTATCCTGTCTATATTTTACATATTCTTCCTTTTTTTTCTTAACCAAACCCTGAATTTCTTTAGTCATCCAGCATTCCCTATACCTACCAGCCTTTCCTTTCACCCTAACAGGAATATACTTTCTCTGGATTCTCATTATCTCATTTCTGAAGGCTTCCCATTTTTCAGCCGTATCTTTACCTGCGAACATCTGCCCACAATCACCTTTTGAAAGTTCTTGCCTAATACCGTCAAAATTGGCCTTTCTCCAATTTAGAACTTTAACCTTTAGATCTGGTCTATCCTTTTCCATCACTATTTTAAATCTAATAGAATTATGGTCGCTGGCCCGAAAGTGCTCTCCCACTGACACTTCAGTCACCTGCCCTGCCATTTAATGTGGAGAAACTGATATGGGTCTGAACAACAAGACCTATCCAAGAAGTTCAGTAGCCCTTAGGCCATAAAACTATAAGAAGTAGAAACAGGAGTAGGCCATTGGCCCCTTGAGCCTGCTCTGCCATTTAGTAGGTTCAATACTGATACAACATTCTTCAAATTCATTTTCCTGCTCTTTTCCATAACCCTTGATTCACTTACTGATTAAGAATCTATCTAACTTAGCCTTAAATATACACAAGGACTCTGTTCCCACAGCTCTCTGTGGCAAGGCATCATAAAGACTCAATACTTGTAAGAAACTTGCAGGAGGTGGTGTTCCCACATATTCGCCGAACTTCATCTTCTCGATGATAGTGATGTGGGTTTGAAAGGTGCTGGCTAAGGAGCCTGAGAGAATTGCTGTACTGCATTTTGTAGGTAAACACACTGCTGCTACTAAGAATCAGTACTGGAGAGCATGAATGTTTGTGAATGTGTTGCCAGTCAAGCAGGCTGCTTTGTAGTGGATGTGGTGCCAGTCAAGCTTCTTGCCTGTTTTTGGAGTGGGGAGAACTCACCCAGGCACAAGTAGAGTATTTGATTACTCTCCTGACTTGTGCCCTGTTGATGGCATAAAGGGTTAGGGAGGCAAGAGAATTCCTAGCCTCTGAACAACTCTTGCAGTCACAGTATTTACATAGTTAGTCCAGTTCAGTTTTTGTCTTATGGTAATCCACAAGATATTTTAATTGGACATTGAGTGATAGTAACACCATTGAATGTCAAGTGATGCTGGTTATGCTCTTGTTGGAGGCGGTCAGTGTCTGGCATTTGTGTGGCATGAATGTTACGGGTCACTTTCAGCCCAAGCCTGGATATTTTTCTGGGTCTGGCTGCAGTGTCTGAAGAGTTGTGGATGGTGATGAATATAGAATAGTCATCAGCTAGCATTCTCACTTCTGACATTACTAAGTTGGGAAGTTAATTGATGAAGTAGCTGAAGATGGCAAAATCAAAGACATAGAAAATAGGCACAGAGTAGGCCATTTTATCCTTAGAACTTGGCTCTGTTATTCAATAAGATCACATCTGAGCATTCACATCAGTACCCTGTTTCTACTTTTGCTCCATACCCTTTGATCCCTTCAGCTGTAAGAACTATGTCTGTCTTCCTCTTCAAAACATTCAACGTATTGGCCTCAGCCACTTTCTGTAGCAAAGAATTCCACATGCATACCACTCTCCAGTGGACATTTCCCCTTATCCCAGTCCTAAATGGCCTGTCCATATTCTTAGACTATGAGCCCTGGTCTGGACTGTCCAGTCATTGGGAATACCCATAATGTTTTTACTGTGTCGAGTCCTAATAGAATGTTATGGGTTTCCGTGAGATACCCTCTCTTTGGCTTAACTCCAGTATCATCCTAACCAAACCAATCACTCTTCATAAGTCAGTCCTACTATCCCAGGAATCAGTCTGGTAAACTCTTGATGTCGCCAGAATTTCCTTCCTCGGATAAGATCAAAATTGCACACAATACTCCAGGAAAACATAAATACAATCTGATAGCCATTATGGAGAAATTGCTTCAGGATGACAAGGACTGGGTCCTGAATATTGAGGAGTATAAGGCATTCAAGAAAAAACACAGAAGCTAGGTAAAGGTGGAGTATGAACACTGTTAATCAAAGATGATATTTACACAATTGTTAGAGATGACCTTGATTCAGGAGATCAGGTTTTAAAATTAATTTTGGTACAGTTAAGAAATAGTAGGAGAAAGAAGTCACTTATGTGAATGGTCTGCAGCTCTGCTAATATTACAACAATTTGGGACAATGTAAGCAAGAAGAAATACTGGTGATAAAAGGACAACAGTAATCAAAGGTGATTTTAATCGACATGTAAATAAGAAAAATTAGATCGGTAGTGATAGGCGAAATGAAGAATTCATAGAAATCTTTTGAGATAATTTCTTAGACCAGCATGTTTTGGAACTGTCCAGAGAACACGGTGTATTAGATTTAGTGTTGTGTAATGTGACAGGATTAGTCCATGACCTCAGAGTTTAGTTACACCTCAGTGGTGACCATCTCAATATGATTGAATTTTACATTTATTTTGAAATGGAGAAGATTCAGGCTCAGACCAGTATTTCAAATCTAACTAAGGGCAATGATGTGGGCCTGAAATCGAAGCTAGTTAAAATTAACTTGCATAATAGGTGAAGGGATAGAACAACAGGGACACAGTGCTAAGCATTTAAGGGACCATTTTAAAATGTGCAGAATCAGGAAATTCCTGTTTTAAGGAAAAATTTGAAAGGTAACACCCACCATTGTGATTATCTCATGAAGCTGGAGAAAGCTTCAAACTAAAGGAAAAGGAAACATAACTGCAGAAAGAGGAGTAGCAAGTCAAACGATTAATAAAATTATTAAAAACACCAGACAGTAACTAAAAACAACTTAAGCATGATAAAGTTGTTAGAAGATTAGTTAAGATTGTAAAAAGCAGATAGCAAGAATTTCCACAGATATTTAAAAAGCAAAGGGATATGTGAAATAATCATTGGTCCTGTGGAGATTAAGAATGAGAGTTAACAGTAAATAATAATGAAATGGTCAATAAAACAAACAAATGTTTTGCTTCTATCTTCACTACAGAGAATTTTTTTTTTAAAAATCCACTAATATCTGTAAACTAGGAAGCAGAGTTGAACTTAATGAAATTATAATCATGAGGAAATCGGTTCTAAGCAAACTGTGGGCTGATGGAATTTTTGAACCAGATGGGTTTCATCCTAGCACCTTAACAAAAGTTACTAATGAGATATTATATGCATTAATGTTAATTTTCCAAAGTTCACTAGATTCTGCAAGTGTTCCACTGAAATGAAAAGTAACAAAAACAAACCCACTGTTTAGGAAGGAAGAGAAGCTAAATTCAAGAAACCATAGACTAAATAGTTTGACGTTTGTCATGAGGAAGGTATTAGAATTGATTCTTAAATAGGCTATTGCTACATGCCAAGAAAAACACATAGTAGTCAGGAAGAATCTTCATGGTTTTGTCAAAGGAACATCATTTTAACCAATTTATCGGAATACTTTGAAGGAGTAACGTGCTGTGGGAAAAAGGGCAGCCTGTAAATGTACTATACTTGAAAAGGTGAGTGCAAAAAATAAAGACTTTTGATTTGGGATAAATACATTAGTATGGATAGAATATTAGCTGGGTGGCAGAAAACAGACACTATGCATAAATTTGTCTTTTTCTGATTGGCAAGATAAGAGGTTTGGAGTGCCACAGGAGTCTGACAATTTACATCAATTACTGAGGGAATTGAAGGCATAGTAGACAAGTTTGCAAATGACACCCAAGATAGTCAGAAAAGTATGTTGTAAAGAAGACATATAAGAGGTTGCAATGGATTCAGTTGACTGAGGGGTCAAAATCTAACTGATGGAGTATATACAAGAAAATGTGAAGTTGTTCACTATGGCAGGAAAAAGTGAAAATCAGACTACTTCCTAAATGGAAGATGCAGAATTCTGAAAGACAGAGCTTCAGGTATTCAGGTGTGAGAGTCACAAAAAAAGGTAGTATGCAGTCCAGCATGTAATTCAGAGGGATAATGTGATGATATTCTTTGTTAAGAGAATAAGTGAACATAAAAGTGAAGATGTAATGTTTCAGTGAAACAGGGCATTGGTGAGTCCACATCATGAATCCTGCCTGGAATTTTGGTCTCCTTTATTAAAGAAAGACATAAATGCATTGGAAGCAGTTCAAAGAAGGTTGATTATATTGATCCCCAAAATGAGCAGGTTCTCTTACTCGGATAATTTGGAAGGACTAGTCCTGTTTCCACTGGAGTTGAGATGAGTAAAGAGTAACTTTATTGAACTGTACAAGATCCTGAATGGTCTTGACAAGGTGCACATGGAAAGGATAGTTTCTCTTGTAATTTAACTCAGAACGAGGTCAAAGTTAAGGAAATTGTTTTCTTTCTCAAATGGTTTTGCAATTTTGGAACAGTCTGCTCCAGAAGGTAGTGGAGGCAGAGCCACTGAATATTTTTAAGATAGAGATGGACAGACTCTTGTTAGACAGGGATTAAGGCTATCCACAGTGGATAGAAATGTAGAATTTGAAACACAAAGAGATCAACCATGATCTTATTGAATGGTGGAGCAGGATTGGTTGGCTACCTTTTCTTCATATCATATGTTTGCAAGTCAGGGTGGTGTGGAAACATTTGTGCAGTAGCTGGGCTGTGCTCAGTCATGCTATCCTCCCATTTCAGTCTGGGTTTAGACCACAGTCAATGCTGAGGGGAGCTGGGTATTAATGGTCAGAAAACTCAGAGGAATTACTTTGTGCCATACTAAGTAAAGTGGGAAGTTCGAGCCTGGGTTAGGGCTCAATGGATTGGGAAGCTGAGGAAATGAGAATGGTGAAAGGAGGCAATTTGAGATAAAGGCGTGATATTCCTTAGGACATAGGAGGGGGTATGGAGATATGAAGATGGTGGGGTTAGTTGTGCGTAATTCACAATTACCATCACCTCAAAATGAGGAAATTTTATGGCTTTATGATCAACAAGGGCATAACAATGCATGAAGCCAAAGGTTTAGTTGGTACATAAGCAACATTATCAAAAATAAAAAAGGAATGAATGGAATCCATGGAAGACTGAAATGTATTCAATGTAGCAGGGACAGAAAGACAAAAGGAAACATGAAAGGTAGAGTGATTATCACTCACCTCAACTGACACAACTGTGGGTGGCACAGTGACACAGTGGTTAGCACTGCCGCCTCACAGCGCCAGAGACCTGGGCTCAATTCCCGCCTCAGGCAAGTGTCCGTGTGGAGTTTGCACATTCTCCCCATGTCTGCGTGGGTTTCCTCTGGGTGCTCCGGTTTTCTCCCACAGTCCAAAGATGTGGAGGTCAGGTGAGTTGGCCGTGCTAAAAATTGCCCGTAGAGTTAGGTGTAGGGGAATGAGTCTGGGTGGGTTGCTCTTCGGAGGGTCAGTGTGGACTTGTTGGGCCGAAGGGCCTGTTTCCACACTAAGTAGTCTAATCTAATTACATGGACAAATGATTGAAACCTTGCCAACTTTGCACCAAACTCAGTTGTGCAAAAAGGAGACACAATGCCTGCCATCACATGAAATGTGAGTTGAGTAAATTACTGTCATACTCTTTAAGAGTGGAGTATAATTCTTTGCATGTGAGGCAATGCTAGGGGCAACTGTATATCTTATGCTTCCACTGATTCAGCAATGCCACCCAGCTGTGAGCAAATTACATTCAATGGAAAGGTCGCAACCATTTAGGTAACTGTTAATATTATAGGTTATTGCCTCAAACAATCTTGACCATTATGTATTTTGTTTCAACTAATTCACTGTGATGTCATACATGCAAAGCTGTTTAGCTGCACATTTGCATCTGGCATTTCCATTTCTACATGCTATTCATACCTTACACTGGAACACAACGTTTCAGAGCTATCACGTTCTTACACATGACTGCAATTAAATGGTCTATGGTGATAAAGGTTAGCTACTTTTTGGGAATGGATGCTATCACAGATAAGACATACCTGCCTTTAACTCTCCTAGTGTAGCATTAGCAACTTTGGTTGGGCAACACATAGCTCTATAAGGTTGCCTAGCTCAGAACTCCTCATCTAGGCATGACATTGGCCTCCTGGTGATGGAAAAACCTCCATGCCATACTATTGTCTCAATATAATGATTGTCAGAGATCGTTGGACAGTAATTGATTTGCTGTTCTGTTTCCCACAGTTGGAGATGCTGTTGTTGGACAGGGGTGGACAAAGCCAGACGTCACACGACATCAGGCTATAGTTAATAGATCTGCTTAAAAATCACATGTTTCCAGAGCACTGATCCTTTTTTCTGGTGATGAAGGAGCAACACTCCAAAAGCTTGTGATTTTAAATAAACCTGTTGGACTATAACCTGGTTTGGTGTGACATCTGACTCTGTTTCTCCCAGATGTTTCATCACTTACCTGCGATGGAACCAACATATGGAGGATTTGTTGTGGTGGTACTGACGATGAGTCAATAGCGAAAAACACATCAATTATTTTGTTGTGACCAAACCAACAAGATCAGGAACTTCCAGCAGCTGTCACACAAGTTCAAAAAGGAAAATCAACAGCTGAATGTTTCCTTAAGAGGCAGAGGTGAATGATCAAACCCCAAATCAACCCAACTTAGTGCCATTTTTGACAATTGTCAGAGAATGAGCATCCTTGAGGCATTAAAGGCTCTTGTGGCACAGTGGTAGTGACCCTACCTCTGAACCAAACTGCACAAGTTTAAGACCCATTTGTGCCAGAGGTGTGTCATAACATCTTCTAACAGGTCGATTTGAAAATATCTCTAGACTTTTTTTAAGATGGCACCAGAGAGTGATGACACCATACAACACTTTTAATTGTATTTTGTTACAATACACATGACAATAAATAAATCAAAAAGAAGAAGGTGGAGATTAAGGATGTTCCATCCATCATCACTGAACTCTATTATCTACTGAGGTAGGATTTGGAAGGAATGGGTGGCCATCACATTCTGGTATTCAATCATGGGTGACTGATGCATGAAATTTTACATCATTGATTTCTTCTAATGAGCACTGAGAGACTGGTATGGCTTTTCCCAATACTCAGTCCATAAATGCATCCAGAAAGTTACAGATGCTATTTTTTTCTAGATGAGAGCTATTTAGAATTTTCTCAATGAACAATGAGATGATAACATGAAAAAGTCAACATGAGACAAGCAGACAATCCATCATGAATCGTCCTGTGAAAAAATACTTTGTCCAAAAATGAGAATATCAAATATATAATCTGTAATCTGTGTTGGTTGATTTTGCTGTATATTCCGTACACACAAGTGACTGACAATGGACATACTGCACTGATTCCACAATACAGAGCGTGACAGAATATGTCATAATGTCATTTTTTAAAGGTATACATTTTTTTATGACTGGTTGGAATCTAAGTCTTAATACAAAAACCCAAAATATCTCTAGTTAAATCTTGTTGGGATTTCTGCACGAGTATTTGGTACTTACGTTGGTTTTATTGTAAATCTGTGTTTTTCATGTATATATGCACCTGCCAAGGCTCCAGCGCCAGAGTTCAAATACTGCAAAATATATTAGAAAGGGGTAATTTGGGCAGATTGATATTCATTTCACTTGACCGGATGAAATTTACCACCAATTGCACTGAAGAAAAATATGGAAGAATCCATTTTACCTTGTAGTTACACCAACAGGCAAAGTCCACGTTCCAGTCATGCAGACGCAGCTCTACATTCCCAACAGCATGAGCAAGGTCAAAACCAACATAGCATCCCTGTAAAGCACAGGTTGAATAGTATTTTAGTTGAAAGTACACTAGGAAGTATGAAATTGATAACCTTGGAGGTTTAGATTGTCATAGAGGATTATATTTGCTGCCTTAGTATCTCAAATACATTTTAGAAAATAACGTTCTCATTAAAATACCCATTAAATTGATTGTGTTTCATACTGTGATGAGGTAAAACAGTTAACTGAACAAATGGAAAAGGCACTTTATAAAAAAAACACTTAGGTATGTTTTTCATTATTTGTCCTCAGTCATGCCAAGAAGCCTGCTCCCAGAAGAGTTTAAATACTGTCCTTGAAATGGCTATTAGAAGGATGTCACAGATTAGCTTGATTCTTTCAGTGTCAGTGTTTTGGAACACAAAGCTAAGGAGTTGCCACTCAATAATTTTTTTTAAAGTGGCATTCAGCTCGGGGACATAGGAAACCTCAGAGAATGGAGCTGAATATTGATGTTTTTATTACCTCATTGAAAGCAAAGGATAACCTTTGTGAATGCACTTCATTTACATTTGCAGTTTAATTTGAGAAAATGCCTTTTCTATAGAAATCTTCATTTCTTGGTGTTGCTATGCATTCTGTTCACAAAGAGACAGATAATCAGTGATGGGAATGTGATAGATCTCATACAAGATTCCCTTATGTCAACCTGAGATGTTATAAGTGAATGTTACTAATTTAGCAGGACTAGGTATCTATTCCATTCTGAAGTGGCTATCAAAAGTACACTGTCATTTAATAGGTTAACATTCAAAAAAATATGAAGCTCTAATCATTTAGTAATTCCCTTTAGTAACTATTCATTTTAGCACAATGCTCAGGAATGAAAGCCGCACTGATCTTTGCAAAGATAAATGGGTAACTCACTGGTACAGACAGCAACTAATGTTACTGAAGGGAGGAAAGGTTATTCACCTAGCCTGAAAAATTGGTTCCTTCTGACTTTTTGGGTGTGTAGTGCAGCTAGCTTCCAGGTAATTAGATTTTCTTTTAACAATTAGGACATTCTCATGAATTATATAGAAGTATAAAACATGGATACAGCTTGTACTTAAACTGACTTCCCGTGAGTATACAAGTTATTAATGGAGAACAAAATGACGTCAAGTCACTGAAATTTAACTTGTGGTGAATAAATTCACAGTTCAAAGCCATTTATAGAAACACAGAAAATAGGAGCAGGAGTAGACATCTGACCCTTCAAGTCTGATCTACTTTTCGATCTGATCATGGCTGATCCAACACGCCTCACATTCACTTTCCTGCGTTTTCCCTGTAACTCATGATTACCCAACTGATCAAGAATCAATCTATCTTAGCCTTAAATCAACAGAAGGAGACTGCCCCAGAGCTCTCTGTGGCAAGGAGTTCCAAACGCGGAACCTTCTGAGGGAAGAAATTCCTCACACTTAAGTTGCAGCCCCCACCCCACTCTTTATTCTGAGATTGCGTTCTGATCCGAGTCTCTCCCATGAGGGAAACATTCTCTCAGCATTTATTCTGTCAAGTCCCTTAAGAAACCTACATGTTTCAATCAGATCATCTCTTATTCTTCTAAATTCCAGTGAGTAGAATCCCAATCTGATTAGCCTTTGCTCATAAGACAATATTGATCTTTGTACTGAATACACTCATTGACTGGTCCTCTAAGTTCTCTTGATTTTCCTTTTTGATTGAAAAGATTAAGGTTTTTACCATCTCCAAACAAAGTATCGCCCACACACCAGGACAGATTGATAGATACTGCAGAATCCTACAATTCTTCATTGAAACCTGCCGTGAAATCTAATCAGCACATGAGGTTATAACCTCAATTTTTAAAATATATCTGAAACACAGAACCTATAACAATGAAGGGCTTCCTTTGTATTCGTCTGCATTATAAACTTAGATTATAACTTAAAATTCCTGATAGGAACCTTAAATCCAGAGGTTAAACTACAGTAACTTCACTGAGATTTCCTCAATGGTCTCAAAATATTCTAATATTTATTTTATGGATCCAAACAGGACTTTGGTTTGAGATGAAACATGCGCTCTAAAATGTAAAGTATGTTACACTATGTTGACAGGTTCTACTGAGCAACAAATAGTTAATATTTGTTTATTACTTGCTGGACATAATATGTAAACAATGAGCATAGAAGGCCATATTTTGCAAACAGATGTTTTGAAAAGAAAAGGTTTTTAAGTTGAACCTGCATCTGAATAATTGATGTGGCAAAAGCTTTTTATTTGGGGCAGTCTCAGATTAAAAGGCAAGTTAATACATCAAAAAGGACTATTCTATGGCACTAATAACAGTGCATCACGATGAGTTTCACTACTATGTGAACAATATGATGTACTTCAGGGGCAATGTAAACAAAATTGACTTTATATTGAACCATCAATGTGTGACATTTCCAATAATGTTACATTCATAACTTTCAACATGAACATTTTTCAGTGCAGAATGTTTTAGAAGTAATGTCTCTTTAAAAAATTAATATTGGCTGCTAAGATGGCAACACAGGTTAAGTGACGTTTGCAGTTTCTGAACAGGCTACCTCAAATCGCCACAGATTTTATCATTGAATGCCCAAGGTTGGGATGGATTTTTTGAATGAACCAAGAAATCCACCAGCTGTGTGATTCACACTGATTATTGTTTATGATCTAGTCCAATTGACGACAGATATCAAATCTTAGCACCCAAGAAGCAGGGAGAAAGAAGTCAGTCTGGAAACCTAATGGTATGAGAAATCAAGTTTCCAGCCGGAAGAACAGAACTATGCCTAACAATCAGTCAAATCACCAGCCAGGGAGTTGGGGGACAGATTCATTTTCATCTGCAATGATTCACCTGTACAATTTTGTTTGGAAATCCATTGACTTCCAAATTCCATTCATCCAGATAATTATGAGAGAGGAGCCATCCAGGCCTGAAGTTCGAATTATTTATTTATTTATTACGTTTCCACTTCTAGCTTAAATGCATGCATTGTGTCTCGAACCCAGTTTCGCATTTGTGTTTGCCTGTGTCTATGGATGAAATGAATGTGTTTCATTCCATTCATATTTCAAGGTGCTATGTAAATATAAAACTTTGGGCAGAATCATACAATCTTTTGGCTAAGTCCACAAAAGGTTTGTTGCTGCAAGGTCTAGTGCATTTCCTCACTGTATCTTACCAAACTCAACTTATTGACTACTTTCCACATCCCTGTGGCATCTCGCTCATCCTATTCATGCCCTATTTTATGATGCACTGTTCCTGCAATAACCTGCCACTCAGCAGATGTCCTGAACTTGCCCTGAACATGGTAGACAAAGGTTACTGGTACCCCAGTTTGTGGGCAGAGTCCTGGAGATCCTTTTTCACCAGGGCCAGCAGCTGAAGTCATGACACTAGATCATGCCAGCCTAGTAACATGTGGCCACTCAGGACAAAGCACGCTTCTTACAAAGCAGGTTAACCTCACCAAAATCAGTATCACCATCTCCTCTCTGATACCAAATACTCACTCTATCCCTACTTCTATACTTAAATCCCACTTTCATTAACGCCTGCAATATCATCAGACAAACACCCCCACTCACCCACCAATCCCTGAAATTTACCAACTCTGTTTTCGGCCTATATTGCCTACTCACTCACTTGGACCAACCTACACCAACATCTATACCTATGCCACATGCTTTTGTTGCTCTAGTACTTACATCTCTCTCAGTCCAATAAGCAAACAGTTCACAGTCAGGCAGAAAAGCTCAGGATGAGTGCTGTGCTGACTGTCATTTGGCTCTTTGTCCCGAATGAGGATAGGATCCTGACACTGTCAACCCCAAGCAGCATTTGGGCTGGTATTGGAGGCTGTCTTTGAATTACAATGCTGATATCCACACAGCAGTAGTCATCCCTTGACTTGATGGAGGCCTGATAACCACCATGACTCTGTGTCTTTGCTATAAAACAGGAGTAATATTGAGTCATTAGAGATGTACAGACAGAAACAGACCTTTCTGTCCAACTCATCCATGACGACCAGATATCCTAAACTAATCTAGTCTAATTTTCTGGCACTTGGCCCATATCCTTATAAACCCTTCCTATTCATTTACCCATCCAGATGCCCGTTAAATGTTGTAATTGTACCAGCCTCCACCACTTCCTCTGGCAGCTTATTCCATACTCTGCGTGAAAAGGTTTCCCCTTAAGTCCATTTTAAATCTTTCCCCTCTCACTCTAAATCTATGCCCTCTAGTTCTGGACTCCCCCACCTCAGGGAAAAGATTTTGTTTAAAGCAAGGCAATACCAAGGAGGGTTGCTATGCATATTCAGGCAGACTTTAGTTGAGTAAGTGATATAACAGTCAGGAAAGAGCTCAGTGATGTAACCTGGACCAGTAAATGAGCAGAGTGTGTGTTGTTGACTGTACAGGATTCTTGCTGCAGCAGTACAATGGTAGTTGCTGGTATCATCCAAAGTGAAGCAGTGAAGAGCAGACAAGTTGTTGTACATGGATCGTAGATGTGCCATGAGACATGTTAGAAGCTGGCATATGCTGAATGGTAATGTGGAAGGTCATGGGGCATCTGTGACTGATGCCTCTGGAGTGTGCCCTGAGACGTTGGTGTCTCATTTCCAATATCACAGTCAGTTGGTTCAAGTGGTGAGATGAATCCTCCAAGTGCTCATTCTGGTGTCCTCGTCAAGACTTTCTGACATTGAGCTTGTTTGCTGAGTTTGATAAGGTGAGAGGTTGAACATCGAAGAGCTGATATGGACTGTTAGCAATCATTTTAAGAACCAAAAATGTCCGTCAATTGGCAACGTATCACTGCCTGATGAGAGTCTCACCACACAGCTTCTGAAAAGCCTGAAAAATTATGCTAGTCTCTCCAAATGTTGAGATGGCCTCAGTAGCCTTCTTGTTTGACATATCTCACCATAGCCCATATTGCTCAGAGCCGATAAGATCTTTCCTTTTTTTTATTTCAACATACCTGGAAGTATACTTCAGGGTAATTACTGAAAATTGTAACATTTTCTCCAAAATGCATTTTGATGCAGACGGCTGGGTGATGATAAATGGGATAAGTTATCCCAGCATCTCTCACTGTCTGTAACATATAATAGTCAAAGATGTTTCACAGGACTATAATTCAATGAACACTGGACAAAAAGCTACATGAGGTGATGACAGACAAATAGCTGAAAGCTTGGACAAAAAGTTAAGCTTTAAGAAAAATCTCAATGGAATAGAGAGAGGCGGAATGATGGAGAACAAATGAGTAAAGGTAATGGAGACATGAACAATATAGGCAACCTATATTGACTAAAATGGAATGAGATGCAGATGAATGAGATCCAATGCTTGTTTTAGTTGCCAGGAGTAATGATTTCCTGTCTTCTTCAGGTAAAGGATGTAGTCCTTAAAATTGAAGCTCTTTGAACTCAATTTATGGTTTTAAAATTAGCGTGGTAACATCCAATTACTACCCCATTTTTTGCCAAATAAATGGCACTAACCAACTAAAAGATGAATTCCAATGTTGCTTGAGAAACAAGTTGAATCAATGCCTGATACAGAGCACATCATACTGTCACTGGATGTAAAGTTGAAACAATCCAACATTTACACTCAATAAATATGAGATAGAAGCTTGAATAAATAGAAACTCTTGTAAAATGCATTCACAAAACACCTCATAAAATGCATTCAGAAATGCAGTGGAAAACAAAGAAGGAGTAGAACTGATTGCAAAAAACTATTTTCCAGAGCTAGACAATGATTTTTAATACGTTACCATTTACTTTGCAGTCAGTAAAGCAAATCTAGAGCCAGTGGCATATCCAACAAAAGCTCTAAAAATGTAATCAATTCTTTTCAACTTAAAAGCAATCATATTCATTTTGTTCTGAGAACATTTCTAATTAATACATTTCTTCAGGTTGACTTTTTTTCTTCTTTCCACTCATTGTGTAACAGACTTTAATTTACTTTTAAAATTGACTTTTTGAATTGTGATTCAAGAAAACCGATATGCTCAACAGCCAATAGAATAAAAACATATGGCCTCAAATGAAAAACATTGTTTGTAATAATAGGTTCATGATAGCATATAATGTCAGACAATGCAATAGCTTTTACCACTTTCTCCTGCTAATTCTACTTTTCTTTCACAGAGGTAAAGAATCTGGCCCTCAGTGAGGAATATATTTAAAGCAGCACAAACACATCTGCATGAAGTTAAATCAAGATAATTTTCAAATTCAGGATAAACATATTAAACTTCTTTCAAGACAACTAAAGGACATAACTGTTAATACATTTATAAATTGGGGTAAATAAACTAATCAAGAATTCAATCTTTTACAGTGTTTGAAATGCTTTTGAAACCTTGTATATATCCTAATAGCCTCTAGGTGGCAGGAAGAACTAAATTTAACTATTCTAAAGTTGATGACGGTATTTTAGCAAACATACTTTGATACTGTTTGAAAAAAAACAAAATGTACCTTTTATATATATATATATATATATATATGATATCCTCACAAAGCTACTGACTGACAATTTCAAAACTGATATCAATAGATTTATGTTGAGAGAGTGGTGCTGGAAAGGCATAGCCTGTTAGGCAGCATCCAAGGAGCAGGAGAATCGACATTTCGGGCATGAGCCTGTCTTCATGAGGGCTCATGCCTGAAACATTGATTCTCCTGCTCCTTGGATGCTGCCTGACAGGCTATGCCTTTCCAGGACCACATTCTTGACTCTGATCTCCAGCATCTGCAGTCCTCACTTTCTCCTAATTAATAGATTTATGTTGGGTAGGTGTATTGAGGAATATCGAACAAAGCAGGGATGATCTCACTGAATGGCAAAATTGGTTCAAGAGATTGAAGAACCTATTCCTGGTTTTGATGTTCTTTACACCCATGTCATGGTCCAAAGTACTTTCCAACAAGTATCATCATTATCACATTTGCAGCAATTAATTTGCACCAGCAAAGTTCCATAAAAGCTCGATGAGTGAATGACCAGGTGTTCTGCTATACAACTTAAAGCACACTTCTCTACCTTTCATATGAGTGCCTCAGGAACATAAATGAATTCAAATAAAGTTTACAAAGATTTTACACGCACATGGCAAGGTAACAATATGCGACAAAAAGGATGCTACAACCATAAAAATTACAATACGAAGGCACCAGAGAAAAAAAGATACAGTGATGGTTTGAGTTTTTAGTAGTCTTGGATATTATTCACAGTATCAGGGAGCTGTAATGTTGAATTTAAAATCATTATTCTTTGTGATCATAGCATGAGTCAACACCAACTTGAGTTTATAAAACATTTAAAGGATAAAATATGTGTATGGTGGGGTTGTGACGTGTTTTGAAAAATTGAAAGTGAAGTGAGCTAAAGTGGGGTGAGGGAATTACAGACAGTAGGGCTGAGGCAACTTAAGGTTCCATGATAGGTTTTTTTCTGGACACCAAGTAGACACATATATGTTGGGTAGTCAGTCTACTGATCCACTGCCAGATCTGGATGGCTGTCTGCAATATAATTGTTTTCGATCAAAATGGACTCGAAATGTAAAACAGATTTTCAATCTTCACTACAAAATGTGTTCTGTTTTGCCTCTAGATCCTCCACCTCAGATCCAACAAACACAAACGGCCCTTACATTTTGCCATCACTTGGATTGAGACTACCAGGTCAGCTGCCTCTATCACTTCTCTCATTTCTCCTCTCATCTCTCTAGAAGTATCCTAAGATTTTCCCTGTCCAATGTTCACATTTTTTTTCAAGTTTCTATCTATTCTCATTTCATAGGCTCTCTCTTCTATCATCTTGTCTATAGCATCCACAGACCTTGTTCCTCTGCTCCTATGCTCACCAAAATACTTGCCCCACACAAGCTCATATTGTTAATGCTTCACTCTGCTCAGGTCTTGCCCCTTTTCACTTTGAATCGTCATTATTATTCTCCTCCTTTAAAACCACCAGCTTGCGACCTCCCATCTCCACTCTTCCTTTCCTCTCCAATATTCTTGAATATGTTGTGGCGACTCAAATCCATGTCCATCTTTTTCTGAAAGTTCATGTTTGATTGCCTTGAATCAGATTTCTGTCCCACTACAGAACAGAACTGTATTTTCTCAATGTCCCAAATGACTTCCTATAATTTGACTATAATTTTTTCTGAACCATGCTCGGCCAGTCTGCAGTCATTTAACTGTTGACCACACGACCCTTACCAATATCTTTCCTCTATTTTCTAGCTGCATGGAACTACTCTTGTTTGCTTTCATCATTATGTATGGAACCTTTGTCAGGCAATAACCTACACTGGCTCCTTTGTCGTTCCACCTGCTCTCATGGACCTATCCTTGGCCCGCTTCTATTTCCTACTCCAAGCTGCACCTTGAACTATATCATCAGGAACACAATTGCAGATTCCACCTGTTAACCAATGATATCCAATACTATCTCAATGACATCTCTCTTAAATTCCTCCACTGCTCCGAAAATTGTTATTCTGCTTCTCAGACATTCAATGTTCCGTGAGCAGACATTTCTTCTGACAAGGCATCGAGTGATAGTCAGCACAGGAATCCAGTTCAAGGCACCATACTTTAATAATTTTCTTATCAACCATAAAGAATTTGAAGTTAAGCAATTTAAGTAAGCTATCAATATTAACTGCTACTTTTTACATTCATTTTTATAGCAAATTAAAGCAGCTCCAGGATTTGTGTATCACTGTTTACTATACGCTTAAAGAAGTGGATATGAGGGGAATATTTGAAAGAAGCAATATACAATATACATTAGTTTATGCTAATGTTGCAATACATTTGCACAGTTTATGCTATCACATAAATCCATTTTGAGAATTACTGCAAATTCCTAGATGTAAAATTCATGGAATTTGATATGGTTTATTATTGTCACATGTACCTAAGTTCAGTGAAATGTCTGTTTTGTGTGCAGTACAGGCAGATCATACCACATGGAGGTCATAGGGTGATTGAACAGAGTGAGGAAGACAAAGTGAAGGCTGCAAAGAACATGCACAAAAAGAATTTGAAATTTGAGAGGTCTATTCATCAGTGTCATAACAGCAGGGAAGAAGTTCTTGAACCTGTTGGTACATGTACTCTACATTATGGGATGATGCCTAGAAAATGCGTGTCAAAGGGCGGCATAGGTTGAAGAGGTCTTTGAAGTACTCTCTCCAGTGGATGTTGACTGCCTCTCAGCCTTTGCTGAGTGACTGTCCACTTCTGGCTCTCTGTGGAGTAAGTGGAGTAAGTCGCTCAATGCTCGGACTGTAAGTGTTTTTGACTGTACTGAAGAAGCCTCGAATTTCATGGTTATTGGTGAATTTCTGAGTTTCCACCCACTATTTGTTCTTTAGCCCTGGGTTATTTGTGGCACCATGGACCTTCAATTGCCTGTGCACTTATCTCCTCTCATTTGAGTTTCGGTGTCACTATCAGCTCAGGAGTGGGTTGTGTTTGTGGCCTAGGATATCCTGGAACACCTGATCAGTGAAACCAAAATAAGCAAGTGTAGGTGTCAGATAGTTCCCGATAAATCTTTTGAAGTCCTGAAGTGATATCTAAGGTGGTTCAAGATCAGGCATGATGATTAGGTGAGTCTGAAAGTTTACAAAGGTGTGTGGAAATGTCGAGGAGAATTGGGCCATGGAGCATGAATTAGATTAGATTCCCAACAGTGTGGAAACAGACCCTTCGGCCCAACCAGTCCACACCGACCCTCCGAACAGTAACCCACCCAGACCCATTTCCCTCTGACTAATGCAGCTAACACTATGGGCAATTTAGCATGGCCAAATCACCTGATTCACACATCTTTAGACTGTGGGAGGAAACTGGAGCACCCGGAGGACACCCACGCAGACATGGGGACAATGTGCAAACTCCAGACAGACAGTCACTCGAGGCTAGAATCAAACCTGGGACCCTGGTGCTGTGAGGCAGCAGTGCTAACCACTGTGCCACCGTGTCGCCCATGATGTTGTGCAGAAGCTACATTGGCAATGATGGCCAAGAGAAACACTTGGCAAGCTGCAGCTGCAAGGTATCCATTCTGTTTTACATGGTGGGAATTTGTACCATCTAGTTTATCAATGGGAGGAGAGGAGAATTGCATGTGAGATGTAAAAATGGTGCTTTGAAGCTTTATGGAGATATAAATGTACAGAAATATATTGGTCATTACTCAAGAGTAAGACTCTGAAATCACTGTTTAAAGCTTGAAGGGAAAAATTGGGAGATCGTTTCCTTGACTTTGAGAATCTGACTTTAACATTGCCACAATACTTTCAATTATATTGCCACACAAGGGAGAGAAAATCTCCACTTATGATTTCCTGGGGCTCTAGAAGAGTGATCTAGATAAAAAGTGCATGAGTGTCCCTGAAACTGACTTATATTAGAGTGATATGACTAACACTTCAAAACAGCTGACACTGGATATGTTTTGTAATTGACATAGTCCTTCAGAAGTGTTCCTCATACAGTGATTAATGACATTTTAGTGTGGAAAGCTGCTGCATGCTTCATAAGGCTGATTCCT
Source organism: Chiloscyllium plagiosum (assembly GCF_037043375.1). Taxonomy (NCBI): domain Eukaryota; kingdom Metazoa; phylum Chordata; class Chondrichthyes; order Orectolobiformes; family Hemiscylliidae; genus Chiloscyllium; species Chiloscyllium plagiosum. The sequence continues at coordinate 86,329,240 of NW_028270145.1, read as the reverse complement.
GAAGAAGGGCTTATGCCCGAAACGTCGATTCTCCTGTTCCTTAGATGCTGCCTGACCTGCTGCGCTTTTCTAGCAACACATTTTCAGCTCATAAGGCTGATTACACTAACACAATACAGCTGCTGAGTTATGGTGTTAAAGACCATGCGTTGGCAAAGGATTCTTCTTTTTTAAAGAAACATGTATAGTTTTCTTGTTGCTTTCAACAGGACTGGAAGGTAGTTATCTGTTACGTCTCAGGCATTGATGGATATTTTCAGCATTGGATTTATTATTATTAGAATCATAACCCATCTGTCTTAGGCCAACTTTATGTTGGTGAAATTTTACTCCAATCAAGATAGCGTTTGTACAATTTGAGTAAAAGCCAAAAGAACAGCAGATGCTGCAAATCAGAAATTACTGGAAAAGCTCAGCAGGTATGCCAGCATCTGTGGAGAGAAATCCTAGAGTTAATGTTTTGGATCGAGTGACCCTTCCTCAGAACCCTTACAATTGATCATGGATTCATGGTCATCATTACTTTCTTAATTCTACACTATTTGTTTTGTTATTATTGAATTCAAATTCAAAATCATCTGTAGTGATTGTACCACAAAACCCCCAATGCCTGCTGCACCCCTTAGGAAATCTCCAGATCAAAAGTTTTTCTGTAGTCAAAGCAGTGCCAGAAATAACAGTGGCCACTATTGGGGTGTCAAGCAGGTGAGTCTGGGAAGTTTGGCTCAAAGGGAGGGAAAGGGGCATAGAGTGTCACAATAGAGAGCTCATGCGCTGTGCATTGAAAGCTGCCAGATGATTCACCCCACCTTCTCCACCGGAGCAAAACATTGTGCCCAAGTCAAAATGAGGCCCTCAAGGGGCAGGTAATTGTCCACTTAGGGGTCTGAATGGCAGGTAACTGGTCGGCTTGATGCATAATGCACTCTTTATAATGAGTCTGGAAGTTGGGTGGGAGGGTGCTAATTACTAATCCATTTCAAAGAGAATCCTTGAACCAAAACAATTTGTCTACCTTCGAGCTACTGAATTAAATTTTGAATAATGTGGACTATGACAAGTTTGGTGCGAGAATCGTATGAAATATCCAATAAAACTGATCTCAATGTTAGGAGCAACTTGCTGACTCCTTTATGCATTTCCCGAGTACACATTCATGACCAGTTGACATTTTCCAATCCCTGACATTATACAATCACACAGTTTTTCTACATTAACTGAAATTGTGACTTTCAGAATGCTATGATATTTCCCTCTTTCCATCTTTCTGTATTGTGATGGGGAACAGTGAGATACAATTATTTCATGAATTCATTTTAATTTTTTTTATCTTTGGGTGGCACGGTGGCACAATGGTTAGCACTGCTGCCTCACAGCGCCAGAGACCTAGGTTCAATTCCCACCTCAGGCAACTGTCTGTGTGGAGTTTTCGTGTTCTCCCCGTGTTTGTGTGGGTTTCCTCTGGGTGCTCCGGTTTCCTCTCACAATCCAAAAATGTGCAGGTTAGGTGAATTGGCTATGCTAATTTGTCCACAGTGTTAGGTGAAGGGGTAAATGTAGGGGAATGGGTCTGGGTGGGTTGCTCTTCCGAGGGTCGGTGTGGACTTGTTGGGCCAAAGGGCCTGTTTCCACACTGTAAGTAATCTAATCCGATTTTTCATTTTGCAATTTGTTTGGTTTCATCCCGTCCCAGCACAGGACCACAGTACATCATTTATCAACTGAGACAAACACCCTTGCTTGCTTTCTTCACAACACTCACTGGTCCCATTCTCTTTGAGCTTAAATCCTTTGAACAGTCACCTTCCTTCATACTGTCTTTCTTATTTTGCACCCAAAGCTTGTCTTCATTTTAATCTGTCATCTTGATTGGCACCTGAACAACAAACATATATCTTGCATCTCTATACTGTTTCAGAAGACATTTTCTACTATTGCTCTCTTACACTACAAGACAAGAGAGCTCACAACAACAAGGAGAGGATTAAGACCACAGGTGGATTGCCAAATCTAAATCACTTCAAGTGGAGAAGGAAGCACTTGGGAACAGTGCTTCTTCTGGAGTTGCCAGAATCTTAAGGCTGAGGGGATTTTATGAACAGTATTTCTGGCTATTGAACTTCTTCATGATGCTCTAATAAACTAATGAGCATGCTTTTCAGGACAAGATGTATTGTGATTCATTCTCTTTGTCATTAACCTGCTTTATAAAACATTATCCTATCTCTCTTTGCTTTGATCTGCATGTCAACAGCTAGAGGTCTGCAGAAGACACCTCAGAAGAGGGGAATGCTTGAGAAAAGTCAATGTTATATGTTGCACCAAACATGAAACAGGAGTTTGGGTACGGTGGAACATGTTGCAAAAGTGAGCACTGGCAGTTTTTGTGGCCGAGACTGCCCAACAAACAGATCAATACAAGTCGGTAATTAGCCACCTGTGTGCACTGAGAAATACAGAAATATAGACACTGAGATTCTACCTATGCAACAAAACTACATTGCCTGCTTCATAAATGTAGTTATCCAGTTTTGGAAGTCTTCCAACTAGGTGAGTAGAGGCAAATTGCTACCTCTCTGTCTGGCCGCCTCTGGCTAGTCACAACAAGCATGGTGTGACACCTTTCTCTAATTAAACTGTTGTTTACTATTTTATTGCAAGCAATAAGTAATAAATTTCAAGGCACAGACACACAAAGCCAGAAGCAATTGTATCCAGTACAAAAGAAGGTTATATTAACATTAAAATACTTTAATTTGAAGCCACAATCGGCTAGCTGGCTTCTTGAATACAGTCAGCAGTAATAGCAGTTATTCAAAGATATTGGTTCCTTGCTGCTTCTTTTCTGGAGCTTGTTTCCATGAAGACTGGGAATCAATTTCTTTCACGCGAGAGAGAGAGAGATGTAGAGACAGCAGTTTTCCTTTCAGTCATTTGCCAGAAACTTCTGAAATCTTTGTTGAAATATCAATTTTGGCATGCATTTTACAGACGTTTCTTGGATGGACCTACCTTTGGCAGCCATTGTATCAATGTCCAGTAATCTGCATTCGCAATCCTGAGACAGTAATAGGTTTTCAGGGTTTGGATTGTGAAGAGTTTCTCTTCCCACATTCACCATCCTTGCGGGCAATTACTTTCTTCTCTCACATCTGCCTCGAAGTGGTTTCACATTATTACGCTGTTTGTTTTACCTCAATTAAATTTGCAACCGTTCAACTAGTTGAAAGTTTGAAAAATAATTTCTCCAAAAACAAAATGGCTATAGCCTCCTGACAAAAGGCCTAGTAAGAGGTTTCACCACATTGGCCAAAATTTATTTCCAACCTCTATGACATGAATTCCTATGATTTCCTCAGAATGAATATATTCATTGCGCACACATGATTTCCCAGTAAGTACAATTTAAATTTCAGTCACTGGCAATTAAATTTACAATTGGGAATTTCTAACAGAAAGAAAAGTAATTTTTTTGATACCAGGTATGGAAGGACTGTCTTATGAGGAGAGGTTGGGTAGATTGGGTCTGTACTCATTGGAATATAGAAAAATGAGAGGCAACCTTCTAGAAACATATAAGATTCTTAGAAGACTTGACAAAATAGATGTGAAAATATTATTTCCCTTTGAGGGACAATCTAGGACCAGTCGGCATAATGTCAGAGCAAGGGGTCATATATTTAAAACACAGATGAGGAGGAATTTATTCTCTCAAATGGTTCTGAGTTTGTGGAATTCTTAAGTTTCAAGCAATAAAAAAAACACAGGTTTTTAATTACTAAGGGAATTGAGGGTTTTGGGGGGGAAAAGCAGGAAAGTGGAGTTGAGGATTATTAGATCAACCATAATGATTCAAATAACTCCACAGAGGCCAATATCCCATCATCAAGTCACCCTTTATGTACACATGGAGCATCCTTGACACTGATCCAGCTCCCTCAGAGCCAGCTCTCAAAGTGAACAGGATATCTGTCACTCCTGTTCATATCTGTCAGCCTGGGCTCACTGATTGGCCCAGACCAGCAGCCCCAATCAGTGAACCTATATTCTATGAGTTCCACCTGGCTGACCTTGTTACAATCACGACAGTCTAATTGGATGATAAAGCATGCATGATTGGCTAAGTATTTCTGCTTGTATGTCTTATGGTTAATCAGCTAGATGACAGATAATGAACAGCTGAATTAAAGTTGAAGCCTTACAAATTTTCAGGATTTTGCACATTCACTGATGCATCAAGCAACTAGTAACCGGAGATTTTAAGCTATTAATTTCAGTAAGCAATATCTGAGCATTTTGACTGGAGGCTGCCTTTGCAGTATAATCTTCAACATCTGTTGATAAAGTACTTAATGAAAGGATGTGAGCCACAGCCTAAATAAATCATTTCATGACTTATAAGAATTTACATTTAGGAGACTGGCAACACCAATATCAGTCAACAAATCAATGATAACTATGTGATCCTCAATGTTTTCCAATATTAGTTATTCTGCAGGTGATATGCATTGTCTGTCTGGAAGAAAAATTGCTTCATACACATTTGAGATTATTATTGTGTGAGTTCAAGTACCAAGCGCTTTCATGGATTTTCTCTTGGTGTAGCTAACCATTAGAACTAATAGCATGTAAATTTTTTGAGAAGTAATTCAGACAGAGAAATTAATATAATGTCATTGGTCATGAAGGTGTAGACACTGAACTTGAAAGAGAAAATGTAAACAAATGTTTACCAAAATTGCAAGACAATTGCAAAATGTCATGAACCAACAATATCTTGTATCTTAGTCACGAAGTAAAATTGTAGCTTCACACTGCTTCCTTTCACTTGACTACCAAATTAAAATGACAGCAAAAGTCCGCTATCTAAAATAACTTACTCTAAAACGATGGAGGAATAGGTACTTCTGCTTGATGCTTTTGCATTCTCCATTTATAAGTGTCCCATCTGATTATCAGTTCTATTGAAATCAATGCTGGATTTGATACTTGATGAAGTTTGATCTGCATTATGTATTTTGGAGGGTTTTTCACTGAATGGCCTGGTAGGTTTTCACATCACATCTTACCAACTTGGCCAGGCTAACTGCCTGTCTGACCCTATGGTGTCCTACATGTCTGATTCTGACCCCATCTTAGAACGTGCTGTTCTCAGAACAAGTCAAAAAAATGCTGAATGGCCAACACCCGCCCTTGCGCGCGCACACACACACACACCAATTCTGAAAAGCTGCTATGCTGCTGTGCACCTAGACAAGCAATCTAGCACTTCCCCTCACTGGATACATCCACGCACAGCAGTCCTGAAGCCACATTGTCCATGGCACTGAGGTCAGGTCATGTCTGGCTTGTAGTATCTGATACTACTAAGCTTCATCATGGGACTATGATAACTTCTGCCTTCCAGAAGACCTTATCCTCGTCCTCTTCCTTGGAAGATTGCTTCCAATCCCATAGTTCCTCAGCATTCAGCACATCACCTCGATGCCTGCACAGAGCAGAGCACATCAGGAGCATACACATTGGCTGGATTGTACTGAAGAGCGTCTCAAACAGAAGACCCATATTGTTAGCAGCACTGCTATCAGCTCTTCCATGGTCCTGGTTTTATTATGGTCAGTATTATAACTGCACCCCACATCATGATTCATGTTGGAGTGGGTAGTTCCTGTCCACCAGGAACCAGCATTGTAAGGCACTTAGTCACCCAAAATCACTGGAAACTCAACAGAGCTGCAAGAAGTGGGGGTCATGGCCCCTGCCAGAGTCATGGGCACACATCTCCAGGCAGTGGTGATGGTGATCACAGATGACCTGAGCATGAATGAAATAGATACCTGCCTACTGATTGGTTCTGCGATCTTGTGATATGGCAAGTGTGTACCGTCAATGGCACCATACACTTGGGGGAAGGCAGTTATGTTCATAACCCCTGCCTCCATGACTGACCTCATCATGAGGAAACAAAATGAACCAGTGAAATCTTACACAGATAGAAATGGTCGCTGGTGCATTTAAGGGGACATGACTAAGTGATCCCATACAGATCACCCATCACTCCCTGGATGGAGCCAATAGTGTTGACGTTCAGAATGTCAGTGACTTTCATAGTCACCATGACGGGATGGCCCCCCAGTCCTGCAGCCTCCAGTTCCCATGCCTATCTATCTCCATCAGAGGTATGGAGCATGTGGAGCTTGTATCGAAAACACTGGCCTCTTGCAAGCACACACATCCTAAGGGTCCCTGAGACAGCTACTTCTCCCTGAAACATACGCACCAAGACCAACATTACAGTTCCTGTATGCTAACCTCAACTATAAGGGCATGTCTTGAAAAAAATTGTAGTTGTCATTGATAGGGCATATAAGGAAGTATTATATCCGCAGTCATGAATTTAAATGAAATACTGTGTACTGTTCAACAATGTTTTTGTGAGAATCAGTGTCCATGAAACTCATGATTGTATATTGAGACCAAGGGACTATACTAAGGTACTGAATGCCATGTGGTGTTTTCCTTTCATCAAAAATATAAGACTATTTGTTGTTGCACTGCAACCCTCATTCACTTGATTCAGTGTCTGAAGTATTTATTGCTCTCTGTGGTTTGTTTCACATATAAACCTGCTGAGAGAAACACTGTTGAGTACTTTCTGTTCTGTTCTTTTGAAATTGGTGTTCACAGTTAGGGTTTCCTGAAGTTTAAAGAAGACCTAGCATTCCAGACCTGGAAAAGAGCTTGATTTTAAAACGTACAGCTGAAAAGCACCTGAAATCAATTTAAGACAAAAGAAAACCACTGAGGTCTATTGGAAGATAGAAAGCAGCTTATTGTGCAAATCCTTGTGGGAAAGGGTGAGAGGAAAGCAGACGTGTCACCACCCAAGATGATACAGAAACTCTGATAATAAAAATGTGATGAGCTGTGTAGTTTCCCAAGAAAACAAAATTGATCATTTGCAAGCTCCGACAATGAAGAATAAAGATTGTATGTACATGCAGCTCGTAATACTCTTGCAACTTGCTGACAGATCGAGTTGGCTTTGCCTTTCAGTCAAAATGGCAACTGCAAAATAACTTGTGATTATCACACATATTCTATATGTTGAAATGTCCTGCACACATGTATAGAAGAGTATGACAAGTTAAAAACAGACTAAAATACGTATTTTAAACTTCAAAGTCAAATCTTGCCTCTAGAAATTGTGATGACTTTTACCAATGTGGAATGATAATTTATGTCAGAAGTTAGAGAATCAATCTACTATTTCAAAGGAAAACATCCTAAAACTTTAAGATCTGGGGAAGATGTCATGTGGTGTAAGTTTTTCACAGAATCATTTCTGGCACTTTGCTGATGAAGCAAACAGTTCATGGCTGCAGGCATAGCATTATATGAGGAACAAATAGCAGTAGTAAAATACAAAGATTTTGTAACCTAATTCACTGGGTGGGAAAGCAATGTGATCAGTTCAGACACCCAGTTTTACTTCATTTACAGACTGGATGACTGATCTACTTTCTGCCAGATGGGCAAAGGTTAGCATACAGGTTAGAATAGGAATTAGATTTTTTGTCACGTACTCATTGAAGCACAGTGAAAAGTGATTAAAAAGTTAAATATAGTCCTTTTTACTAAAAAGTAGAAAATCAAAGAAATGCAATTAAAAGTTAAACATCGTAGTCTATTTTGGCCTGGCCAAGATGGACTCACGCTCCTCACAGGGGGTCAACTCACAACGCTCCACACACACACACACACACACACTCTCGCTCTCTGGGCTCTAAAATCACCCCCTGCCCTGGGCAGTCAGCTCTTGCTGCCTTGCAGCCTGTTCTGGCTCCCGCCATCTCCTCATGATTTGGAGATGCCGGTGTTGGACTGGGGTGTACAAAGTTAAAAATCACACAACACCAGGTTATAGTCCAACAGGTTTAATTGAAAGCTAGTGTGCTTCCAATTAAACCTGTTGGACTATAACCTGGTGTTGTGTGATTTTTAGCCATCTCCTCAGGCTGTCTATTCTCGCTCTCACCACTGGCCACCTCAGGCTGCATGTTCCTGCTCTCACTGCCACTCGGGCTAACTGCCACCGACATTGGGTCCTCTCTTGCTACCACATTGAGCTCATACTCTTCACACTGGCTCGATCTCCCCCGTGATGATCTTCTCTGCTCTGCACACACTTGCTCCTCACACAAGGCAAGTGGATGAAATGTGTGACCACTGTTCTCTTAAAGCTCAAGCTGTACAGAATGGTAATGGGGGTGGTACTAATGAAGGACAACTCCTGGTATTCACCCACTCACTCTCTTACACTGTCTATCTGCACTGCCAGGGAATCAGGAAGGCTAATGAAATGTTGGCTCTTATTTCAAGCAAGTTGGAGTATGAGAGTAGGGAAGTCTTCTTGCAACTGTACAAACTGTTGGTGAGACCACATCTTGAGTCTTGGGAGCACTTTTGGTCCCCTTCTTTAAGGAAAGATATAATTTCAACAGAGACAGTTCAGAAAAAGTTCAATAGAATGAGCCCTGGTGTGGAAGGATTGTCTTACGAGTAAAGGCTGAACATGTTTGGATTCTAATCACGAGAGTTTTGAAGAATAGGAGGTGGATTAGTGGTGCTGGAAGAGCACAGTAGTTCAGGCAGCATCCGAGGAGCAGTAAAATCGACGTTTCGGGCAAAAGCCCTTCATCAGGAATACAGGCAGAGTGCCTGAAGGGCAGAGAGGATCAATCTCACTGAAAAATATAGGGGTATTATGACAAATGCTGAGAGGCTGTTTCCCCTCATGGGAGAGGAGAAAGTGAGGACTGCAGATGCTGGAGATCAGAGCCAAAAAGTGTGATGGCTGTGTTTTTCCAGCGCCATATGTTTTGACTTCCCACATGGGAGAGTCTAGGATCACAAGGCATCATCTCCAAATGAAGGGATGCCAATTTAAGACTTGAGATGAGGAGAAATTTCTTCTACCCGAGTGTTCTGAGTCTTTGGAACTCTTTGCTAAAGAGAGCAGTGGGGGAAAAGTCCTTGTGAAAATTGAAGCATGAGGTAGATAGATTCATGATCAGTAGATGAATTATGGAATACAGGGAAAATGCAGGGAAGTGGATGTTGGTAGTGTCGGATCAGCCACAATCCTATGGAATGGCACAGCAGGCTCGAGGATCCGAATGGCCTACTTCTGCTCATATTTCTTATGGTCTTATAAGTTGTAATTACCTCCTGACTAAACTGGCTTAAAAAGGCAATTTTCTGAGCTTTTAAAAGAAAATACAAGAATTTTAAGGAATCGAAAGAGGAGATGTGCAATGCCAGTTAGTAAACATGTTACTTTGTACACTTTATAGTCTTTCAAGCATTAGACATTCACAGGAAATGTCTAAAAATATTTAAACAATTCAGCAGTGCTTCTCTTAATTTTTAATGATGACACTTCTTCCGAGATGAATTATAAGTAAGCTACACTTCATTTTCACAGATGGTGTGGTAGGCTTATTTTCCCATGGGATGTTTAAAAATATACATTGTTTACTTTGAAACCTAAAGAGATGTCAAGCACCTATGAGATGCTTTACTCAGCCAGCAGTTAAATTTTATTTTTACTAATTTGTGGTAAAATGACGTCACTTAAAACACTAACATATGTTGCCCTCACTTTGAAATGGGCATCCCAGGATTTTGACCCAGTGTTGCTGATATACTTCACATTGAGAATAACTTGCAACTCCGGGAGAACTCAGATTTAGTATCATTAGTATATGCTGATTTCCCTTGTCCTTTCAGATAGTAGTGATTTTGAAGGTGGGGGCTCACACAGATTGTGAAAAGTTAATCAAAAGGCCTGTCAGGAATTCCAGCTATCGATAATGTTGAGACAATTGAATTCTGTTTAGGCAGTACAAAGTAGACTGACGTAACAGGTCAGTGACTATCTATGCTGGACATTACATGGACCGCATTAGGGATACGTTCTGAGGATTCAAAATGCCACCTCTACATTATCCCTAAAGATGCTACAAGACTTGCTGAGTTTCACCAGTGAAATAACTGCGAAAAGGCTGGTCTCCTGTCACCAAATCACATGTTATTTACATGTGCACAGTCCTTGGGCTCTGACCAGCCAGCTCAAGGACAATCTCTAAACTTGTGAATCTCCTGTTTATATCTGTCAGTCAGGGCTCCCTGTTTGGCTCAGGTTAACCACCCAATCAAGGATTTCAGTCAACGAGATCTACTTGGAGCTGGTTCCAATCACTACAATTAACAATTTCTGTTTTTGTTTCTAACCATAAACATGATCAGATCAGAGTGGTGCTGGAAAAGTGCAGCAGTTCAGGCAGCATCTGAGAAGCAGGAAAATCGACGTTTTGGGCAAAGGCCCTTCATCAGAATGACTGCAGCATCTGCAGTCCTCACTTTTCCCTTATAAACATGATCAGTCTGTAGCAGCTACACTGAAGCAGACAGAAGACTGCCTCAGTGACTGTTTGCCCTCAAAAGTTGAATCAATCTCCTCCATTGCCTCTTCTCAATGCCTTTTACAGCTATTCTAAATATCTTTTCCAAAATGTGCAAAATTACTCTTACTCTTTTACAAAAACTTAATTCAAATGCATCATTTGGAGTATGGATTGTCACTGACCTAATATATTAACTCTATTTTACCCTCTCCACAGTTGCTGTTTGATCTGCCATCGGTTTTTCAGCATCTTCCCTTTTTTTCGCTTCAAAGTTTCAAAATACATCTGTTTTAGTCCGTTATGAATAGTCATAAAGCTCTGATTTTTTTTAAAATGACCCTGATCTTTGCTTTTACTTCAGTTGACCTTTCAGATCTGAGAAATAGTAAACTCAATTCAGAACAATATCTTTTTTTGACCACAAGTAGACTCAAGGGTATTCCTGAAGGAAGCAGTGACCTTGCATCAGAATTGCCAGCGAATTTGTTATCCTTGACAGAATAGAAGAATATGTACTCCTCCTTAACTTCTCATGTCACAAGCTGCAGGCCTCAGTCAGACTAGATGAATAGCTATGTCAAGTAAATAACAGGTATTTGTTGAAAGGTAAGAAATTAATCATGTTACTTATGCTACTCTCATACATCATTTGAAACCAGTTAAAACATGGTAAATCCTGAAAGCTGTCAGCAGCAGTTCCATTTTTGCATTCAAAGTTTTCTTGAAGACAAACAGAGAATTTGAGGGTTCACTGAGGAGGCCTATGTTTTTCTCTGACTAAGTACAGTTGAACACACAATCCCAAATATTGCACATGTACTTGTTGCTACATAATGGGAGAACAATTGTCTCCATTATGCCCAAAATCTGAAATAAAATGCTCAGCAGATCAGCACACATCTATGGAAAGAAAAACAAAATAAAGTTTCTCTTTATAGATGTTATCTAATCTGCTGTGCCCTTCCAGTTTTGTTTTAAATTACAGATTTCTAGCATCCACAGGATTCTGCTTTAACATTTTCAAGATCTAGGTGCTTCAGCTTGCAAATGGAGAAATTTATACATCATGTTGTAGCTGGATTGCCGTGGTCATGTGATCTCTAACTCTGGTATAAATGCTTTCACTTTAGCTTCCAGCTGCTAATAATCACCCATTATTTGAAACATGATTCGAGAAGTGTCCCACTGAAATTGTATGGAATTTCAGAGTCATAAGTCTGCCAACTACTGTGTAAATTAATTTTAAAAAGAATTCAAACCAGAGTTATTCAAATTTGAATTTCTGGATGATCCAGAATTACCGTGAATGTTCCACTTGCTACTGCTATGTAAATGAAAGAAGCTGTGAGATGGAGTTAGCTTGTCCTTTCCATTCAGTGAAATAATTATGATATAGCTGCAGAATGAAACAAACAATATGCGCAAAAAAAGAGTCGCAACAGTCATCAGCATTGGGGACAAAATAATATGAAATGTGTTGCACTCTCGATTTCACTGAGGAGTAAGGAATGCAGATTACCAGATATTTTCAAAGCCTTTCATGTACATTTTGAACCCCATTTTGACACTTATGAATGAATTGTGTTTAGCATCAGAACACAGGGAAGAGTTTGCTCCACAACTTCATGAGTCTTACCAAACTGATCAGTTATGTGACAGCACTGACATCTCGCTCAATCCTGTCAGTTTGAACAAATGGAAGATAGTGTCATCAAAGAACAAAGAACAAAGAAAGTTTACAGCCCAGGAACAGGTCCTTCGGCCCTCCAAGCCTGAGCCGATCCAAATCCACTGTCTAAACCTGTCGCCCAATTCCGAAGCATCTGTATACCTCTGCTCCCCATCAACTCGTGCACCTGTCCAGATGCATCTTAAATGAATCTACTTTGCCTGCCTCTACTACCTCTGCTGGCAATGCATTCCAGGCACCTACCACCCATCAGAGATATAAGCAATCCCATGATGAACATGCATCACCTGGGATAAAATATATTACTCTCAAGAAGTCTAGTAACATGCACAGAAGCTCTTACAGTTCATCAGCTAGATAGCATATTAAAAAGAGTACAGACAAAGTGTTAGATGATGGTGAGAGAGACAATCCAGGACAAATAGAAACAAATTATTAGAAAAAAAAGGAAAAACAACTTGCAGAGAAGAAAGAATGAGGCCTGAAGGCATGGTGGAAATGTTGAGCAGGACATCACATAATGTCAAAGAAGCCTGTTTAGTGAGTGGAAAGTAGCGCTCTAACTGCAGGAAGCTGAAAAAACTTTACACACAAGTGCTGAGCTAGAAAGAATCAAAACTAGTCTATAATAATGACTGCTGGAGACAGGTTAGCTGATGATTCTGATAAATCACTATACACCATACAACAGATTGATATCATCAGTTTTAAGGTGATAAATGGATTGTGACTGTTAAAATGATGACTGCAAAAGAAGAGCATCAAGTGAATGTGAACTGTTAAATCGACACCAGTATTTCAAGCAGCATCATGAGCTTCACAGACCGGTGCAGATTGGCGCAAGATGAAGACACAGAAATGAAGCCCACAAAAGTTTGTTTAAGGCTAGATGATCAAATAATGCTCATGTCAACAGGTCAAATGAGCTTACCTATAGTAAATGATTTTTTAAAAACAAATGTGGTGAAAACTCTCTCTCTCTATCTATCTATCTATCTATATCTATATATATATGTTACAGGTACCAATAATGAAAAGAAGCAAAATGACACATTTTGGTGATTAAATAAAAACATTTGTGCTTTTGATAAGGCTCATGGAGATGCACTCCACTTCCCGCTCCTCCGCCCTTGAATCCCGCCCCTCCAATCGCCACCAGGACAGAACCCCACTGGTCCTCACCTACCACCCCACCAACCTGCAGATACATCGTATCATCCTTCGTCATTTCTGCCACCTCCAAACAGACCCCACCACCAAGGATATATTTCACTCCCCTCCCCTATCACCATTCCGGAAAGACCACTCTCTCCGTGACTCCCTCGTCAGGTTCACACCCGCCCCCCCCATCAATCCAACCTCCACTCCTGGCACCTTCCCCTGCAACCGCAAGAAATGCAAAACTTGCGCCCACACCTTCCCCCTCACTTCCCTCCAAGGCCCCAAGGGATCCTTCCATATCCGTCACAAATTCACCTGCACCTCCACACATATCATTTACTGCATCCGCTGCACCCAATGTAGCCTCCTCTACATTAGGGAGACAGGCCGCCTACTTGCGGAACGTTTCAGAGAACACCCCTGGGACACCCGCACCAACCAACCCAACCGCCCTGTGGCTGAACACTTTAACTCCCCCTCCCACTCCGCCAAGGACATGCAGGTCCTTGGCCTCCTCCATCGCCAGACCATGGCAACACAACGCCTGGAGGAAGAGCGCCTCATCTTCTGCCTAGGAACCCTCCAACCACAAGGGATGAATGCAGATTTCTCCAGCTTTCTCATTTCCCCTCCCCCCACCTTATCTCAGTCCCAACCCTCAGACACAGCACCACCTTCTTGACCTGCAATCTTCTTCCCGACCTCTCCGGCCTATCACCCTCACCTTAAACCTCCTTCCACGTATTGCATTCCCAACTCCCCTCCCCCAAGTCCCTCCTCCCTACCTTTTATCTTAGCCTGCTTGGCACACCCTCCTCATTCCTGAAGAAGGGCTTATGCCCGAAACGTCGATTCTCCTGCTCCTTGGATGCTGCCCGATCTGCTGCGCTTTTCCAGCAACACATTTCTCAGCTCTGATCTCCATCATCTACAGTCCTCACTTTCTCCTAAATAAAATCCATTGCCAGAGGTCTAACTGATACCCAAAGATGATGTTGGAGTCGCTGAAACTTTCTTCAAATGTGTGCATAATTCAAAAGAAATGTTTCATAAATCTTTTTTTTAATTGAGGCTTAAAAGCAGACCTGAAAATAAGCATTTATAACACAGTCAGCCCATAAAGAAGTTGAGGCTGAAGGAGTTCCAAAAAGGATATTATGATACTTTGGATTCCTGATGAGGTAGAGGAGCCATTTTCACAGACCTGCAAATGAAGGTTCATCAGATAGTAGTACAGGCCAGGTATTGTACAGAGATACTGCAAGTACCAAATGAAATTCCTATGGTGTAGCTTTAAGGGAAAGTCAAGCATTGACAAATCTGTATTTTATCAAGCCAATTCTTCATAAGGACATAACACATTGCTGTAAAATGTCCCATTCTTGTCAGGTAGTAGGAAAACCTCAACATATAATCAAACTGACACCTTTACTATACATAGGAGAAAGTGAGGACTGCAGATGCTGGAGATCAGAATGGAGAAGTTGGAGGGTTCCCAGTCGGAAGATAAGTTGGAGGGTTCCCAGTCGGAACCACAGGGGATGAACTTGGACTTCACCAGTTTCTTCATCCCCCCTCCCCCCACCTTGTCTCAGCCGAATATCTCCAGCCCGGCACCGCCTTCCTGACCTGCAGTCTTCTTCTTGACCTCTCCGCCTCCATCCTACTCCGACCTATCACCCTCACCTTGACCTCTTTCCACCTATCACATTTCCAACGCCCCTCCTCCAAGTCCCTCCTCCCTACCTTTTATCTTCTCCTGCTGAACACTCTCTGCTTATTCCTGAAGAAGGGCCTGTGCCCGAAACGTCGAATCTCCTGTTCCCTGGATGCTGCCTGACCTGCTGTGCTGTTCCAGCAATAAAGTTTCAACTGCAATATTAGTTTGTCAACCTGATGAGCTGACCAGATTCTCCATAAATTATAGAAAGGCATATACAGCAATAAAATCAGTGTCTCATTTCTTTTGAAAATGAATTATTACAGCAGGGATACTGGAAAGTACAATCAACAGAGAGCTAAAGAAATATCAGATTTTAAAGCATCAAAAAGATTGTATCAAAGGTGAGTCATGCCATTTGAATTTATCCAGGATCTTAGGACATCTTAGGACAATGACAAGTGTTTCAAAGAACAGTGAAAATAAAGGCAAAACTAGAATTCCCTGTTCCGAAAAATAGATGTGAACCATGATATCTTCGAGGAATTGTGGTTTTTATTGGAAATTTGTGCTAAGCTTTATCTCATTAGTTGTACATCTCACTGATTGATTATGAAAACAGGCAAGGTCACAAGAGTGACAAAAGCTTTTTAGGAATCTGAAGACAATTCTAACAAATGGATTGGTGTTGTCAATCTCAATTTCACAAATCTTTTAGAATGATGATGTCAGTGATTGAGGGTGGGTTTGACCTTTTTCAGTCAATTAGTATTATCAAGCAGAGAGAAACCTGAAAGGTACTTTTCTAAGAAAATGATTCTAACATAAATAAGGAAACTTTGGAAGTGTTACTAGCCTTTAAACATTTCAAAATTTATGTCCACCACAAACATAAAGTAATTGCCTGAATTGAGGAGTTGCACTTCTGAACAGGAAATTTGCTGATGTCACTCAGCTCTTAAGAAGGGTGACAGAAGGAAGCCAAGGAACTTCAAACCAGTTAGCTTGATGTCTGTGGTGGTGAATTTGGTGGTGTGTACAATCAAGGATAGGATAACTGATCATCTCACAAAATTTTAGTTATTCAAGGAGAGTCAACATGGATTCACGAAGGCAATCTCTGACAAATCTCAGAGTTTTTTGAAGACGTGACAAAGGTGGTGAAGAGAGGTAAACCAATGGATGTTGTTTAAATGGGCTTTCAGAAGGCTTTTGATAAAGTCCCACACAAGACTGTTAGCTGGGGAGGAAGCTCATGGAATTGAGGGCAAATTATTGATATGGATAGGAAATTGGTTGAGTCACAGGAAACATCCAGTTGGAATAATGACACTCACATTGGCAGGACATTACTAGTGTTATTCCACAGGAATTGTGTTGGGGCCTCAATTATTTACAATAGTTATTCACGGCTTTGATATGTGTGAGGTAATGCATGTCAAACTGAAAAAGGGATAGATCAGAGTATTTTTTTAGAAGGCATAAGGTTGAATATAGTGCAAGCCTAATGAGATTTGGTATTCAGGGGTTAAAATACCACAAACAGTACTGAACATCGTCAAGAATGCTAATGAAATGCTGGCCCTCAGATCTGAATGGCGAAAATATAGACCTGCAGATGTTACGTTGCAGTTACAATAAAACTATTTAGACCCAACTTGAAGTACTGCGAGCAGCTTTGGACAGCACACCTCAGGAAGGAAGTTTGGAGGACCTTCACTGCAGGGGTACATGAATGATACCTGGACCTCAGGGATTAAATTATGAGGAGAGATTTGCCAGTCAGGGCCTTATTTTCTAGATTTTGGAGGTTTAAGGGTCTTAAGGATATTAAAAGGAAAGGCAGGATAGATAAAAATAAATTATTCCCACTGGTTGAAGATTCTAGATTCATGGGGCATAGTTTAAATATTAGGGCTAGGCCAATTAGGAAAGATGTTAGAAAGCATATCTACATTGAAAGAGTAGAAGAGATTTGGAACTCTCTTCCTCAAATGGCAGTCAACGCTAATTTAATTGTTAAAGTTAAATCTGAGATTAACAAATTTTAACTTTTATCAGTGGCAGTATGGCTCAGTGGTTAGCACAGCTGTCTCACAGTGCCAGGGGCCCAGGTTTGATTCTGGCCTGGGGTGACTGTCTGTGTGGAGTTGGTACATTCTCCCCATGTCTGTGTGGGTTTCCACCCACAATCCAAAGAAGTACAGGAGAGGTAAATTGGCCATGTTAGATTATCCATAGCATTCAGGAGTGTGTACGTTAGGTGCATTAGTCAGGGGAAATGCAGAATAATAGGGTAGGGGAATGGGTCTGAGTGCATTACTCAGTGGAGTCATTTTGGGCCTGATGGTCTGTTTTCACACTATAGGGATTCTTAAAAAAAATATAAGCAAGGGTTTCAAGGCATATGGGCCCAAGGTAGATATATGGAGTTAGGTCACAGACCAGCCATGATCTTATTGAATGACAGAGCAGGCTTAAGGGGCTGAATGGCCTATTGCTGTTCCTATGTTCCTATATTCTACCACAAACTGACAATCGTCTCTTAATAATTGTAGGGAAATTCAAAACCTGAAATGTCAGACTAGTTCAATAGAACTTTTTAATTCAATTATAATATAACAAATGTTCATATCACTGGAAAAGAGAATATAGTGCTATCAAGAATATAACAATGACAGAATAGTTTGAAGATTTTTGAAGATTGACAAGGAATTGTATGAATCCAAGATAAAGAGTGAGGGCATCATTGAATATAATTGTTTTGTGTTCCATAATTACGCATACCTACATTGTGTCATGAAATGCATTTGGAAATGACATTTCATCTTAAAAGTGTGGATGTACATAAATAGCACATATTTCCAAGTTAGCAGAATATGGAGCTGGTCAGACAATATTGGGTTGAAGAAAGATTTATCATGGGATTTCTATGAAAAGTTAAAAGGTCAAAGAGAAGATGGCTTACAACTCAAGTAAAATCAAAGTATTGCAGATGCTTGAAATTTGAAATAATAAAATCAGAAAGTACAGAAGAAACCCAGCAGGTATGTCAGCATCTCTGGTGGGAGAAACAGAGTTAATATTTTGAAAGTTCTGAAGAAGTGCCTTTGGTCTCAAAGGATTATGTCCTTTAGAAGTTGTGCACTACTCTTCTCTCAGCTTTTAATGCTTCTATGTTTTGCACCATTTATAAATTTTAAAATGATGTTTTTACAACATGGTTTAGTTTATTCCTGATAATTGGGAAAAGCAAAAGTCCTAATATTTGCCATTGGAGAACTCCACAATAAACCATTTCCCAGTCTGAAAGATCATAGAATTCCTACAGTGTGGAAACAGGCCTTTCAGCCTAACAAGTTCACACTGACCCTCCAAAGACTAACCCAACCAAACCCGTTCCCCTACCCTACATTTTTACCCCTGACTAATGCACCTAAACTACACTTCCCTGAACACCATGGACAATTTAGCATGGCCAACTTACCTAATCTGCACATATTTAGATTGTAGGAGGAAACCAGAGCACCCAGAAGAAATCCACAAAGACACGGGCAAAACGTGCAAACTTCACACGGACAGTTGCCCGAGGCTGGAATCAAACCTGGGTCCCTGGCACTGTGAGGCAGCAGTGCTAACCACCGAGCCACCATGCTGCCAGTAACTATGTCCAGTAACTAATTGTTTCCTATCAAGCAGGCAATGTAATACCCATGTCTCTACTGTCCCTTTTATTCTATGTTCTTAAACCTTGCTTGCAAATCTGTTCTGTGGCATTGCATCTGAAAGTCAATATATAGCATATCAATATCATTACCCTGATCAATCACATTATCTCCCCAAAAACTTTTGTGAGTTGATTAAATGAAATTTCCATCTATCTTTTCATAATTAACCCTTATTTATGCATGCTGATGCAAAACATAATAGCTCTGACAGAGCTAACTTTATAGACTACATGAAGCAGCACCTGATGTGATGCTGTTTTATAGTTTTTGGATGGGGAAATCAAGATCCTAATGCAGACAGATGCATCATCATGGACTCCTGATAGTCCAATTATTATGTAACACAAGCCAATGATTTGTAACTATTGTTACGCTTCTCATTAAGAATGGTTTATCATCTACAATGCAAAAATAGGCCTTTATATACAGTTTAGAAAGGAAGATTAGAAGGTTCTTCTGGTGCAGCAGCAGTGTCTCTACATCTGGGCCAGGAGGCCTCAGCTTAAGTATCATTTTCTCCAAAGGTGGGCTATATCCTGTGTGAGCAGATTGATTCGGAAAATATCCAGAAAGGAGAATTGGTGGCAGCACTGTCTCTCAACCATCAGTTCCTAGTGGTTGTTGCTGCAACAATTACAACACATAATTCTGTCCTAAATTATTGTTGATATTTCTCTACCATAGGGTTGGTGTGGAATTGCTTGGCTTATAATTGCATTTCTTTTATCAATGAACTCACCTTCCCTGCATTCTACAGCAAAGAGTTCCCAACTTGAGTGAAAAAATTCTCACCTCTCTGCCAAAAGGGGAGCCCCAGTTTAAAACAATACCCCCTAGCTTTAGACTCACCCCAAGAGAAAAGCATCATTTTAAGATGTAGTCTCACCAATGTTCTGTATAACTGAACCAGAACAACCCTCTTTTCATAATAAAGGGTACCATTACAATAGCTGCTAAACCATCTGGACACTTCTTCACCTTAGAATTCTGCAATCATTCTCCATTTAGGCAACTTGCTCTTTTTGAAATTCTTCCTACCAAAGTGAACAACTTCACACTTTCTCGTAGATGTTCCGCATGCCAGACCTTTGCCCACTCATTTGATCTACCCATATTCCTGCGACTGCCTTATAACTTCTTCGCAATTAGTGTGGCTCACATTAATCCAAGAATCGTGTCTCAAGGTGCATATTTTCTCATTGGACTAGAAACGTACGCTAAGGAAACTTCTTCTGACATACTTCAGTTACTGTCTCCTTCATACCCCATTTATGCTCATATTCCAATTATATCCAAATCAGTAAAATCCTCCATTATAACCATGCTATAACTCTTGCACTCTGTAATTTCCTTGCAGATACATTTGTCTGCATCCTCTCACTTCCCATTTCTATATTTTCAAAGTAGAAATTTTAAGATATTTAGTTGCTCCCAAGTTTACATATTGATTCAAATAATTTCCAATGCCTCATTTGACTACTTTTGCACCCTTGTCCTTTTTTAAAAGTATGTCACTTATTTATGTGGGTGATATTTGCTTCCTAGCAATTGGACTCAACAGGCAAATAAATATTATGGCAACTCAGAGGCTAGGAATTCAACATCGAGTGATACACCTGCTGATTCCTCAAAGCCTGTCCACCATCTAGAACTGAAAATGTGTTGCTGGAAAAGCGCAGCAGGTCAGGCAGCATCCAAAGAACAGGAGAATCGACGTTTCGGGCATAAGCCCTTCTTCAGGAATGAGGAAAGTGTGTCCAGCAGGCTAAGATAAAAGGTAGGGGGGAGGGACTTGGGGGAGGGGCTTTGGAAATGCGATAGGTGGAGGGAGGTCAAGGTGAGGGTGATAGGCCGGAGTGGGGTGGGGGCGGAGAGGTCAGGAAGAAGATTGCAGTTTAGGAAGGCAGTGCTGAGTTCGAGGGATTTGACTGAGACAAGGTGGGGGGAGGGGAAATGAGGAAACTGGAGAAGGGGGGAACCACCATCTAGAAGTCAAGAGTGTGAAAGAATGCTCTTCACTTGCCTGGATGAATGCAGGAGCTCCAATGATACTCAAGAAAGTTGACCCCACCCAGGACAAGGTAGGTGGTTTGATTTATACCCTATCCATCAACGTAAATAAGGGCTTCATCCAACAGCTGCAAACATGGCAAAAGTATGCACCATGTACAAGCTTGTTAGAAATTGGGGTCCCTTTAAAACTCTGTTATTTTATTATTCCATATTGAGTATTTTCTGAGTAACATGTGACTTCATCTAACTGTGTTACAATTGTAATTAGTCTTGTGAACTTTTATTTTGCACCTGTAGTGTCCCTATCTCTGGTCTTGGAGGCCTAGGTTCAAGTTCCATCTGTTGCAGAGGTGTGCCATAAATGCCTGAACAGGTTGATTAAAATAGCTAATGTCCAGCTTTCTACAAGTGTAAATAAAAGGTCTATCAGATGCCAGATTACCTTATTATGAATGCGATGTTTTGGAAAACAAGAAATTTTTGTTCTGAGAAGGAATGAAAAGTTGGCTTCAAATGGAAATGGACAAGGGAACAACATTGATTTGACCTCACATGTAAATGCTCCATGGTCACTGGCCAAAAGGATTTAGATAATTGATTGCCATAATGTAAACTATCACACCCTAGAAAGTGAGTATATCAGCAAGTGCTCAGGAGCAGGCAATGGTCCTCATCAAGTAGTCCTTATAGGTGGCAATCCTCACCAGGGACCTATGTTCGCCAGATGGAAGATGGATCTGAAGAAGAGGACCAAGACACAGGGAAGAGTTTCCCAACACTTTGGCTAGAGCCCAGATTTTGCCTTCACAACATTATTGAGACCAATACATTCCACACCAAAGCCTGTGTGTCATCTGACATCAATGCAACATCCCTAATTATTACAATTGCAAAATTTCTTTGTTTAATTAACTCATGTATCATATCTAAACTGCTACTTCTTATCAAGCTCAATAAACTGGCTAAAAATTTCTTACTAAGGTCAACGGATAACTGTAATCATGAACATTCATTACACTGCAACAATTATCACAGGTCTGATAGCACATTCCATACTCATGACCTTCACCACCAGAAGCACAAGGTGAAGGGAAACAATATCACCGACAAGATTTCCTCCAAACCAAACAATATTATGAATTTGAATTATTGTTCAATTTTTGATGTAAAATTGGGTGGGATGAAGTTGGCACTATACCCAATATCCACTCACCGCCTTTCTGATTTTACTCACCACTGAGGAGTGATTTCACATTACCATTCAAGTCTTTAAATGGTCAGTCAATGGCCATTTAAGGACCTGCAACTGCCATAATTGGGATTTTACTTGGGTGGGAAGGGTTAATGTCATCACCTGCCAGCTTTATTGTGACCTGATGGGCAGTCTCTCCTATTTGGAAATCCATTTTCCAATAAACACTTTCTGCATGTGATCTCCCTAGCCCTGAAATGGCCAGCTCCCATATTCTCACTGAGGAGGCCAAGTTGGCAAGTCCAGTCGAACTGGAAAGCAGTGGAGTTGTGATAATGTCACTGGGATAGTAATCCATAATCCTAGGCTAATGTTCTGGGTATACTGGTTGGAATATTGCTGTGACAGACAGCGAATTTGAATTCAATAAAATGTCTAGAATCAAAAATCACTGTCAATTGATCTTTAAAAAAATAATGTCTGGTTCACTAATATCCTTTAGGGAATTAAATCTGTCATCCTTACCTGGTCTGGGCTACAAGTGACTTCAAACCCTTAACAGTGTGGTTGACTCTGAAGTATCCTCTAAAATGGCCCTGACATGCCACAGAGATCAATGGGCAACTTGGGATATGCAATAAATAATGATTCAGTCAGCAATGCTCATATCTGTGATTGAATTTTTAAAAACTTGCCTTTGCTTTAAGAAAAAAATCTGGGTTTACCTTAAGCCAAACCCTAGAACTACCTCTAATTATGGGTCCATGGCACTTCTTCTTCAGGGAAGATCTGTAGCTCTAGCATTGTCTACCGCTCCCTGTGATACTGCTCTGATTTGAGACTACTTACTAATCAAATGCAGCAATTCTCAGACCTGTTGGACAAGGGCATATTGGAAAGAGCTGGGAGTTCATTACTAGATGAGCATAGAAGTTTACCATTGAACCAATTAATTGTCTCCTGGCCATCAATTTGTTGCATGATGATCTAGTCAAACACAGGTGGGCTCAAATCCATTCTTTAAGAATGAGCTGGAGTGGAATTGTTGAAATAATGACACCGCTTAAAATTCAGCTTATATTTTCTTTCCTTCATTATTACTGGATCAAAAATCAGGAGCTTTCTTCCCTTCCAGCACTACAGGTGTACTTATGCCAATGGACTGCAGCAGTTCAAGAAAGTGGTTAACCATCACCATCTCAAGGGCTACTTCGGGTCTACAATAAAAGTTAACCTATACTGCAATACTCACATCCCATGAAAGAATAATAGTTTTCAAGCAGATTCACATTGCTCAAACATTTTACAGCTATTATTTGCCTTTCTGTGGGAGGAGCCATTATATCTGATATCTGTGACCTTTATCCCCTTCTTTGCCTCACACTGCACTGTAAAGGTATTTGCTTATGTTCCATTTTCCAGCTAAAACATAACTTTATCTTATCTGTTTTCAGAAATTGAGGAACTTATTGTGTATTTTCGACATTAAACTTGAGTTGATTGGTTTGACTCACCTTAGCGTGTCCTGCCCTTGTTATCGAAAGCATGTCAAACAGCTGTCCAGTGTAATATTGTACTCCACAGAACAGAATCACAGAGATGCTGTCACCTTCTTTTTCTATTGTAGATAAAATATTTTCACTTCTCAGGGTTTCTTCTCCCTAAAAACAAACAACTGATTATGCTTTTTGATGGTAAAGTTAAATAACAAAATTGTAGTTCATACAGTCATTGAAAGTTTAAAATATTTTTCAGTTTAATGTGGAAAACATGTCCAGGATTTCAACACAATTCCAAAAATTATGGCCTTTGGAAAACTTCAAGTGCTTCAGAAAATTTAACATCTTCCACTGTCAGTCATTCTCTTCCAAAATATATTACAAGCTTCCAATACATGTCTGATATTTATGAAAAGAAAGATAAAGACTTTCCTATCTGTCAAATTAAAGCATTCTAAATTGTGCTTTACTCTTCTGTAAAGCAAAATCACAAAGATTATTTTCTTCAAACACTTAAATAGAAAAAAAATGAGGGGTATGGATAGCGTAAACTGGCAAAGTCTTTTCCCTGGGGTTGGGGAGTCCAGAACTAGAGGGCATAGGTTTAGGGTGAGAGGGGAAAGATATAAAAGAGACCTAAGGGGCAATTTTTTCACACAGAGGGTGATACGGGTATGGAATGAGCTGCCAGAGGAAGTGGCGGAGGCTGGTACAATTGCAACATTTAAGAGGCATTTGGATGGGTAAATGAATAGGAAGGGTTTGGAGGGATATGGGCCGGGTGCTGGCAGGTGGAACTAGACTGGGTTGGGATATTTGGTCGGCATGGACGGCTTGGACCGATGGGTCTGTTTCCGTGCTGTACATCTTTATGACTCTATGACTCTAAGTTCCAGATTGTAAAGGGAAACATATTAACAAGAAGACATTGGACGTGATAATGCGGAATGGCATGAATGTTAGAAAATAGTGTCATGCAAACCACATTTGAACATTGTAGCAGGAATGCCCTTCATCGCCTGTTGCGTTTTAACCAATCTCATGTTGTGCATGGATGCTTAAATTCAATTAACTATGTTTTCCATATTAATTTTGGCCATAAGTTACAGGTGCAAAATTATATTGATATTTGGACAGTTTTATGACTATTGTTGGTATTTCACATCAGTATCTCAATGCATGAGCTAAGAGTCTGGGAATGGTATCCCTATAGTCAGCAGCACCTTGAAGCAATCTGATACGACAACTGAGAAAAGGAACAATCAGAAGGAGGACAACACTGGTGGAAAAAGCAAGGAAGATGCTCCACGGAGCAAATCCGACTGAAGTTCCACTGAGAATATGGAGTGAATGGAAGAGAAGGCAGTGAATGACAGTCCAATAAAGTTGCTGACTTTAATTATCGAAGGAAAACATGGTACTCTAAATGTTTCTTTGTCAGAACATTATCACATCAGCATTAGCTCACTTTCAATCTTCTGGAAATTGTGTCATGTCACGTATTTCACTGAAGGAACAAAACATTCAAATTAAACCTTACTTGCTATGATAAGCAGTGGAACTAGAATAGGCCATTCACCCTGTTGAGCCTGCTGCACCATTCCATTACATCTTGTCTGATCATCCACCTCACATTCTCACACTATGTCCATATCCTTTTATATCATTAGTTTCCAGAAAGCTATCAATTTCTCTCTTGAATCTATTCAATGATTGAGCTTCTACTGCCACCTGGGGTAAAGAATTCAAAATATTCACCACTGTGTGAAGAATTTCCTCCTCACCTCAGTCTTAAAAGGCGTCCTCCATATTTGGAAATTATGTCTACTGGTTCTACACTTAACAGGCAGAGGAAAGTTTCTATCTGTCATGTTCTGTGAGATTTTTGAACAATTCTATTAGATCTCCCCTCATTCTTTAAAACTCCAAAGACTATGAATCCAACTTCCTCAATCTCTCCTCATCAAACCATCTCACCCTTACATGGATTGGCCTGCTAAACCTCTATGGCACCATTGTAAATATATCATTCCTTCGATAAGGAAATCAAAACTGCACACAACATTTCAGGCACAACCTCATCAAGGCTCTTTACAATATCAGAAATGCATTCTGACTTCTGCACTCAAACCTCCTTCTAATGCAGAGCAATGTACCATTTGCCTTCCTAATTACTTGCAATACCTGCATGCTTGCTTTTAGTGAGAAAGCAAGAATCAGGATTTTTGTTTAACCTTTGAATTGAGGCATCGTCATTTGGGTGGCAAGATTTACCTCACATCATATACATAGTTATTTTGAGATAGAGATGCCTTGCTGCAATTTATAACACTAAAAAATGAAATGGCATATAAATAGATTTTACAGAACTTCATCTTGAACTGTAAAGTGTTCCAATTAAATTGTTCCTAATTTGTAATTGCATTGAATCTTAAGCAACATAAATTGCCTGTGCATTCAGAAATTATATGAGGCGCTTCTCGAATGTCCTGAAACTGCAATAAATCAAATAGCAATCTACAACAATACGACTCTCTGTATCACTCAATTGTGAGTAGATTCCTGAATGCTAGCAGACCATAAGATTTAGGAGTAGAATTAGGCTATTCAGCCCGAGTCTATTCCACCATTTTATCAACCCTGTTCTCCTGTCTTATCTCTACAACTCTTGATCCTCTTACCAATCATGAACGTATTTCTATCTTTCTGCAATAACTGACTTGACCTCCACACTTGTGCCAATGAGTTCCACAGATTAAACACCTTCTGGTTGAAGAAATTCCTCCCATGTCAATTCAAAACTGTTGTCCCTTCACTCTGAGGCTGTACCCTCAGGTCCTACTCTCTCCCAGTAGTGGAAAAATCTATCCAGGCTTCTCAGTATTCTGTACATTTTATCAGATCCCCCTTCATCATTCTAAACTGAATTGAGTGCAGACCCAGAGTCCTTGACTGCTCTTCATATGACAAGCCCTTCATCCCCAGGATCCAGCTTGTAAATCTCCTCTGGACTTCCTTCAATGCCAGCACATCCTAGTATACATACAGGACCCAAAACTGCATATAATATTCCAAATGTGGTCTGACCAGAGCCTTATACAAACTCAGCAGTACATCCTTGCTCTTGTTATTCAGCCCTCTTAAAATGAATGCTGACATTGAATTTGTCTTCCTAATGGCCAAATGAACCTGCATGTTAACTTTAGAAGAATCCTAAACTAGGACTCCCAAGTCCCTATGTGCATCAGGTCTTTGAAGCCTATCCCTGTTTAGAAAGCAGTCTATGCCTCTATTCTTCCTACCAAAATGCACAAGCTCTCACTTTCTCCACATTGTATTCCATCTGCCACTTCTTTGCCCAGTCTTCCTAGCTGGTCCAATTCCTTCTGCTGCTTCCAGCTTCCTCAAAACTACCTGTCCCTCCACATTTCTTTCCATCATCTGCAAACTTAGCAACAATGCCCTCAGTTCCTTTATCCAGATTGTTAATGTATAACATGAATAATTGTTTCCCAACACTGCCCCTGCAGAACTCCATAATTCACCAGCTGCCATCCTGAAAAAGACAACTTTATCCATACTCTCCCTCTTCTGACAGTCAGCCAATCCTTCAGTTGGGCTAGTATCTGGCCCCTAACACCATGTACTCTTACTTTATTTAGCAGCCTCCTGAATGGCACCTTTTCAAAGGCCTACTGGAAATCCAAATAGATAATGTCCATTTACTCTCCTTTGTCTAACTTGCTCATAACCTCTTCAAAGAATTCTAACAGATTTGTCAGACATGACATCCCCTTGATGAAGCTGTGCTGACTCCATCCTATTGTACTATGAACTTCCAAGTAGTCTGCAATCTCATCCTTAATAATGGACTCTAGAATCTTACCTGAAGTCAGGCGAATCAGCCTTGTAATTTCCTATCTTCTGTCTCCATTATGTTTTAACCAAGAGTGTTACATTAGTCAATATCCAATCCTCTGGGAACTTGTCTGACTTCATTGATTCTTGTGGTTAGCACTGCTGCCTCACAATTCCAGGGACTCAGGTTTGATTCTACTCTCGGGTGACTGTGTGGAATTTGCACATTCTCCTCGTGTCTGCATTGGTTTCCTCCGGGTGTTCCAGTTTCCTTCCACAGCCCAAGGATGTGCAGGGAAGTTGGATTAGCCATGGGAAATGCCATGGTTACAGGGATGGGGTAAGATGGTGGGTCTGGGTGGGATGCTCTTCAGTAGGGCCTCTTCTACCCTATGGGAATTCTATGATTCAATCTCCTCAGCTATTTCCAGCAGAACTCTGGAATGTAATCCATCTGGTCTGTGCGATTTATCCACCTTCAGACCTTCCAGCTCCCTCATCACATTCTCCTCAGTGATGGGTGCTACATTCACCTCTGCCCTCTGACGCTATTGAAGTTCTGTATTGATATTGCTATCTTCCACCGTGAAAACTGATGAAATGTACCAATCAGCTCCTCTGCCATTTCTTGGCTCCCCATTACTATTTCTCCAGCCTCATTTCCCAGCAACCCAATGTCCACTCTCGCCTCACTCTTACCATTTAGGTATCTGGAAAAAAAACTCTTGCAGAATTCTTTTATATTTCTAACGAGCTTGTTTCCACTTTTATTGTTTTCTTTTGTTATCCTCTGATGGCTTGTAAAGGCTTCCCAATCCTGTGGCTTCCCACTAACCTTCACCACATAATATATTTTCTTTCCACTCTTATGCTGTCCCTACCTTCCTTCATCAGGTTCATCTCATGCTCCCCTTAGTTTGTTTCTTCTTCTTTGCAATACGTTTCTGTTGTGCTTCCCGATCTACCTCCTGAAACCCTTGCCATTGCAGCTCCATTGTCTTCCTTGCTGGACTCCCCTTCCAATCATCTCTGGTTAGCTCCTCCCTCATTTCTCTGTAATTACATTTACTCAATTATAATATGGTTGCATCTGATTTAATCTTCTCCCTCTCAAACTGCAGGGCAAGTTATATAATTTTATAACTTTATCACTGCCCCTAGGGGTTCCTTCACCTTCAACTCTGGTCCAAGTATGATTGCAGTGGAGCCTGTTCTATTGGAACAGCTCCATCTTCCCCAGTACTGGTACCAATGTCCCAAGAATTTGAACCAATTTCTCCAACACCAATCTTTGAGTCACTTGTCTACCTCTTTTAACTTGTTGACTCTGTGCCAATTTGCTCATGGCCCTAGTAGTAATTCAGAGATTATTAGCTTTTTGGTTCTGCTTTCTAATTCAGCAGCTGAAAATGTGTTGCTGGAAAAGCGCAGCAGGTCAGGCAGCATCCAGGGAACAGGAGAATCGACGTTTCGGGCATAAGCCCTTCTTCAGGAATGAGGAAAGTTTGTCCAGCAGGCTAAGATAAAAGGTAGGGAGGAGGGACTTGGGGGAGGGGCGTCGGAAATGTGATAGGTGGAAAGAGGTCAAGGTGAGGGTGATAGGTCAGACTGGGGTGGGGGCGGAGAGGTCAGGAAGAAGATTGCAGGTTAGGAAGGCGGTGCTGAATTCGATGGATTTGACTGAGACAAGGTGGGGGGAGGGGAAATGAGGAAACTGGTGAAATCCGAGTTCATCCCTTGTGGTTGAGGGTTCCTAGGCGGAAGATGAGGCGTTCTTCCTCCAGCCCTCGTTTTGTTGTGGTCTGGCGATGGAGGAGTCCAAAGACCTGCATATCCTTGGTGGAGTGGGAGGGGGAGTTAAAGTGATGAGCCACAGGGTGGTTGGGTTGGTTGGTCCGGGTGTCCCAGAGGTGTTCTCTGAAACACTCCGCAAGTAGCCGGCCTGTCTCCCCAATATAGAGGAGGCCACATCGGGTGCAGAGGATGCAATAGATGATGTGTGTGGAGGTGCAGGTGAATCTGTGGCGGATATGGAAGTTTCCTTTGGGGCCTTGGAGGGAAGTGAGGGGGGAGGTGTGGGCACAAGTCTTGCACCTCCTGCGGTTGTAGGGGAAGGTGCCGGGAGTGGAGGTTGGGTTGGTGGGGGTGTGGATCTGACGAGGGAGTCACGGAGGGAGTGGTCTCTACGGAAAGCTGATAGGGGATGGGAGGGAAATATATCCTTGGTGGTGGGGTCCGTTTGGAGGTGGCGGAAATGACGGCGGATGATGCGCTGTACATGGAGATTGGTGGGGTGGTAGGTGAGGACCAGTGGGGTTCTGTCCTGGTGGCGGTTGGAGAGGCGGGGCTCAAGGGTGGAGGGGCGGGAAGTGGAAGAGATGCGGTGGAGGGCATCGTCGACCACGTCGGGGGGGGAAATTGCGGTCCTTGAAGAAGGAGGCCATCTGGGTTGTACGTTTTTGGAACTGGTCTTCCTGGGAGCAGATGCGGCGGAGTCGAAGAAATTGGGAGAATGGGATGGCGTTTTTACAGGGGGCAGGATGGGAGGAGGTGTAGTCCAGGTAGCTGTGGGAGTCGGTCGGTTTGTAGTAGATGTCCGTGTTGATTCGGTTGCCTGAGATAGAAATAGAAAGGTCGAGGAAGGGGAGGGAGGAATCTGAGACTGTCCAGGTGAATTTGAGGTTGGGGTGGAAGGTGTTGGTGAAGTGGATGAACTGTTCAACCTCCTCGTGGGAGCACGAGGCGGCACCGATACAGTCATTGATGTAGCGGAGGAAAAGGTGGGGGGTGGGGCCAGTGTAGTTGCGGAAGATGGACTGTTCCACATATCCTACGAAGAGGCAGGCATAGCTGGGGCCCATGCGGGTGCCCATGGCTACTCCTTTCGTTTGGAGGAAGTGGGAGGATTGGAAAGAGAAGTTGTTAATGGTGAGGACCAGTTCAGTCAGTCGAAGGAGGGTGTCAGTGGAAGGGTACTGGTCGGTACGGCGGGAAAGGAAGAAGCGGAGGGCTTTGAGTCCTTCGTGATGGGGGATGGAGGTGTACAGGGACTGGATGTCCATGGTGAAAACACAGATTCACCACAAAAAACCCAGTCCTACCTGACCGTACAAAGCTATGGCACTCAGTGCTTAATGGAAGTCACTGTGTGTGTACTACTCTTATTAGAGAAAGTCCTGCTCTCTTTATGCTTCTTTGCTAATACAGTTTGAGTACCATTTAATAGCCCCCAGTCATAGAGTCATAGAGTCATAGAGATGTACAGCATGGAAACTGACCCTTCGGTCCAACCCGTCCATGCCGACCAGATATCCCAACCCAATCTAGTCCCACCTGCCAGCACCCGGCCCATATCCCTCCAAACCCTTCCTATTCATTTACCCATCCAAATGCCTCTTAAATGTTGCAATTGTACCAGCCTCCACCACATCCTCTGGCAGCTCATTCCATACACGTACCACCCTCTGCTTGAAAAGATTGCCCCTTAGGTCTCTTTTGTATTTTCCCCTCTCACCCTAAACCTATGCCCTCTAGCTCTGGACTCCCCAACCCCAGGGAAAAGACTTTGTCTATTTATCCTATCCATGCCCCTCATAATTTTGTAAACCTCTATAAGGTTACCCCTCAGCCTCCAACGCTCCAGGGAAAACAACCCCAGCCTGTTCAGCCTCTCCCTGTAGCTCAGATCAGTCCTCAGCTTTATTATCCTCAGTTAAGAGTAAGATGCATTCACTCATTACTACAATAATATCCATAAGGTATGCATTTGGTATCAATCCATAATAAACTTTCTGGTTTATCCTGGTCACCATTTAAAGCTCTTGAACTTTCACTAGATTGCCATTCTGCATAAGGAACCCATATTGACCCATATAATGTGGTCTCTTAAAATTAAAATACAGGAAAATATACATCTTAATAATGGTATAAAGTATTCTAAAGTGTAGTATGTTGAGAGTGTTGGTGCAATGATAAAGGATGTAAGTGCATCAATAAAAAGAAATTGATACAAACCTCTTCTGGAGACAACAATAACATACTTTCCTTTGGATCTAGTCCTTTAAGCCGGATTTGAGACTCCACTGCATACTTCAAAGGAATGAAAGTTGTAATTAATGATTTGCAGACTTTAGCTTTTACTACATAAAAATCAATATAGTCAGTTTTCAGCTACTTCCATGGTCTCTGACTGAACCATAATATCAATCAAACTGCATATTCTTCCCAAAAAAACAGCATTAGTAATGAGATACACACTGGGTGATCTTGTAATAAAGCATGTTGAGCAATTGGCATGGAGCCAAGTAGTAAATATTTCACCAGCAGAACTTAGTGTCAATGAATAAATCACTATGTAACCTATACAAGGACTTGATTAATTCTAGTGCTGCAAAGTAGTTCTTACATGATCAGAAGGAAATGCTTTAGCTTCCATGAGAATCTTATGTCTATTTGATGTTGGTTTGTAGAAGGACAGCTGGAAAACACAAAGGTTAAGATGTATAAAAGTTAAACAATTAATATGTAAATAAGTCTTTAATTAGATCTACAATAAATAGTTTGCCAAATAAGAAAACAAACACTTGGACAATACTTGTCGAGAAATAGAAGAACATTCGTTTTATTTATAACAATCACGATGAAACTGACCACATATATGGCTTTGAAAAATAGAGTGCCGGGGTCGAGGTGAGTGGTGGGGGTGGGGGTAAGATGGGATTTTTATGCAGCTTTTCTGTTCTGGCTTTGCTGCTTTGTTCCAGTGAAGTCCAATGCAAGATTAACCAACAATACCTCAGCTTTCAATTAAACACTTCATAGCATTCCAGACTCAACACTGAGTTTAAAAATATCAATTGGTAAAATATACCCCACTTGTTTTGAGTACTTTGTTTGAATATCTCTAGTTTTTTCCTCATTTTTTTGTTTTCAGACAGCCGTACTTCCCTCTAGGCACATCTACTGTTTCTTTCCTTTCCTGTCCATGACCATTTCCTTTGGCCTTCAAAGACAATTTTTTTCTGTCTGTCAATCTCTCCTGTCTTTACTGACCTTCCTTTTGTTCTTGGCCTATCCCTAGCTCAAATCTTATCATTTCAATAACGCTAGTTGTAACGACAGGTGAGATAAGGTGAAATAAGAAGAAAGTTCTTCATTCAGAGAGTAATGAGCCTGTGTAATATTTTGTCACAGACAGCAGCTGAGGTCAAAAGGATATTGTTCTTTCCCAAAATGGACCAAAGGGTGGGGGGATAAAATGGAATCAGGGTACTGAGTTGGATGATCAGCCTCTTCCTACTTCTGTTTTCTCTGTCTATGGTTCAGTGCAATCAACCTGAAATGGTAATTCTCTCTCCCTCCACAGATGCTACCTGACCTACTCAGTATTTCCAATATCGTCTGTTGTTAGTTTAGATTTTCAGCTATCACAAGAGAGTGTGGTCAACTGGTTAAGTCACGTGCCTAGAGAATGCCGTGCTAAACCAAAAGGTGAGGACTGAGTATTGTAGGAGCCTCACCAATGGGAAGGTTGGGACAAAGTTAAGGTGAACTCTCAAGGGGCATTCCTCCTTTCCTTAGCCCCTTGACAAAACTTTATACTTTACCTTTTGTGACCTCTCCAATGATCATGTCATCTTGCACTAGTTACAATGGCCAAAAGGATACCCATCACACACCAGGGTTAAACTATCATGGGGACCACTTCGCAAAATAGCTTTACTTTTGCATAATCTCTATTTCAAATAATGATTCCACAAATTATGAATAGAATTACCATTTGGATTTTTAGAAGTTTATTCATGACATTTCAGCTACAACCATGTATACCCCAATCTTTAAATCAACATTTGTAAAACTTAAGCAAGAAGATCAGTTAACTTTATTTCTTAATATTGGTTTTCTCTCCACAGATGCTAGCAGACTTGTTGAATTTATGTGTTTAATTCAGAATTCCACCATCTGCAGTATTTTGCCTTTGTTCAACAACTTATTTCCTAGTTTTCTGACAGTAAAAACATTTCAATGTTAATGGCTGCTTGATGGCAATGTTGTTGTGATAAAGTTTGGAGATTTCTTTGACTTTATTAGAACTGCCAGATTAAAATTTATGTCAAGAGATTCATGCCAGAGATCATTAAATCTTTCGGGGCAGCTTTTTTTGAGTACCATCTTTTCACCACTGACAGCAAAATCTGAGCCCTTTGTTTTCACTAGTGTCTCAGAAAAGAGGCATTGGGAGCTCATTACTTTGATAAATACAAACTGAACCAATCATAAAATTTGCTTCTTGGTCACTTCAAGGTTTATGCCCATTGTTAGGGTGCAAGGGGAATTGGGGTCATTTCATGTGGATGGTAATACCCAGACACATCCAGTGTTGGACTTCGAGTCTCATTTTCACTGAATCTTTGAGATCTGGAAAACAATGGGCAACTAAGTGTCAAAGCACAACTAAAGTGTTGCTGTTGCAGCATCCCTCATGGATGTGACACAGTCAGGACTAGTGATGAATGGAAATGGGTTACTAGGAAAGAAGGGGCAATCAGAAAGGAGTGGGCTATTAACTCTGGAATCAAAGGTTAAAGGGAAAATGCATATACTGTCCATAACATAAATGTGAAAAACGTTAGATCAGGAAAGATCTGATTGAACAGTACAGCAGGCTCGAGAGACCGAATGGCCTACTCCTGTTCTAATGTCTTATGATGTGATGGTCTTATGGAGCTGCTGGGATGAGATAGGGATGGCCAAGGAGGGAGGTAGCAGCACATGGGAAAGGAAAAACTGTAAATATCAGGTTTAGGGACAAAGTGTGATGGGGCAGGGAACTATTAATGTCCACAAAAAGCATTGAAGGGAAAGTCCTGGCTCCATTTTTAGGTAAATATGTTTTCAAATTTTGCCTTGCTAGGTGTGCTTTAATAGACAGCATCTGTCTCAGAGAGAAAAAGAATATCAATCTTTCAGTGGGGCCTCAAAGGAGATGTTGAGTTATTTGTAAAATCAACGGGTCTGATGCCTATTTCAGGCATGACTAGTGAACATTGATTTTTAAGCTTTATAAATACAGCAAATTGTGTACTTCCAGCTCATAATGAGTGTGCACTACACACCCAGTTGCCACACTGTACACCATATCACGTTCAGAATACGAGGACCTTACATCCACATTGCTGAGTGTCTCCATGAAATCTCCTCTGCAGGAAGTTATTAGGGACACAATAGCAACCTTTGCCATGCTATGGCAGCATAACATCTGTACAAGATGTTGCTTTCAGCTTGTTGCTAAAGTTGTGGTGTTCAAAGGCGTGGCTATTGAACTCCAAATCAAGACAAAATACTTATTCTCAAACAAGTACAGTTTGGAAGAAAGAATTTGGCTCCAATCAAACAGAATTTGCCCACTTCTGTTGCAACTCAACATTCTAACCATTAGCTGATGAAACTCAGCTGATTTCATACTGTTAAGGGCAGGCTGTCCATGATTGTATATCTATTACCTTTAATGAATGTGAAACTGTGAGCTCTCAGGTTCCCAACATCTGTGACCTTCAGGCTAAGCTTCCTGTCAGTAGCATTTATCAGAAAAAAATAGCTCTCTACAACTTGAGGGATAGGGATTTTCACAATATTGTGAAAACTCACACAACACCAGATTATAGTCCAATAGGTGTATTTGGAAGCACTAGCTGTGGAGTATGACTCCATAACCACCTGATGAAGGAGCAGCACTCCGAAAGCTAGTGCTTCCAAATACTGCAAACTTGTTGGACGATAACCTGGTGTTGTGTGAGTTTTAACTTTGCACACCCCAGTCCAACACTAGCACCTCCAAACCACAATAATGTGACCTCATACAATGAACATCAGAAATATGGTATGAGAATGCACGAGAAAGAAAAGAACAGAGAAAATTATTTTAATGGAGGAACAAAGTTCATGGAGCATAGGTACAGATATCCTTAAAAAGCAGTATTATAGGTAGGAAACCTATAAAAATGCCATATAAGTTTTCTAAATGGTGGCTGTAAATAGAAATGTAAAAATATTTTTTGATATAAAAATGAAACACTTGGTATCTACAGTCACATCAGATTAAAGAATGTATAATAGAACCATGAAAAATGCACAAAGTGGATTTGTCAAGGTAATATATATTTTAATTAGCAAATCCTCTATTTCAAGTCTCTCATCTTCATTTCAGAACATGGGCTCCACCCAATAGAGTAAATAAAGTTCAGATAAAGTCTTACAGTCATAGTCAACATTTTGAAAAGGTTAAATGGGACAAATTAGAGAAGGATTATATTCACTGATCAGGGAATCAACCACAAGGGTCATAAATTTTGAATTAATATGTAAAGAATAAAACATGAAGGTTTTTTTAAAGTAAGCAATGTTGTTATACATTGAAAGCCACTCCGTTAGTAAAGCAATGTTAATTGCAACATCTATGACAGGATGACTTAAAAATAACACTGATGGATATAGGAAAGGAAAAGCAAAGTGAGATGAATAGGTACAGCTACAATGAGAAGTGTGAGCAGCAGCAGCAGCAGAAAATGCTGAATAGTAGCATTGTGCTGTATTACATTTTCTCTGATTCTATTAGCAAGTTGCAGTAAGGACAATAAATAAGAAAATGAATTCCCCGCTTCCATGAACATTAGGATTAGAAATGGACACAGATTATGGTCACTGTCAGACATTTCTAGAGCCATTTACTCTCAGATATTGCCAAAATCATTTTTGGCTGATCAGAAATTGCAAGTTCCTGTTACACACATGATTGTGTAATCAGATAACAAATCAGCAGCACATTTTACAATAGTTTTAATTTCCATTGAAGTCAGGGGAGTTGTAAAATGGGCTGCTGACACACTAACATCTGTTTCACTCTATCACACAAGGTCAATATCTATCCCAATGTTTAAATCCTATAAAGATTGACCACTGGATGAGATTCCAAAAGACAATCAGCGCTTTCTCAAAGACTGCATTTGTTGATCGCTTCTGGTTATAGCTAATTCTGATGGATATGTATCCATGCAATAGGTAGCATCACATTGTACTTTAATTTTGCACAGAGCGCATATACACATAGTGTATTATGATAATAAAAAGTAATTGTCTTTCTATCACACTCATGTTTTCATTGAACAGTTTTTAATTTCACCAAATTAAATTATGTAAAATGTAACTGAGACAAGCATTTCTGCATTTTTTCTAATGGTTAGGTGACCTCCACATGATGCACAGTGTAACAAAAATGGAAAAAAAATGATTATAATGCAAGTAGTTACCATGTACCAGTTCTTCATAGTACTGGAGTCTAATTGTATGATTTTTCAAAATGTAGTGTAATAAAAATGACTTCTCACCAGCAAGAGATGTAAGTTCACAGTTAGTCCATTCATCAATGCAGTTTCTTCCTTTTTAGCACCTGTGAAATAGAAAGCTTTTAATACAGTATGTACAATGTAAAACATGGCCTTTGCTTTCATATCATGTTATATCATACACTTTGAATTATTTTTTATTAATCATTCACGGGATGGGGGTGTCGCTGCTGGGCCAGTGTTTATTGTCCATTCCTAATTGCCCTTGAGAATGTGGTGTTGAGCTGTCTTCTTAAACTACTGTAGTCCATTTGGTGTAAACATATTGGGCCCTCCAAAATATTTAAATTTGTTGTTAAGCATATACCACCAAATGTGCTGTGTCAGAATCAGATTTTTTTAAATTACTGGATCTGTCATTGACATGACACCAAGCTATCTTCAATAAGGAATTATCTGTTCATTGTTTAATGATGCATCTTTTTCCAGAAGCTTGCTGCAATTTGTGCTTTACTATACACTTCATATAATAGCAGTTAGAATGAACTGTGTGCATTTTGCGATCAGACAGCACTGGGGAACAAAAACAGGTTGCAGTTCCTTTGAAAAGACATTTCTAGCTAATTTCATCCTTTTGCTCAAACATTTTTTTTCAATTAGGATAAATTAATCTGACTGAACATATTTTACTGTGGCATGATGTTTAGCAAAACCTTTCATGATAAATCACAATTTCTCACAGCTAAGAAAACATTATAGAAAATATATTTTAAACAGTGGTCAGATCCATTTCCTATCTATCTGGCACATGTCTCTTCATTCCCTTAAAAGAAGATTGAATGATGACAGGCTCATGGCCTACCGTTGAATAATTTATGTTCACTGCAATATTAATTAATACATTTAATTCAGTGATTTCACATCATAGATATGCAGAAGCTAAAGGATATGTTAAAATGCAAGGGCACCAGTGAGAGTTTGTGGTTCATGTGTGAACCAATTAAACAGGAAAAGGTTTGAAGCAATGCACAGGTAAGATTTCAATTCATCAGGGAAGGAATTTATGAACCAGTACCTCAAGGAGAATAATCTACAGATTATTCCAAGTTCCAAGCTCTTGTAAGAAGAGGAGTAGCCACTTAGACAGTGATTTCAGCTGGATTGGTTATCAATTGGGGTTGGACTCAGATTCCTGAGCACAGAGACTAGTTCTGGGGGATGATCAAGAGATCAGTTCTAAATGAATCTATTCACGAGTTGGGGCTAATGTTAATTAGAGCTGGAGGTAGTAGTTAGGTTAATTTGAGAAGGCACTAGGAAGAAACATTAGGGAAACTTGAGAGCTGAGAGACGGACAGCACACATACTTCCAAGGTGCTCCATGTGACTTCTATGAAATAGCTACCACCGAATCACCAAATTATTTGACCAGAAGTTTAAATACTACAGCAGATGAGATATCCAATTTCTAAATCATTTCAAAGATTCCTGACTGTTGATCCCTGGATTTATTTCATTAGTCCAATAGGAAACAGGGAAGAACTGGAGTTAATGAGCATGTTAATTTTTTACAGATGTAGGTTAGCCTCTTTGGGAGATACTACAAAAGGTGCACATAAATAGTATTTGTATTGAAATAGAAAAAGAAGCGTTGCCTCAGAGATCATGAAGAGTGAATTCTTTGTTGCAGTCAGTGCCAGAGTTATGGCATCAACCAATTTTATTCATCTTAGGAAGGTTATCATGAAAGGTTTTGAAGATACAAACATGTTTTCAGCAACAGATAAGCTGAGGCAGAGCTGGAGACAGACATTATTACCAAAGAGAAATAGATGGATTTAGTGAGAGAATGCAGAAGCCCAGCTAAGGGCTAATTAGCAATGTCCCTCGTTATAATTGTCAAGCAGCATCGTGTAAGGACCAATTGCTGGCTTGCAGCATTTAAAATGTAGTCTTCACAAAGCCAAAAAAAAGACATTGCTAGATTTAATAATCTACTGCAATGATTCAAGTTGGAGCTCATAGCAAAACAGAAATTATGTCAAAATCATTTCCAAAAACATGAAACATAAGACATGCTGAAAATTGAATTTTAAAATTACAAGGCATTCTGGCTCATACCTATCTTAACAGAAAATGTGAAAAGGAGTGAAATCAAAGAGATTTCAGTCAAAGAAGACGGCATGCAACATTGTATAAAACACACAATGATATGATCACATTTAATGACAGTGAAAAGAGGCAAACAGATAGAATAATGAAGGCTGGGAGGGAGTATTCAAAGACGATAATCTGAAAAAGCTCACATATTAAGAAGATTGTCAGATGCAGTAATCGGCAGAGGAAATCACATGAATAAAGTGTTTCTCAGAGCTACTAACAAAGAATTGCTCAGTGCTCTCCCACCTTCAACTAAATAATGAAGAACTAGGTCTCAGGTTGAAAAGCACAAGATCACAAAATCACAAGATAAATATGATGAGCAAGAGTACTTTCTATGCTTTAGCCCATCCAGAAACACTCAACTGTCTATAAAATAAATTGATATTTTCAGCACCATGACATTTGTTCTGTTACTCTTTCTTGAACAGCTTGCATGCTCCTAAAAAGCTTTTTCATAGTTTCTTCCTTTCAAGGTTGAAGCGTCTAAATTGTTTATTATAATCTATAGCCCAAATTTCCAGGATCAATGGTATGACTCATCATTTTTGCTGCCTTCTGATTTGAATGGCTTGAATTTTGTCGTCATCATGTCAGCAAAACTGTCAGTGTGCACAATCATTACATCATCAAAACTGACAACGTCTGTGGAATTCCACACAAAGGAAATCAAGACAATTTTCTCAGTGATACAAGATTTGCACAATTGAGTCCCATCTCATCTGAAATTGCTAAACAATCTATGAAAACTACTATTCTTACAATGTTAGACTTGTTGCAAAAAGTCTTGAAAAATTGCACCTTGTTGAGTAAGATTTAATCTGAGTTCTGAACAGCATGCATAATTCCTCTGACACTGAGAAGCTAGTTTCATACTGATGCAATGTAATATGATAAAAAGTTTACTCTCTTTTTGTTTTAGAGCTTGTTTATTGCATGTTGTCTCCAGTTTAATCCAATCATTATCCTTTATTTTAATATCTGAAAACATAAAGCCATAATGAAGGATTACTGGTGTTTTAAACTTGCTGATTGGCTGTCTATGAAAATATCTCAATCTGATTGGCTGTTCATCTAGTTTTCTGATGTCACACTTGCTATTTGTCTGGAAATCTTAATGATTTGGCAATCGAATAAACGATCATTAAGCAAGCAGTAATTAGTGTGCACACAGGCTGATAGACCTTTGTGGTGATTCCCTTTGCAATCAACAGTATGTGCAGTTGCTTTGTTGTTGACTGCAAAATCCAGTACGATGTTTCTACTGTGATTCATTCAATAAAGTTGTACATGTTACTCAAGGTATGTTCTGACTGGAGAAGTACACAGTTCTAGTTTGAAAAAATATCCTCCAACTTATTTTATAACTTTGTTGATTAATGCACTGAGTGACTCGAATGTTGGGTTTACTAACATTGTAAGATCTCTTTCAACTGAATGTTAATGTAATTCAAAAAGAGGCCACATGTGGCTCTCTTTTTTATCCAATATGAAGTAGTTTGCAATTATCCATATTGAATTCCATCTGTCATTTTGTTGTCCAGTTACAGATTTTATTTGATTCTTGTGGTGAATCCTTGAATGCCTATCCAATCTGACAGCTGCTTCTGCAGGCACCAATCCTCCCATTACTTTAGTTTTATTAGCATTCAGTTTCTGAATACAAAGCCTTTGGCTCTAAATTAGAAAACATAGAGGTCCCTGCATTGATCCTGATACAATAATTCAGTTCCTCACCCCCAGAACACACTTTATTTCCATAATAATGTCCTGCTGCTGCCTTTCACTTTAGTCTTTCAAGTCCAGGTTTCATCAGTCACAGTGTCATTATCAGACCATCTATAGTATTTGAAAGCAAACAGTATTACATAAAATAAAATTTAAAAACATTCAAATTTAAAGTTTTGCGACTGATCTACTGAACAAAGGGCTAAGAAAGCACTTCTCCATTAGTTTTGTCATCAAAGATAAAAGATACATCTCCCTGTGAGGCAACCAGAAGACTATTGTACTTGATAGCACTTAAAGTTCTGAAATTGATTGGTGCAGTGGTAACATTATTGCAGTTCTCCCCAGCCAGCTTATTGTCTTTATTTGTTGATGTCCTCTGCCCTCCAGTTACCTTTTTTTGTCTCAGCATGTTCATTCATTCAAAATTATATTCTAAGTGGGTTAGAAGAACAATACTATCAATACCTTCTTTTAAAGTGAAAACTGAAATAAATGGAAGTTAGTATAAAAGCTTCCTTCAACATTCTCTCCAAGATACAGCCACAGCAAATGACAAATTGTTTCCTTGAGAGCAAATACTTCAAAAACATCATCTCCATTCCTTAGTTATGAGCAGCAGAAATGTAAGAAATTGGGATCATTTCTATTCATCCTTTAGTTCCCGTATTGCTCCAAAAGGGTATTCACATATACACCTGCAAGCTTGTGTTGAATCATGCCCAATGTAATTTTGGTGATGGTGTCAACACAGGGTCAGAGTAAGACTGTGCCAGAGAGTTTCAGAGCAGGCAAAGTAAGATGTTAATCGGTGTAAAAATCTAATTTGTTGCCAGTATTGCCATTTGGAGCTCAACATTTCAGCTCGAGGCTCTTTAAGGGTCCCAGCTGAAATTATATTCAATTATAAAAGAGCCACCAGTTCCGTCCTCTGCAATAGAACATAGAATACAGAATGTTACAGCACAGTGCAGGACCTTCGGCCTTCAATGTTGAGCCGACCTGTGAAAATAATCTGATGCCCATCAGATTATGAACCACTATTCCGTTATTATCCATATGTGTGTCCAATGTCCATTTAAATGCCCTTAACGTCGGTGAGTCTACTACAGTTGCAGGTAGGCCGTTCCATGCCTCTACTACTCTCTGAGTGAAGAAACTATCCCTAATATCTGTCGGAAATCTATCACCCCTCAATTTAAAGCTATGTCTCCTCATGTTATCCTTCAACATCTGAAGAAAACGGCTCTCACTGTCCACCCTATCTAACTCTCTGATTATCTTTTATGTTTCGATTAAGTCACCTCTCAACCTTCTTCTCCCCAATGAAAACAGCCTCAGTTCCCTCAGCCTTTCCTCATAAGACCTTCCTTCCATACAGGCAGCATCCTAGTAAATCTCCTCTGAACCCTTTCCAAAACTTCCACATCCTTCCTATAATGCAGTGACCAGAACTGCATGCAATACTCCAGGTGGGGCCTTTACCAATGTCTTGTACAGCTGAAGCATGACCTCGTGGCTCCGAAACACAATCCCCCTACCAATAAACGCCAACACACCATTGGCCTTCTGAACAACCCTATCAACCTGGGTGTCAGCTTTCAGGGATTTATGCACCTGGACACCAAGATCTCTCTGTTCATCTGCACTGCCAAGACTTTTACCATTAGCCCAGTACTCTACATTCCTGTTACTTCTGATACTAAATCTCCAACTCTATTTAAGGCGATAGTTCACCAACTACTTACTGATTGATTTTTGGTGTGTTAATTGAGGGTCAGTTACCTCAGTTGCCTGGACAGTTGGTTTGGAAATGCTGATTAATGCCAACAGCATGGGTTCAATTTACGTTTTGGCTGAAGTTACCACAAAGGTGTCAATTTCTCAACCTTGCCCCTCATCTGAGTTGTGGTAACGCTCATGTTAAACATGCCACCAGCAGTCTTTATCTAAAGAGAGGGTGAGAGCATGATGATTTTGCTTTCACCACATTGATTCTTCAAGCTTTTGAAAGGTGTTTCAAGGGAATAGCATGATAGATTTTGAAAGAGTGTTTTCAAGGCATAACCCAGTTTAAGCAGCTATTTTTCAATATCCATTGCTAACTGCAGGAGCTTTACAAATGAATATCT
This sequence comes from Chiloscyllium plagiosum, assembly GCF_037043375.1. Lineage (NCBI taxonomy): Eukaryota > Metazoa > Chordata > Chondrichthyes > Orectolobiformes > Hemiscylliidae > Chiloscyllium > Chiloscyllium plagiosum. The sequence continues at coordinate 86,286,609 of NW_028270145.1, read as the reverse complement.
GAACATACAAGTTTGGAGCATGAATAGGCTTTTTCAGATTCATCATTTGATAAATCATAGGTAATCTGATTCTGACCACAATTCCATTTTCCTCCTTCCACTGACATTCTTTGACTTCTTCACTAATCAAGAATCCATCCACTTCTGCCAGAGAAAGAAAAATCAATGATGCCACCTCTACTGCTCTCCGGGGAAGAGAACTCCACAGATTCATTATCCCTTCCACTTAGAGAAAAGAATTTCTCCTCATTTCCATCTTGAATTTTAAAATAAGTGTTCCTTTTCTAGTTTCCCCCACAATGACGGACATCATTTCAGTATGCATCTAGTCAACACTCCTCAGGGTCTTTATTTTTATATGTTGTGGCAGATGCATGGGAACGCCAGTATCTGCAAGCTCCCTGTCAAGTCCCATACCATCCTAACTCGGAACTTTCTTCATTGCTGCTGTAGAAGAGGAGTGAGTTCTTAAAATATTGAAGAGTGACATACCCTAGTCTGATTTTCTGTTGTACAGCAATAGTGTAAGATATTTTTCAAATAAAAACATTAAATTTACAGCAAGCAATACTGTACTGTGTTACAACTTCAGTTTCAAATTGTATTAAATGTCAATACTGTATGTCCAATGGTTGCTTGAGTTTTCTCCATATCTCTTAACAATCAAAATGGTGGTTTCCACTTACTGGGCTTTATCTGCCTTTTGTGGTCATGATGGAGGCTTTCGTCTTCCCATTGAAAATAGTTGCTTTCCTGTCTTTCACAGATTAACATGCAAGCCATGTTTCCCTACACATTTTTAAAATAAAGTTCTTTAGCTGTGGCCTTAAATCTTCCTGAGCATCCTTCCAAAAGGTTTAAAAGTGTTCAAACTTCAGTCCTTTAGACTTCTTCTTCAACTATCTACAGTTTCCCATTTAGGGCTTAATTGGACCCTGCAGCCTTTTGGCTGCTGAACTTGACAGACCTGAGCGGGACGCAATAATAAAGTCAAGAGGTCAACTGAAACAAACATAAATCAAAATATTGTTACCAAGACACCCAACCTTCCTTTTTTATGTTGTGTCCAATTAGTGGATAGGTGATAGACCTCTGAAAAAAATTTAATAAGATAAGGGAATTGTGTTACATGATAAAGCATAGTTTCTTTTTTCATCTTTTCATTATAAGGTGTCATTTATTACATGAACTAAGTACAATTAACATTAATTAACTAGTTATGCACAATTATAACTACCAGGAGCCAGGTATGTCATATTGGTTTTCACTGGCACATCATGCAATATTAGCTTCTTCTTTAACCAATGATTGTGTAACATCATCGAATGGATGGAGTGCAATACAGCTTAACAATAAATCTTCCAAAACTATTTCCTAATGCAATGACTTCACCATATTCTAGTCACTGCCAACGTCTTACTGCATGACGTAGATTTGAATGGTATCGGGAGGAGCATCAGCTCTTGATCTTGTCCAACAGGTATGAGATAATGGCTGCCTGTACATATGAGGAAAATGTCTGCAGGGAGGATGGTCAATGGAGCAATGCACAATAGTCCAGGAAGCCAATGAAGCAGGGGGACCAGAAAGAAAAGTGGTACTAGTTGGAGATTCTATCATTAAAGGGCCAGATAACATCCTCTGTGAGCATAATCAAGAGTCTTGTGTGGTGTGTTGCATACCCGGTGCTGAGGTAAAGGACATTTCAAGTCGGCTTGAAAACAGGGATGATCCATTTGATGTGTTCCATGTTGGCAGCAATAAGTTCGGCAAAAGTAAGCAAGAGATCCTGCTTGGGATTATCATGAATTAGGAACAAAATTGACAAGCAGAATCTCAAAGGTCACAATCACTGGATTATTACTTGAGCCATGTATAAAGGAAGGTTAGGGAAGTAAACATGTGACTGAAAAAGCAGTGTGGCAAAAAGCAGTTCTATTTTGTGGGGCACTGGCATCAGTTTTGGAATAGGAGGGAACTGTACCATTGGGACAAGTTCCACCTGAAACTATCTCAGATCAGGATACTAGCAAAAAGGCTAAATAGGGTGGTCACAAGCGCTTTAAGCTAGTTAAGTGGGAAGAAAGTGTCAGAAGAGCTTATTAAAGAGTCCAGAACAAGTAACATACAGAGAGTAATGGAAAAGGTCAGGAATCTAACTTCTCCCATCAAATAAGGGGACAACTATGAGTAGGGAAGCAGTAGGGAAGCAGGACCGAGAGTGTTGTACCTCATTACGTGCAGTGTGCGAAACATATAGCACAGATTGAAACTGGTGGTTATGATATTGTGGGGCATCAGAGACATAGTTGCAAAGGAATTAGGGCTGGTAAATAAATAACCAAGGATATGTGTCCAATCAAAAGAACAGGTAGACGTACAGAGGGGATGGGCATTCCTTGTTAGTAACAAATGCAATTAAATTAACAGCAAAAAGTGATATAGGGCCAGAAGGCAGAGAACCTGGTGGATAGAGTTGAGGAACTACAAAGGGAAAATGACACTGATGGGAGTTAAGTGCAGAACACCTAGCAGTAGTCAGGATGTAGGATATAAATCAAGGGATAGAAAAAGCATGTAAGAAAGGCACTATCATAATAATCATGGAGACTTCAATGTCAAGGTGGACTTCAAAAATCAGGTTGGTAGCGGACCTCAAGAAAAGGAACAGATGGAAAGACTATGAGACTGTTTTTGAGCAGCTTGTGGTAGACCCCACTGGGGAGCAGGCAATTCTGGATTTGGTGACATCTAATGAGGCAGACTTGACCAGGGATCTTAAGGTGAAGGAACCCCAGGTGGTAGTGACCACAACATGATAGAATTCACCTTACAGTATGAAAGGGAGAACCTGGAATCAGATGTAATGGTTCACATTTACAATTGAGCAAAGGTAACTACAAAGACATGAGGAAGGAGCTGAGCAGAGTCAATAGGAAGGGGAGCCTAGCAAGAAAAATGGTGGAGCAGCAATGGTGGGAGTTTTTGATGGAATTCAGGGGACACAGCAAAAGTTCATCCTGAGAAGAAGAAACATTGTGAGTGCAAGGAAATGATGGCTGACAAGGTAAGTCTAGGACAGCAATAGTGCAAACGAGAAAGCATACAATGTGGTGAAGATTAATGGGAAGCCAACAGAAGCTTTTAAAATGAGTAGAAAACAACTAAAAAAGCAAAAGGGGGAAGGAGATTAAATATGAATCAGGCTCAGTAGGAATATAGAAGATTGCAGGAGCATTTTTAGATATCTAAAAGGTGACAGTGGCAAGAATAGACATTGGACCTCTGGAAAATGAGTCTGGAGAATTTATAATGGGGAACCAAGAAATGGCAGAGCAACTGATTAGATCTTTTATGCAACCATCTTCAGTGGAAGGCACCAATAGCATACCAGAACTTCAGGAGAGTCAGGGCCAGAGATGATAGCCATCACCAAGGAGAGAATGGGGATGAAGCTGAAAAATCTACATGTGGATAAATCACCTGGACTAGATGGACTATACTCCAGAGTTCTGGAGTAGATAGCTGAGGAGGTTATAGTGATCTTTCTAGAATCACTGGAGTCAAGGGGAGTCATAGAGGACTTCAAAATGGCTAACATAACACCCCTTTTTAAGAAAGGATTAAGGCAGAAAACAGGAAATAGGCTGGTTAGCCTGACTTTGGTCATTGGTAAGATTTTAGAGCCCATTATTAAGGATGACATGAGATTGCGGAATACTTGAAAGTTCATGATAAAATATGGCTGAGTTAGCATGGTTTCATCAAAAGGAGGTCTTGCCTGATAAATCTGTTAGAATTTGTTGAGGAGGGAAAAAAGCATGTTAGACAAAGGAGAGTCAGCGGACTTGATCTATTTGGATTTCCAGAAGATCTTGGACAAAATGCTGCATAGATAGCTGTTTGATAAGAGTCCATGGTGTTGGGGCAAAGTACTGGCATAGATAATAGACTGGCTGGTTGGCAGAAGGCAGAAAGTATAGATAAAAGGGTCTTTTTCAGGATGGTAACTTGTGGCTAGTGGTGTTTCATGGGGGTCAGTGTTGGAACCACAACTATTCACATTATACATTAATGATTTGGAAGAAGGAATTAAGGGCATTGTTGCTATATTTGCAGATGACACAAAGATAAGTGGATTGACAAGTAATGTTGAGGAAATGGGGAGGCTGAAGAGGGACTTGAACAGGATAGGAAAGTGGCTAAATAAGTGGCAGATGGAATACAATGTGAGGAAGTGTGAAGTTATGCACTTTAGTGGGCATATAGGTACAGACTATTTTCTAAATGGGTGAAGACTTTGGAAATCTGAATCACAATGGGATTTAGACGTCCTGGTTCAGGCTTCTATAAAGGTTAATATGCAGATTCAGTTGGCATTTAGGAAGGCAAAGCTAATGAATGATTTGCTAGCCTTGTAAGGGGTCCAGAGGAAGTTCACAAGAATGATCCCAGGATTTAAGGGCTTGTCATATTCATAATGGTTGAGTACTCAATGGAGTTTAGAAGGATGAGGGAGGAGTCTCAGTGAAGCCAACAGAATATTGAGAGGCCTGGACAGAATGAATGTAGAGAAGGTGTTTCCATTAGTAGTACAGTCTAGGACAGAATGGCACAACCTCACAGCAATGACCAATTAGAACTGAACTGAGGAGGAATTTCTTCAGTTAGAGGTTGGTTAATCTATAGAATGCATTGCTGCAGAAGGCTGTGTAAAGGCCAAGTGATTGAGTGCCTTTAAGACAAAGATATATCAGCTCTTGATTAGTAAGGGGATCAAGAGATAAAGGCCAGAGAATGGGGTTAAGAAACATATCAGCCATAATTAATTCACAAAGCACTCTCAATGGGTGTAATGGTCTAATTCTGTTCCTATATCTTATAGTTTACAGTAAGAACTAGATATTCCTCAAAAGAACAAATTACTTACTGAAACTGTTATTTTAGCAAGTACCTTCAGGAATATTCAATGATCTGAAAATTAATTTTGTTTTTATTAAATTATGTAGAATTGATAAAAAAATATTTTTGCGTTTGACTTTTAAATTTCAATATACAAATAATGCCTACAATTAATGAGAGCACATAATAAAGCATTTTAAAGCCAGAATACACATTCACATTTCACCTTTCAATTTGTTCCCTGGCCACATAATAAACTCAGTGCTCTTGTATGATGATGCATAACATTAAAGTGAATTGAGTGGTAAATAATGCATAGCACTTCACATTTTTGCAGTGATCATAGTGTTGAAATATATGAATATTTGCAACAAAATTCATCACTGCATTGTACAAAATGAGTTTAAGTTCCAGAAACTGATCAATTGCAAAGGACTATAAACAAAGGTCAAATCTGATTACCGGTTTTTAATGTTTAAGAATCTACGAGCAATTGATTGATTGATTGGCTGATTTATTGCCACACATACCGAGGTACAATGAAAAGCTTTGTTTATAATCAGTATAAGTGGATCATAGTAAGCAAGGACATACAGATCAAAAAGACTGTGACAGGTTACATTGCACAGGCCATGCGGTGGGCAAGATCAACATTAGCAAGATCAGCATTATTTGAGACTAGAGAGTCCATTCATCAGTCTAGTACCAGCCAGGAAGAAGCTGTTCTTAAACATACTGGTGCATATGTTCAGGCTTCTGTATCTTAATGGTTTGCAAGTTTATGGATGACACCAAAATTGATAGAATTATCAACAGTGAGGAAGGTTATCTGAGAATACAAACCGATCTTGATCAATTGGGCCAATAGGCCAAGGATGGCAGATGGAGTTTAATTTAGATAAATGCGAGGAATTGCATTTTGGTAAAGCAAACCAGGGCAGGACATATACAGTTAATGGTAGGGCCCTGGTTAGCGTTGTAAAACAGAGAAACCTAAGGGTTCAAGTATATAGTTCTTTGAAGGTAGCATCACAAGGAGACAGGGTGTTTAAGAAAGCATTTAGCACGCTTGCCTTCATCGCTCAGACCATTGGGTATAGCATTTTGGACGTCGTGTTGAGGTTGTAGGACATTGATTAGGCCACTTTCGGAGTACTGTGTACAGTTTTGATTGCCGTGCTATAGGAAGGATATTATTAAAGTGGAAAGGGCGCAGAAAAGATTTGCCAGGATTGAGTTATAAAGAGAGGCTGGGACTTGCTTCACTGGAGGGTAGCAGGTTGACGGTGACTGTACTGAGGTTTATAAAATCAGTGAGGGGCATCGATAAAATGCGTAGAAAATTTATTTTCCCTCGGTAGAGGAATTCAAAACTAAAGGGTATAATTTTAAGGTGAGTTAAAAAAGATTTAAACGTTGTCCTGAGGGGCAATGTTTTCACATAGAGGATGGCTCCAATGTGGAATTAACTGCCAGAGGAAGATAGGTTCAGTTACAACATTTAAAAGACATTCAGACAGGCATAAGAACAAAAAAAGGTTGAGAGGGATATGGGCGAAATACATGCAAGTTGGACTAGTTTATTTTTGAAAATTGGTCGGCGTGGACAAGTTGGACTGAAGGCTCTATTTCCATCGAGTTGTATGACTCGATGACTCTGTGGCTCTGCTTAAATTTAGCATTTATTGCTTTAACTTTGAATTTGTCATCTTTTATCTTGCTACTAATTTCGTCCGACTAGGGTTTAATAAGCTTTTAGGTTGTTAGCGCTGATATAGATGGTTTCTGAGTTGGCAGATTTTTTTTCTATTCTTGGTGGAAAAGCAACCAGAGATAGTGCCAAAAGAGAAAATGCTGGAAAATCTCAGCAGGTCTGGCAGCATCTGTTAGGAGAGAAAAGAGCTGACATTCCGAGTCTAACTGACTCTTTGTCAAAGCTAAAAAAAGGGAGAAGTAGGGAAGTATTTATACTAGGCTGAGAGAAGGTGAGTCATGGCTCCAGAAGCAAAGGCAACAATAAAGAGGTGATAATGACAGTGCACAGAGAGATTATAGGGAGGTTAGGAGCTGTGAATGACCAAGCCTGAAGCCAGTGTATGTGACAAAATATGTGGGGGATGGGGGGGATGGGTGAAGCAGAGGCAAAACGGAAAACAGGGAGAAGGGTAGCAAAGGGGGAAGAGGAGAGGAAAAAGGTGATGAGAGAGTGGGGAGTGAGAGAAAGAGAGACAAACAAGAAATAAGAGGTACCAGAAATAGTGCTCCTCTCTCAGTTTATGAAATCAGCTTTGATTAGCTTCAATTTTAACCATACATTGTACAGCAGTTAGATTGGAGTTGAAACTTATCTGCCATAGTCTGGACTACAGAAGAACAGCAGACAACAAAAGAAAAGCTGAAAGCCAATGGGTTCACTGAATGCAGGTTAGTCTCTTATTATGTAATCATGGCATGTACTAACATTTCAATACAAAGTCAATGCATGGGATGAATAGTAGATTTCCTGCTTGACCAAACTTGCCAGAAACAATGAAGTTCATGAACTCGGCTGAGTTTAGTGAAATAGGTCTACTCTTCTGCATTGATGTTCAATGAGAATCTGGGCTCAGCTAGATCTGGCCATTCCCTCTGCACCTCAGCAGCTCTTAATTGTGAGCTCATTGTGGTTTGCTGTCTCTTCAATGGTGTTCACTAACTTATAAGACCACCTGATAATGACATCAGATATGCTTCCAATATGGCAAATGGATCTTCTGAATGGCTATTAACCTGATATGTTAACTCTTTCTCTCTCCTCAGGTAGTGCCCTAAACTGTTAGGCCAATTCTGCATTTCCACTTTTTATTTCAGGTATCAGGTACCCAATGTGACTTCAAGGGTCTAATAGTGAATAATTTCTCAGAATAGAAATGTGCATCCAGTAGCTGAACATTGTTCCTGTAGAATTGTGAAGGATGGGGCAATGTAAGCAACAACAGCATTTTGTTGTTTCAAAAGTTTTCTGGAGTGGAAGAATGTAATAGTATCTCAAGTAAATGTAGCAACATTGCTGCATTTAATTGCGCTAAAATAAATGAGATTTAGGAGGCACTTATTCATCAAAAATAATTGTATCAGTGAGTAAAGTGAAATCAGTTCAATTACAATTCAGTTCCATTGATAGAGTATTTGCTTTCAGGTTATTTTCAGATTCTATTTGTTCATCAAGTTAACCTCTACAACAATTCATTGTTATTATTCCAAGGTGATATGATTTATTTATAGCAATTCCTGAGAATAAACTTCAAGTATCACAAATCAAATCTTCACATTGACAGTGAAATGACTTAGAATCAGTGCAGTTATTCCAATTCAGTTTGAAACAGATTTTACATACTAATCATGTAGCATTTTACTGGTTAAGTCAAGCAGTAATTCAATGTGGGCATTACTTGCTTTCAATTATGCCATGAGGAGGAATTGTATCTTACCGACTAAGTTAGCCATTTGTTCAACCAAGCACTCATCTGCTAAAGCCCAAGGAAAGGCACCAACAAAATGCCCATGAACACCTCTGCAATATAAATAAAATATTGTTAAAATTAACATGCAACATTAGTGCAAGTTCATAATTTCACAGTGTCCCAAAACAAATATAATTACTATTGTTTTGTAGGCAAATGCCATAACCAGTTTACAAGTGCAAAAATCTAACTGTAAAACAAAAGGAATGTTAGCTGTGGAAGCACATCCAAAGTTGGGTTGTCATGAATTTAGCCAGCATTGGGCTTGCTGGGTTCCAAAAAATGTTAGCATCCATACGAAACAGTGATCCTTAAAGGAATTGCTATATGCTACAAAAGACGGTGCTTACAATATGAATTACCTGGGCGAGCTTCTCTTGGTTTCACATTTGAAATGATGGACCACAGCTTGTCAATCCTTTACTCAACTCTCTCCACTAAAATCATTCCTCCCACAACTCTCCAGTCAATCTTCCTCCATCTTGTTGTGCTGAGCACTTCAGCTCCTGGATAGATTTCATCCTGATAGATTTCAAAGTTCTCGTCCTTGTTTGCAGATGACACAAAGATATCTTCTTATCTATGTAAATGTATCCAGCTCTGTGACCCTCCTTGTTAGCTTGTTACCTGAGCTTCTCCAATATTCATTTTGAGAACATCCACTAATTTTAATTCCTTCCCCTTTGTTGACCAAGTCTTCTGCTCCCACAATTCCACTCTTAGACCACCCTGCCTCTCTATCTTTTTCTTCATTAAACATAGTTTTCTCTTTGAAAAGAAAAGAAAGCTTTTTGCCATGTGGTTTAATTTCTCTTGCCGGAGATTGGTCTCAAATTTTCTTTAAAACTGCTGCTGTTAAGTGCCTACTTTAAAGATGCTTTAAAGTTGCAAATTGTTATGATCAGTGAAAGTACCAAACAGTAAAGACTTTACAAACACAAACCATAGAGTATAGTATTCATCAAAGATTGCTTTACTTACGATTTGGCCCAGTTATCCAGTTCTTCATTTACATAAATCTTTGTTTTCTTTGGCTGCAACCCAAGGGAGTTTCCACTGAAATAAATACTGTCATCCTCTGACTTTACCAAAGTTTGGTCAACTTGAAAAAATAAAAGAGAAATGTTAATAACAACCAAGCAGCTGGACTTGAAACATTAACTCTGCTTACTCTCTTCAGATGCTGCTACACCCTGCTGAGTTTCTGCAGCAATTTCTGATTTTGTTTAAGTACTTGTTGCCTAACACATTGGCCTACTTGCAGTATAAACAAGCAGCAATTCATGGAGCAAATGGAGCCTACTTCTATGAATGGCTAGAGACAAATAAAAAAATGCATCTCTATCAAAGTATTGAAGGCTGTTCCTGTTGTTGATTCATGGCAGATATAAAGAGGTCACATTTTTATTTCTATAAACATCATTCTATCCAAATCAGGCACAGTTTGTAGAACTAACATGGTGATTTGATGAGAATTTCTATTGTTCTGCTAACTATATTCCCAAAAACACTTCACATAATTATTTAGATGAGAAAGTAATGCACATTTACTCTGAATAATTGCCGACAATGACTGATTCGAATTTACAGCGACATTTTAAAGTAGATGAGCAGGGGTTATTATGTCAGAAGACATAAAGCATACTGGAGGCTTTTAAACAGTTTGTTTCCTTCAGTAACCTTGAATGACAGCATCAATTCACATAGTTGACTCTGGCAGCATGTGGAATTCTGTGGAATGAAAGAGATGCTCTAAAGAAGGAAGACTAGACCTGAGACATTAATTCTGCTTTCTCTCCACAGGTGCTGCCAGAACTGCTGAGTTTTTCCAGCAATTTCTAATCTTGGTAGAACGGCTGATTTGGCTTACCTGTCTGCCTCCGTGTCATAACACCAGCACGCTGGAAAATGGGAGATTGCATATTAATGAGGAGAGTTTAAGTGATAAGGAAGATGATGATGACTGATAATCCCCATTAATAGTTCTCTGTCACTAAACAGAATCTCTTCTTGCCTTCCAGAACTTAGTTGGAAAACTTGGCTTTTGGGTTTTGATGTCATGAATGGTTTTGCTGGATATCTCATCTAATTTTCCTAAATTTCCCCTGATACTCTACATTGTTCTAGTCCTGGGAATATTCCATCCTGAGATCTTACTCTATTTTCCATACTGTTTGCTCATGAACAATGCCCCATCTAATTTCAACCACGAGAGGTCTAATATTCATTCACAGCATTTGCATCCTTCAGGTCCTACATTCCATTATTTGAAAACATTTTCTTTAAAAAAATCAGCATGTGGACACTCTGAACTTACATAGCTATGAGGATTGCAAACAAATGCTAGATTACAAGCTACATGTATATAGTTAACATTGTTTCATTGCTTTCTTCAATTATAAATCATCATGTCAGCTAAATCAATACTGTTGTGAAATCAATATCATTAAACTTGTTTTTTGAACTGCAGTGTTGCGATATTTACCTCAATATTTCTATACATATCAATTATTCTGATATCACCAGACCTACCGGCACAATCATTTTATTTGTACCTCCCTTATATTAAAATAGGCCATAAATTGTGTTGATTGGCTTAGGGTTTCATCTTTCTTCTCCTGGTAAGAACTTTCAGTTGTGTTCTCCATCCTCATATTTAATCACTTAACAATAGCAATTGTACAGCAAAAGATAGATGTAAATTGTTTGACTGAGATGAAGTTACAATACCCTCTACTTGTTATCTGTGACCTGTATATCCTTGTAAACATTGAAAATATCTATTTTATAACTAACAGCATGATATTTCATTAAGAAGTCCCTAAATACAAGATCAGTCATTTTGACTTTGAGCATAAACATTCACAGAGATTTATCAACGGCAGCTTATTCAATTTCATTTGTTTCCCGCTGTCCCCTTCAGAATAGGCATACTCCACCATTGTGTCCTTCAGCATACAACAGTTGAGAATCCAAAATGGTCATGGTGTCTGCCCTCTATGTCTCAAAGCACTACCAGTAAATTATGTTGATCACTAGGATGTCCAGTACAATTAATTAATATTAATCTGGATAAACTGCAGAATTGGGCTGAGAGGTGTCAAATGGAGTTCAATGCAGCTAAATGTGAGGTGATGCATTTTGGGAAGAATAACAGGAAGGCAGAGTACTGGGTCAATGGAAAGATTCTTGGTAGTGCAGATGTGCAGAGGGATCTTGGAGTCCATGTACATAGATCCCTGAAAGTTGCCACCCAGGTGGATAGTTCTGTTAAGAAGGCATATGGTATGTTAGGTTTCATTTGTCGAGCGATTAAGTTCTGGAGCCCCAATATCATGCTGCAACTATACAAAACGTTGGTGCAGCCACACTTGAAATATTATGTACAGTTCTGGTCCCCATATTTCGGGCAGGATGTGGAAGCATTGGGAAAGGTGCAGAGGAGATTTACCAGGATGTTGCCTGATCTGGGGGGAAGGTCTTATGAGGAAAGGCTGAGAGACTTGGGTCTGTTCTCAAACCCAAGAAGAAGGCTAAGAGGGGGTTTGATAGAGACATACAAGATGATCAGAGGATTAGATAGGGTCGACAGTGAAAGTCTTTTCCCTAGGATGATGACGTCAGCTTGTATGAGGGGCATAACTACAAGTATATATGTGATAACACATTTGACATGAGTGACCTTAAGCTAAGGCAGAGAGGAAAATCAGCTATGTGCCTACTCCCCAAAGAACAAAGTCATTAACAAGTACTGTTGCAGATGATGAGCATTTCAACAGGGCAGACAGTAGTAGGAGGTAGATTGATATGCACCACCAAATACTTAATGCTTTTACAGGCCTGCTTTTAAAATCAGGGAACATGGAGATGATTTAAATCAAATTTGCACAGAATTATTCACAGAGGCTGAAGTTCATTTCTTCAAATACGCAAGTAGTAATCAATATCCAGTGCTTAATTCCTACCCTGAACCAAGTAGATTGGAGTGGGGTGCACCTTCCTGCTGTGCCTTCTCTTCAGATTCTTAAACACTCAATTAACACCCAGATAAAGTTCACTTAGGGTGTCATCCTGACTAGGCTGCAATTTTCTCAGCTCCAGGCAGGGCAAATTAACCTACAGAACTATAGAATTACAGAAACTACAGAACTGGTAAAACTGTGCAGGCTACGTATCAGTAGAGGGAGGAGAGGAAATCCCTTGATCTGCATTAATTGGTGCATGATTGAAGATAAAGATATTGAACAGAAGGATGGTTACATTTGAAGCTAACCTTTTTAAGTAATGCCCAAGGTCCCTGAATAATGAACATGGTTGAGACTCTAATTGTAGATCACCCCATGGCAAGATGCATCCTCTCAAAATCTATCTTGTCAAGTCCCCTCAGAAACTTGTATGTTTCAAAAAGAGCACTCACCCCTTCTAAACTCCAAATCTGTTCAAACTTTCAATATATACCTCCTTCATTCCAAAAATCAACGCTGTGAACCTTTTCAGAACTGTTTCAATGACATCATTTACATAAATGATTTGGATGTAAGCATAAGAGGTACAGTTAGTAAGTTTGCAGATGACATCAAAATTGGAGGTGTAGTGGACAGCGAAGAGGGTTACCTCAGATTACAACAGGAACTTGTTCAGATGGGCCAATAAGCTGAGATGTGGCAGATGGAGTTTAATTTAGATAAATGCGAGGTGCTGCATTTTGTGAAAACAAATCTTAGCAGGACTTATACACTTAATGGTAAGGTCCTAGAGAGTGTTGCTGAACAAAGGGACCTTGGAGTGCAGGTTCATAGCTCCTTGAAAGTAGAGTTGCAGGTAGATAGGATAGTGAAGATGACGCTTGGTATGCTTTCCTTTATTGGTCAGAGAATTGGGTACAAGAGTTGGGAGGTCATGTTGTGGCTATACAGGACATTGGTTAGGCCACTGTTGGAATATTGTGTGCAATTCTGGTCTCCTTCCTATCAGAAAAATGTTGTGACACTTGAAAGCGACCGGAAAGATTTACAAGGATGTTTGCCAGGATTGGAGGAATTGAGCTATTGGGAGAGGTTGAGTAGGCTGGGGCTGTTTTCCCTGGTGTGTTGGAGGCTAAGGGGTGACCTTATAGAGGTTTATAAAATCATGAGGGGCATAGATAGGATAAATAGGCAAAGTCTTTTTCCTGGGTTTGGGGAGTCCAGAACTAGAGGGGATAGATTTAGGGTGAGAGGGAAAGATATAAAAGACACCTAAGGGATAACATTTTCACTCAGAGGGTGGTACATGTATGGAATGAGCTGCCAGAGGAAGTGGTGGAGGCTGGTGCAATTGTAACATTTAAAAGGCATCTAGATGGGTATAGGAATAGGAAGGGTTTGGAGGGATACGGGTCGGGTGCTGGCAGGTGGGACTAGATTGGGTTGGGATGTCTGGTCGGCATGGATGAGTTAGACTGAAGAGTTTGTTTCCATGCTGTGTATCTCTATGATTCCATGATTCTATGAGTATAGCCCTTCCTAGGTAAAGTGACCAAAGCTTCACACAATACTTCAGATGGCATTTTAGCAATGCCCACTCTGGCTGTAGGCAAGACATCCATATTTTTATAGCCCATGAAGGTCGACATTCTATTTGCTTTCTGAATTACTTGCTGCACCTGCATGCTAACTGTACTAAACATACAAGGATATCACGATGCCTGTATATTGCAGCAGACTGTGATCTCTTTCCATTTAAATTGTATTCTGCTTCTCTACTTCTCTCCCAAAGTAGACAACCTCACATTTTCTCACCTTATAATCTATCTGACTGCATTTTTGATCACGCACTTCAAGTTTCTGTGTCCCTTTCTTGCCGCGACGTGTATTCCTCACAACTTGCTTTCTTAGTCTTCTTTGTATTGACCGCAAATATGATTACAATAGTCTTGTCCCTTTGTCAAAGTCATTCATATGGATTAGAACTAGCTGATCCTGACAGCACTTTACTCATTACAGTTTACCAACTTGCAAAAGACACATTTATCCGGTCTCTGTTTCCTGTTCATTAGATAATATTCTATTATAGACAATAGACAATAGACAATAGGTGCAGGAGTAGGCCATTCTGCCCTTCGAGCCTGCACCACCATTCAATATGATCATGGCTGATCATCCTTAATCAGTATCCTGTTCCTGCCTTATCTCCATAACCCTTGATTCCACTATCCTTGAGAGCTCTATCCAACTCTTTCTTAAATGAATCCAGAGACTGGGCCTCCACTGCACTCTGCAGCAGAGTATTCCACACAGCCACCACTCTCTGGGTGAAGAAGTTTTTCCTCATCTCTGTCCTAAATGGTCTACCCCGTATTTTTAAGCTGTGTCCTCTGGTTCGGCACTCACCCATCAGAGGGTCCAATCCTTTAATAATCTTATATGTCTCAATCAGATCCCCTCTCAGTCCTCAAAACTCAAGGGTATACAAGTCCAGTTGCTCCAGTCTTTCAGCGTAAGGTAGTCCCGCCATTCCAGGAATTGACCTCGTGAGCCTACGTTGCACTCCCTCAATAGCCAGAATGTCTTTCCTCAAATTTGGAGACCAGAACTGCACACAATACACCAGGTATGGTCTCACCAGGGCCCTGCAGAAGAACCTCTTGGCTTCTATACTCAATCCCTCTTGTTATGAAGGCCAGCATGTTATTAGCCTTCTTCACTACCTGCTGTACCTGCATGCTTACCTTCATTGACTGGTGTACAAGAACACCCAGATCTCTTTGTACTGCCCCTTTACCTAAATTGATTCCATTTAGGTAGTAATCTGCCTTCCTGTTCTTGCCACCAAAGTGGATAACCATACATTTATCCACATTAAACTGCATCTGCCATGCACCTGACCACTCACTTAACCTGTCCAGGTCACCCTGTAATCTGCTAACATCCTCCTCACATTTCACCCTGCCACCCAGCTTAGTATCATCAGCAAATTTACTAATGTTATTCATGTTCATATATTACAATAAAACCATGAGCTCTTGTTTAGCAACCTCTTTCATAGCTCTTTGTTGAAGGTTTTGAAGATGCCTTTTGAAAATCCAATTACTTATATTGCTGGTTTTATTTATTTATCCACTCTGTCCGATACACCTTCAAAGAAATTTAGTAATTTTGTCAAAATGGTCTCCCTTTCAGAAAATCATGTTGCTTCTACTTAACTATTTTATGATGTTCTAAATGCCCTGCTACCCATACTTAATAACAGGTTCCAGCAACTACCCAATGATAGCTGTTAAATTCCAGGTTCTTTTGTTTTTTTGTTTTCTGTCTCCCTCCTTATGTGGTTTTCTCATTTCGGGGACTTTCACAATGTTCGGGGAATTTTGGAAGATGACAATCAATGCTGCTACTAACTCTGCAACAACTTTGCAAGATGCAGGCCATCAAGTCAAAAGTACTTGTTAACCATGCGTGCCATTAATTTCAAAGCATTTTTTTCTCGAGATATCGTGACTGTTTTAAGCTCATGTCTCCCTTTCACTCCTGTATTTTGTAATTTCCATGTCTTCTATTGTGATGACAGATACAAAATCATTTGTGTTTTGCCATTTCTTTATTTCCAGCTATTAATTCCTCCCTGAGCAATTCACGTCTCTTCTTTCCAAAGCCTTCCACCATCGACAAGACATAAGTCAGGAGTGTAATGGAATACTCCCCACTTGCCTGGATACACATAACTCCAACAGTCTAAGAAACTTGACACCATCCTGAACAAAGCGACTCACTTGATTTGAACCGCATCCACAAACATCTATTCCCTCCACCACTGAAAGTAGTCTGTGCCGTCTATAAGATGCATTGCAGAAATTGCAGAAATTCACCAAAGATCCTTAGATGGAACCTTCCAAACTAACAATCACGTCCATTTAGAAGGTGAAACACTCATGGCTTTATGGAAAGAGAACTTTGTACAAAGGTCTTGACTGAATTTCCATTATGCCTTGAAAGAATCGAGCAGGTTTAATGGAGAAACCATTGGCTTGGTTAAGACTCGTTGAAACACTTTTTGCAATCACAGCGATTTTTCAGACAGTGTTATCAGTGACGCTCAGCCACCTCTGTGTGAACTGTGTTAACAAACCTTTCAAGTTAATGAGTTTTGAATACTTTAGGTAAGCTACGCTGCACTGACATTCTAACAAATGAGTCCATTACAATATGAAGGGTAAGGAATTATTCACTGTTCAAATGCAAACTCAAATCCTTAGCACTCTTGACTGAAGGAAGCTCAAAGAAGATTGACGTTGCCACGGTGAACATTTCCATGCTTAAAATATTAATTGAGCTAGAAGCCATTCTCAGAATAAATTTGTGTTCCTCTCTACAACTGAAGTACAAAAGAAACTTAATGAAGCTTCCATATTGCAACTAGTTGGAAAGGATGACTTAGTCACTCGGGGACCAACCAAAGGGAAGTATATTACTTATGAGTGATTACAGATATTGTACTTACTTCATGTTTCAACAGTTAGTACCAAATAGTCATGTACTGCAGAGTGTTTGAGTTATATGTTTTGGGTGAACCTATTACAAATCAGAATTATTAAGTCAGAAGTTGAATACTCCCCACTATTTCCAGCAATTCTCAAGTCAGAACCTGTGTACGTAGATGCAAAAGTTCTAGACAGTACAAGTAAAAAATCTCCGCTCACCCAATGACATAAAACAGGTTATTTTAAAATTCAAAATTCATTTTAAGCTGAACTGAAAAGTCTGTTCTTAAAAATGTATTGCTGGAAAAGCGCAGCAGGTCAGGCAGCATCAAAGGAACAAGAGAATCGATGTTTCGGGCATAAGCCCTTCTTTCGGAATGAGAGGGTGTGGCAAGCAGGCTAAGATAAAAGGTAGGGAGGAGGGTCTTGGGGGAGGGGCGCTGGGAATACGATAGGTGGAAGAAGGTTAAGGTGAGGGTGATAGGCCGGAGAGGGGGTGGGGGCGGAGAGGTCAGGAAGAAGATTGCAGGTCAAGAAGGCGGTGCTGAGTCTGAGGGTTGGGACTGAGATACGGTGGGGGGAGGGGAAATGAGAAAGCTGGAAAAATCTGCATTCATCCCTTGTGGTTGGAGGGTTCCTAGGCGGAAGATGAGGCGCTCTTCCTCCAGGCGTCGTGTTGCCATGGTCTGGCAATGGAGGAGGCCAAGAATATGCATTCATTCCTTGTGGTTGGAGGGTGTGCCTCTGGGACACCCGCACCAACCAACCCAACCGCCCTGTGGCTGAACACTTTAACTCCCCCTCCCACTCCGCCAAGGACATGCAGGTCCTTGGCCTCCTCCATCACCAGACCATGGCAACATGACGCCTGGAGGAAGAGCGCCTCATCTTCCGCCTAGGAACCCTCCAACCACAAGGGATGAATGCAGATTTCTCCAGCTTTCTCATTTCCCCTCCCCGCACCTTTTCTCAGTCCCAACCCTCAGACTCAGCACCGCCTTCTTGACCTGCAATCTTCTTCCTGACCTCTCCACCCCCACCCCCTTTCCGGCCTATCACCCTCACCTTAACCTCCTTCCACCTATCGTATTCCCAGCGCCTCTCCCCCAAGACCCTCCTCCTTACCTTTTATCTTAGCCTGCCTGGCACACCCTCCTCATTCCTGAAGAAGGGCTTATGCCCGAAACGTCGATTCTCCTGTTCCTTTGATGCTGCCTGATCTGCTGCGCTTTTCCAGCAACACATTTTTAAGCTCTGATCTCCATCATCTACAGTCCTCCTCCTTGAAAAGTCTGTTCTGCAAATATGATGTTCACTTGATAATTTAGGATAAGCTTATAGATGTGTTCAAATCAACATGTTCAGAAATGTTACTGCACGCTTCTTGAGCAGCTGGGAATTGAATCTAAGACTTCAGGTCCAGATGTAGAGACACTATCACTGTGCTACAAGAGCTAGTTATATGAGCTAGCAAGGTACTTGCCTCTTAATATAACAAATACTAGTCAATGATATTAAAAAGGAGATAGTTAAGCAAATTAAAAAGTTTCAAATGATATTCTAGATTTAAGAAAGTTAAAAATCATACAACACCAGGTTATAGTCCAACAGGTTTAATTGGAAGCACTAGCTTTCAGAGCGTCGCTCCTTCATCAGGTGGTTGTGGAGGATAAGATCATGATCACAGAATTTATAGCTAAAGGAGTCCAGTGTTATGGAGATGTGATACAGTAAACACTTTAGATTAAATTTTTCATCTCTTAGAATGGGATATGCTGGTTTCTGTTCTTTGATATATAAATCCCAGCACTTCTTTTAAATTACATTCTCAAGATAGCTCAGCTTTTCTAACAATGGATGTGAAGTCTGTCTGTGTCCCAATGTTGAGTCAGACTGACAAGCCCTCTGCACAGTTTCACAGAGTGTTACATGGATTCTTGCTGTTTTTGAGCAAAATGAAATGTAATTCTGAAAAAACAAATTCACCCCAGAAACCTATATGTGTGCGTGTGTAGGAGTGACAGAGTGAGTGTGCATGTGAGCGTGTGCGTATGGGTGTGAGTGTGTGTGTGTGAGCTTGGTTAAGTGGGTGTGTATGTGTGCATGTGAGTGTGATGGGGTATGTAGCTGTGAGAGGGTATGTGTGGGTGTGAGTGCAGGGGGTATCTGTGTATGCATATGAGAGAGAGTCTGCATTGGTGTGTGAGTATATAGGAGTTGTGAATGCATGGAATGCATTGCCAGCAGTAGTGGTGGAAGCACAGTCAATAGGGACATTGAGGTGACTGCTGGACATGCACATGGACAGCAGTGAATTGAGCGGTGCGTAGTTTAGGTTATTTTATTTTACGTTAGGATTAATCCTCGGCACAACATTGTGGGCCAAAGGGCCTGTTTAATGCTGTTCTTTTCTATGTTCTTGTGTGTGTGTGTGTGTGTATCATGCAGTGGGGTCTTATGCACACTCACACTGTTCCTCCTACATACACACACACACATATAGGTTTATGGGGTGAATTTGTTTTTGCAGAATTACTTTTTATTTTGCTCAAAAACGGCTTGAATCCATGTAACACTCTGTGAAACTGTGCAGAGGGCTTGTCAGTCTGACTCAACATTGGGACACAGACAGACTTCACATTTACTGTTAGAAAAGCTATCTTGAGAATGTAATTTAAAAGAAGTGCTGGGATTTATATATCAAAGAATATTCCTCATGTACACTTTCCCACCCTTTCCCTGTCACCCTGATACAGGTAGACAACCCTTTATCCAAAATCCCGAAATCCGAAAAGCTCCAAAGTCTGAAGGTTTTTTTGGTGAAGTATTTTTCTCATAACTAAGGTTGGGCGTGCAAACAGTTAACCCAACTCCATACCCACTCAACACGTGTTACTCAGATGCGATGTGTGGGGGCATGGCTCAGCACTGGCAGGCCTCAATTTTGTTTCAGCGCCCATTTTACTCACAGTAAGTCTATTCTTTGGAAAGATTTTTTAAAAAATTCACCATCAAGCTGCCACTTATTCTGAAATTCGAAAAATTCTGGATTCTGAAAACCAGCTGGTCCCGAGCATTTCGGATAAAGGATTGTGCACTGAACCTCACTGATCAAGAATCCATTTATCTCAGCCTTAAATATACACAAGGCCTCTGCGCTCCAACTCTCTATGGCAAGGAGTTCCAAAGACTCTCAACCCTCTGAGAGAACAAATTTCTCCTCATCTCAGTTTTCAATTGGATGCCTTAATTCTGACGCTATGCCCTCTAGTTCCAGACTCTCCCATGAGGGAACATCTCTTCAGAATTTACTGTGAGAAACCCCTTAAGAATCCTATACATTTCAATCAGATCACAACTCAGTCTTCTAAATTCAAATAAGAAGTCTCCACATGTTTAACATTTGCTCATAAAGCGATCCCTCCATCATGGGGATTATCCGAATGAACTTTCTCTGAACTGTCTCCACTGAAATAATTTCTTTTCTCGAATAAGGAAAGCAAAACTGCTCACAGTACTCAAGATATAGTCTCACCAGCATCTTTTAAAACCTCCCTGCTCTTATGCTCCAAACACCATGAAAAAAGGGTCAATGTTCCATTAGCCTTCCAGATGACATGCTGCAACTGTGTTTTGTGCACAAGTACCTCCAAGTCCCTTTATGTTGTAGCTTTCCACAGTTTTCCTCATTTAAATGATATTATTATTTTGCTCTCCCCTCCAAAATGAACAACTTTAAGTTTTTTTCACATTATACGCCATTTTGTCATCTTTGTCCCCACTTACTTAACCTATCAATATCTCTTGCAAGCTGTTGTATCCTTCTTGTAAATTGCCTTTTCACCTCTTTTTGTGTTGTCTGAAAACTTGGCTACAGTACATTTACTTCTTTCCTCAAAGTCATGAATATATATTGTAAACAGTTATTGTTATAGCACTGACCCATGTCGAACTCCACTAGTCATGGGTCAGCAAGCTGAAAAATAAAGATCCTGGCAGTCAGAACCACATGAGGGGTGAAGAGCCAAATGTCATCAATATGCCTCCCTCACTCTCTCTCTCACACACATACACACACACAACTTGATTCGTTCTACCCTATTAGTTTTCCTCCTATAATGACAGAACTGCAGTTATGAAGGGAGATGAAAGTGGATGGCACAGCTGTTGGTTTTGGTGAAGGGGATTTATGTTCCAAGAAAGAGTTAACACATCTGGCAGCTGGGGTAAGTGACAGCAAGTGAGGGAAAATAGTCTAAGCAATAGTAAAAGAGGTAGAGCGGAAGCCTTAATGGGAGGTGGGTACAGTAACAGCGATACAGTGAGCATAAGGCATCAGAGAGCAGATGGCACTTACACTGCTGGAGTGGATTTCTCCAAACTGCTAAAAAACATACAGACTGGGGTGGCAAACTGGGACAGGGCTAACATGGTCTGGTCTAGATTAGAGTGGTGCTGGAAAAGCACAGCAGGTCAGGCAGCAACCGAGGAGCAGGAGAATCGACGTTTCGGGCAAAAGCCCTTCAACAGGAAACATGATCTGGTGTCATGGCATCCACTGCAGGAGCTGGGGAAAGGTATGTCCTGCCTTTGTATCATTCCATCCAACAGGGCCTCCAGGTCACTACCCATAAAGTGGGGCACTGATTTTTTCTTTTCAGTCATATTGGGGGTAAATGTCACGAACCATGCAGGATAACTCTCAACTAACAGTATGTGTCCATGTGCAAAGTGGCCTATTTAAGATTGGACTAGAGATGCTAATCCATTCCAGGATGTCCCAGCAGTCACAAATGGTTCTGGGTACAGCAAGTGAGAGAATGGGACTAGAATTGAACTCGAGGGATGTCATGGGAATAAGGTTGGCAATTATTAAGGCAGATTTGGTGATAAATGAGTGAGATCTTGTAGAGAGAAACCCTTCATGACAATCAACAAAATTGACACTTAGCCAAGAAAATGTAAGATTTAGCCCAAGGAGTTAAATGCTTGGTTCAAAGGTTGGTGTGGGCTAATGGATTTTGTTTCATGGATCACTCACAAGAGTAATGGGGTAGAAGGGAGGCGTACTCATGGACAAGCTTCACACAAACCATGTTGGAACCTGTGTCCTGACGACCTGAATAATGAGGGCTTTACTCAAATTAGAGGGGGCATAGTCTCTGGAAATGGGATATGTAGGCTTACAAAGTAAAAGGATTATGGCAACGTTACAAGCAGGCATCTAGATAATGTTGCTCAGACTGAGACAGGAAGGACCAGAATGTACAGACATTTAAAAATAGTACAGAAAGTCAAAAGGAGAAAAATGGCAAAACAACAAAATGAATGGCTTTTTGTGCACAGAGTGTTTAGAACAAAATAAATAGATGAACAGCACAGATGGAGGTTAATGATCTAATATCATAAAGTCATTACAGAGTTATGGTTCCTGACATTCCTGACATGGTGACAAGCAGATCAAAGCTAGGAACAAACTTTCAAAAGGGCAGACAGGAAGGAAAGATAAGTGAGGTAACTTTGTGTATGGGAGGGAATAAATGTAGCAACAAGATATGATCAGGAGATGTAGAATCCTATTTGGTGAAGTAATGGAAGAAGATGCTGGTGAAAGGAATCTACAGTCCTCACAGTGGACCAGGAGTTTTCAGAGGTGATGACTAACTACTTTGAATCAATTTTCATGGAAAAGAAATTAAGAGCATTGCAAAAATAATAAAACAAGAGGCACAGGTATTGTTATGTATTACTTCATTGGAAATGGAGTATAAAAACAGGAAGCTCTTGCTAAAACTATCCAAAGCAGTGGTCAGACCACACTTCGATACAGTGAACAGTTTTGGCCCTTTTTTCGAAGGAAAGATACAATGACATTGGAGGCAGTCCAGAAAAGTTTCACTCGCTTGATCATGGCTATGAATGAGGTTGGAAAGATTAAGCCAATGCTCATGGATTTAGAAGAATGAGGCATGACCATATTGAAACATATAGATTCAATTGCCTTGACAGGGTAAATGTGGAGAGCATGTTTTCCCTTTTTGAAGATTCTAGGGCCAGAGAGTATTATCTCAAGGAAAGGGATTGCTCATTTACAATCAAGAAGAGGAATTATTATCTCAGATAGCTGTGAATCTGTGGGATGTTTTACCGTTGAGAACTAGGATCCCTACAATGTGGAAGCAGGCCATTCGGCCCACTAAGTTCACATTAACCCTCCAAAGATCATCCCACCAACACCTACCCCACCACCCTATCCCTGTTACCTTACATTCTCCCTAAATGTCACATCTTTATATTGTGGGTGGAAACTAGATCACCCAGAGGAAATTCAACGCAGACACAGGGAGAACATGTGAATGCCACACCAGGCTGGTGTTGAAATCTGGCCTTAGTGCTGTGAGGCAGCATGCCATCCACTGAGCCACATGCCATTGTCAAGGCTAGGTCATTTAGAATACTCAAAGCTGAGATAGCCAGACTTTTAATCAGTGAATAAAGTAAGGGTTATGGTGAAGAGGCAGAAAAATAGACTTGGAAGTAATAGAGAATGGCTTTGAATCACAGGACAGTACAGAAGGAGGCCATTCAGTCCATCAAGTCTGAAAGAACAATACAGCTCATCGAACTCACCCATTTTTTCATTGCAGCCATAAAAATATTTTCTCTTTGATAATTATTCAGTACCATTTGAAGGTCGTGACCAAATGTACATTCCCTGCACTGAGTCAGTGTTTTCAAATCTTAACCATTCCCTGTATATAAAAGGCTTTCCTTATGTTACCATCTGGTTATCAGATCAGCAACCATCTCATTGAATAAGCAAACTCACTGGGCCAAATGGCCACTTCTGCTCCTACAACCACTGATCGTAAAACTCTAAAGTTTTATGTTTCTCGACTCAATATGAAATATCAGTACTCTGTTGCTATTAGAACATTAGAACTTACCAAAAGGGAGGTCTTTCATTTTGGGTATATGGAATTGGTCTCTAATATGTCGCAATTCATCTTCTTGATCCAAATGATTTGCAAGCTTCTCATCAGTAATGCTGCACCCTAAAATGGAGGCAATAGATTCCAACCTGCGAGCTGGGGAATTGTCAGAATGTCGGTCCATGGCTGAGAAGCTGCAATCACTCTAAAAGGGGAAGAAAAGAAATGGGTTACTCACATAAAGTAAATTGCAATTTAAAATGAAATGCTCTTTGTAATTTAAAGTCATTCGCACAAAACAGAAAGTGTTCATGCCTGTCTTCAAATGGCTTTCATGGTACTCCTGTATTATTCCGAGGAAACATGATGTGGCATGTCAGGATTGGATGCAAGGAAGACAAAACGACAAGAGCACCATAAAACATTTGTAGACAGAGAAACAGAATTAACATTTCCAGTTCATATCAGACTCAAAATTTTCACTCTGTTTCTCTCTCCACAGACAATGCCAGACCTGCTGAGTTTCTCCAGCATTCTATGTTTGTTATCAGTATTTAAACTGCGATTTAAAAAGTTCTTGTATATTCAGTGCATATATTATGCATTTCACTTTAAATAGAAACATTGACTAGTAAGAAGATAATAAGAAGGGATGGTGCAGGAGGGAGGGATTCCGGTTTTTGGATAACTGGGGTTCTTTCTGGGGACGGTGGGACCTCTATAAACAGGATGGTCTACACCTGAACCTGAGGGGCACCAGTATCCTTGGGGGGAGGTTTGCTAGTGCTCTTGGGGGGGGGGTTTAAACTAACTCTGCAGGGGCATGGAAACCCAGATTGTAGCTTCAGGGTGCAGGGCCTGGAGTGTAGGGAGGTTAGGAACATGGCATCAATTTCAAAGGAGGGTGCCTGTAAACAGGAAAGTGGCTTGAAGTGTGTATACTTCAATGCAAGAAGTATACGAAATAAGGTAGGTGAACTTGCAGCGTGGGTTGGTACCTGGGACTTCGATGTTGTGGCTATTACGGAGACATGGCTAGAACAGGGACAGGATTGGCTGTTGCAGGTTCCAGGATTTAAATGTTTTAGTAGGGTCAGAGGTGGGGGTAAAAGAGGGGGAGGTGTGGCATTGCTTGTCAAAGATAGTATTACAGTGGTGGAAAGGACGATGGATGAAGACTTGCCATCTGAGGTAGTTTGGGCTGAGGTTAGGAATAGGAAAGGTGAGGTCACCCTGTTAGGAGTCTTTTACAGGCCTCCTAATAGTCCTAGAATCATTGAAGAAAGGATAGGGAAGGTGATTCAGGAGATGAGTGACAGTAATAGGGTGGTTGTTATGGGGGACTTTAACTTTCCTGATATTGATTGGGAAAGCTATAGCTCAAGTTCGTTAGATGGGTCAGTGTTTGTTCAATGTGTGCAGGAGAGTTTCCTGACACAATATGTAGACAGGCCAACAAGAGGTGAGGCCATACTGGATTTGGTTCTGGGTAACGAACCAGGCCAGGTGTTAGAATTAGAGGTAGGTGAGCACTTTGGGGATAGTGACCATAATTCGGTGATTTTTACTCTCGTGATGGAGAGGGATAAGTGTGTACTACAGGGCAAGAGTTATAGCTGGGGTCAGGGAAATTATGATGCGGTGAGGCATGACTTAGGATGTGTGGCTTGGAAAAGTAGACTCCAAGGCAAGAGTGTAAATGATATGTGGAGCTTGTTCAAGGAGCAACTATTGAGTGTCCTTGATAATTATGTACCGGTCAGGCAGGGAGGAAAGGGTCGTGCGAGGGAGCCGTGGTTTAATAAGGAATTGGAATCCCTTGTTAAATGGAAGAGGGCGGCCTATCTCAAGATGAGACGTGAAGGTTCAATTGGGGCGATTGAGAGTTATAGGGTAGCCAGGAAGGACCTGAAGAGAGAGCTAAGAGCAGCAAGGAGGGGACATGAAAGGTCCTTAGTCGGTAGGATTAGGGAAAACCCTAAGGCTTTCTATAGGTATGTTAGGAATAAAAGAATGACTAGGGTAGGAATAGGTCCAGTCAAGGATAGTAGTGGGAAGTTGCGTGTGGAGGTGGAAGAGATTGGGGAGACACTGAATGAATACTTTTCTTCAGTATTTACTCAGGAACAGGGCATTGTCGTCGATGTGAATACTGAGTCACAAATAAGTAGAATGGATGACTTTGAGGTATGTAGAGAAGAGGTGTTGGAAATCCTGGAAAAGGTGAAAATAGATAAGTCCCCTGGGCCTGATGGCATTTATCCTAGGATTCTCTGGGAAGCAAGGGAGGAGATTGCAGAGCCATTGGCCTTGATTTTTATGTCCTCTTTGTCTACAGGAGTAGTGCCAGAAGACTGGAGGATAGCAAATGTGGTTCCCTTGTTCAAAAAGGGGAGTAGGGATAACCCTAGTAACTATAGGCCGGTGAGTCTCACTTCTGTTGTGGGCAAAGTCTTAGAGAGAATTGTAAGGGATAGGATTTATGAACATCTGGATAGGAATAATGTGATCAAGGATAGTCAGCATGGTTTTGTGAAGGGCAGGTCGTGCCTCACAAACCTTATTGAATTCTTTGAAAAGGTGACGAAGGAGGTTGATGAGGGGAAAGCGGTAGATGTGGTATATATGGATTTTAGTAAGGCGTTTGATAAGGTTCCCCATGGTAGGCTACTGCAGAAAATACGGAGATATGGCATTGAGGGTGAGTTGGAGGTTTGGATTAGGAATTGGCTGGATGGAAGAAGACAGAGGGTAGTAGTTGATGGCAAAGTTTCTTCATGGAGTGCCGTCACTAGCGGTGTTCCGCAAGGATCTGTTTTGGGACCATTGCTGTTTGTCATTTTTATAAATGACCTGGAAGAGGGGTTAGAAGGTTGGGTGAGCAAGTTTGCGGATGATACGAAAGTCGGAGGAGTTGTTGACAGTGAGGAAGGATGTGGCAGGTTACAGCAGGATATAGAGAAGCTGCAGAGCTGGGCAGAAAGGTGGCAAATGGAATTCAATGTAGCTAAGTGTGAGGTGATTCATTTTGGGAAGAATAACAAAAAGATGGGGTACTGGGCTAATGGTCGGATACTTGGTAGTGTGGATGAGCAGAGGGATCTTGGTGTCCATGTACACAGATCTCTGAAAGTTGCCACCCAGGTAAATAGTGCGGTGAGGAAGGCATATGGCGTACTGGCTTTTACTGGTAGAGGAATTGAGTTCCGGAGTCCTGAGGTCATGATGCAGTTGTATAAGACTCTGGTGCGGCCGCATCTGGAATATTGTGTGCAGTTTTGGTCGCCATACTATAGGAAGGATGTGGAGGCACTGGAACGGGTGCAGAGGAGGTTTACCAGGATGTTGCCTGGTATGGAAGGAAGGTCGTATGAGGAAAGACTGAGACACTTGGGGCTGTTTTCATTAGAGAAAAGAAGGTTTAGGGGTGACTTGATTGAGGTGTACAAGATGATTAGGGGGTTAGATAGGGTTGACAGTGTGAACCTTTTCCCGCGTATGGAGTCGGGTATTACAAGGGGGCATAGCTTTAAATTAAGGGGGGGTAGATATAGGACTGAAGTTAGGGGTAGGTTCTTCACTCAGCGAGTCGTAAGTTCATGGAATGCTCTGCCAGTAGCAGTGGTGGACTCTCCCTCTTTATGGGCATTTAAGCGGGCATTGGATAGGTATATGGAGGATAGTGGGTTAGTATAGGTTAGGTGGGCTTGGATCGGCGCAACATCGAGGGCCAAAGGGCCTGTACTGCGCTGTATTCTTCTATGTTCTATGTTCTATAAATTGCTAATACCAGTTTAAGCTTACTTCTACAGAAATCTTGCTAGAAGATTTAATATCATTTTTAAATGTTGCATGAATCCCTTCACTTACACAATAATGACTGTCATACAGTTGTGGTTATGCTAGAGGCACTTGGTTCATTACAGCTGAAGAGCAAACATATCAAAATAACTGGACTCAAATATGTGAGATGTGAGTGAATATACTCTGCAGCATTATGGGTGTGGAATAAAAAGGTCCTAACAAATATTGCAGAAATCAGGGAGAAGGATTTCCAGTAGTTGCAGTCATAAATAGCACAAAGAAAAGTTGTTGTGTTTGTTGGAGGACAATCATCTCAGCCCAAGAGCTTCAGTAAAGCAGAGGTTCAGTGTCGTGTCCTAGGCTTAACCATCTTCAGCTGCTTCCTCAATGGCCTTCCCTCCATCATAATGTCAAAAGTGGGAATGTATATTAATGATTGCTTAGTGTTTCGTACTATTTGCAACTGCTCAGTTACTGAACTAGTCTGGGTTTTCATGCATAACAATCTAAAATCAAGGCTGAGAAACAAATAATATTTGCACCCAACAGGTGCAAACCAATTACTATATCCAACAAGAGAGAATCTCTCCTTGGTATCACCATTGCTGAATCCCCTGCTATGAACATTCCAGGGGTTACTTTCAAACAGAAATTGAATTGGATCTTCCATTGAAATACTGCAGCTTCAACAGCAGGTCAGGTGTTGGAAATTCTGCAGCTGCTAACTCATTTCCTAACTCTCCAAGCATGTCCATAATTCATTAGGCACAAGTAAGGAATGTGGTCTAATTTACTCCACTTCCTGGATTATTGTGGCTCTAGAGGTAACAACTAAAGAGGTTTGACACATAAAAACAAGTGAACAGAAGAAATAGGAGTAGGTACAGACCACTCAGCCACGCAAGACTGCTTTACCTTTCTGTAAGGTCATGGTTGATGTGCCCCTGGCCTTACCTCCTCTTTTGAGCCAATCCTCATAGCCCTCAATTCCTCAATCTTATTAAAATCGACCAAGCTCTTCTTTAGATACTTCTCATCATCTAACCTCCACAACATTTTGCAGTCAGGAATTCCAGACATTCTTTATCCTCTGAGAGAACAAATTCCATTCCATCTCAATTTTGAAAGAGTGCGTCATTATTTCAAGACTCCCCCACTAATGAAAACATCTTCTCAACATTTACTTTATCAAGCACATTCAGAATCAAAGAATATTAGATCATTGGTTCACAGAGCAGTGTGATGCCAACAGCGTGGGTTTAATTTGCATCATTGGTTTGAGATTACCACAAAGAACTCTCCTTCTCAACCTCTTCCCTCGCTTGTCTGGTGGCCCTCAGGCTAAGTCACCACCAGTCACTTCTCTCTCTAATGAGAGAGCAGCACCTATGGTCCGGTAAGACTATGATGACACAGCAACAAAGGCTGAACCTGTTTAGATATTCTCAATAAAACAATCCCTTCATCCCAGGAAATAGCCTACAGAATCTCTGTTAAACTCCCTTCAGTGCCAATATATTCTTTCATAAATAGAGAATACAACTGGACACAATACACTCAGATGTGGCTTCCCCAATATCCTGTATAGCTGAATCAAGACTTTATTAGTTTTAAACGCCAACCTCATAATAATCAAGTCCAAAATTCCATTTACTTTCTTGATTACTTGATTTTTTTTTATGTTTCATGCGCAACACCTAGATTCCTCTGTGCTGCAATTTTCTGAGTCACTCTTCATTTAAGTGATAGTCTGACTTTGATTCTTCCAACCAGTCAGGGTTAAATGTCTGGAAATGGGTCTGGGTGGGTTAGTCTTCGAGAGTCAATGGGAACTTGTTGGACTAAATGGCTTGTTAACACACTGAAGGGAATCTGATCTAAAAAAAAAATTAATACCAAAGTGCATGACCTCACACTTTCCAAAATTAAACTGTAACTGCCAAGATTTTGTCCACTTATTCATCCTATGTGTATCTTCTTGCAGATTTCTTATGTTCTCACCATAATATATGCCCTCCTACATATTTTTGTGCCTTCATAAAATTTGAATACTGAACACTCTTCCTTCTCCAAGACATTAATAAAGATAGTTAATAATTGAAGATCTTGGATTAATCCTTGTGGCAGTTATGCCTTTCCAGTTTGAAAAAGGCCCATTAATCCTGACTCTCTATCTTCAGTGTGTTAACAAAGCCTCAAATCATGCTGTACATCATCCCCAATAAAGTGAGCTTCTATCATATGCAATAATCTTTTAATGTGGCAATTTATATCAACTGGAGTAGATTAGGATTACTTTCATTAGAAAGATGGAGGTTGACAGGGTCTACAAAATCATGAGAGGTGTAGACAGAGTGGATAGCAAGAAGCTTTTACCCCAGAGTGGGGGACTGAATTACTAGGTGTCACGAGTTCAAGGTGAGAGGGGAGAAGTTTAACGGAGATATGTATGGAAAGTTCTTTACGCAAAGGATGGTGGGTTTTTGGAATGCGTTGCCAGTGGAGGTGGTAGAGGTGGGCATGATAACATCATTTAAGATGTATCCAGACAGACACATGAATGGGCAGGGAGCAGAGCAATACAAATCCTTAGAAAATAGACGACAGATTTAGGTAGAGATTCTGGATCAGTGCAGGCTTGGAGGGCCAAAGGGCCTGTTCCT
Organism: Chiloscyllium plagiosum; assembly: GCF_037043375.1. NCBI lineage: Eukaryota > Metazoa > Chordata > Chondrichthyes > Orectolobiformes > Hemiscylliidae > Chiloscyllium > Chiloscyllium plagiosum. Next base: position 86,256,347 of record NW_028270145.1, on the reverse strand, counting down.
GTGCTGTAATTTTCTTTGCTCTTTGTTCATATCAAAAGTCTTCTGGAAATCCAAATACACAATATCTATGGGTTTCCGTTTATCATCCCTGTTTCACCTACCCTCAAAGATTTCTAGTAAATTTGTCAAACAATATCTCTCCTTCAAAAAACCATGTTCACTCTCTGATGTCAAGCTTTTCTAAATGTCCTGCTATGTTTTCTTAAGAATGGACTCCATCATTTTCCAACAACAGATGCTACATTAATTGGCCTATATTTTTCTACTTCCCATCTCTCTCCCTTCTTGAACAGGGGTGACACATTGGTAAGTTGGAATTCTAGAATATTTCAACCAATGCCTTCACTATCTCTGCAACCACCTCCTTTAAAACCCTTGGATGCAGTCCCTCTGGTCCTGGCCATTTGTTTGCCTTTAGTTTAACTCAATTGTCAAATTTTGTATCCCACAACAGCTGGCTTATAGCTTTGGGATGTTTTTAGTATCCTCCACTAAAAACCGATGTAAAATATTATTTGAAAATAATCTGCCATCTCCCTGCTCCCTATTATGGATTCCTAGTTGCATCCTCCAAGGTCCCATATTAACTGTAGCTATGACTGTGCTGATTGTTTCTATATTTCTTGTCAGATTACTTTCACAATCAATATCCTTTTTTATTCTCTTTTTAGTGATCCTCTGCTGGCTCCTCAAACAATTGCCAATCCTCTGATCTACCATTAGTTTTTACCACTTGGTATTGCTTAGTTTTTAATTTAATATGTTCCTTGACTTCTTTTGTTAACCACATTCTTCTCATCAAGTCCTTCTTTTTCATCAGAATTTTTGTTTTACTGAACATTGTGAAACAACTGCTTAAATATCTGTCACTGCACATCTATTGACCTCCCTTCAGTCTATTTCCCTAGCTCACTTTATATTAATCTTTCATTATACCTCTGTTATGTCCTTATTTAAGTGGAGAGCACTAGTTTGAGATTAGAGTTGTTCTCCCTCAAATTGAATTTGATATTCTACCATCTTGCTATTGCTATCCCCGAGAGGATCGTTAACTATGAGATCTCTTGTTAATTCTGCCTCATTGTACATTGCTTAGATCCAAAATAGCCTATTTCTGGATGAGTTATTTAATGTAGGGCTGGAAGAAACAATCGTTGATGCACTCAACAAATTTGTCTTCCATGTTACACTTGCCCAACAGATTTGTCTCGTCAATATGCAGAGTAAAACCACCCATGACAATTATAGTCCCTTTCAGAGACACAGAAATCAACACACAGTAGTAGCAAGTAATCAGGAAAGCTAAAGGCATGTTGGCTGTTATCTCAGGGTTTGCAGTGTAAGAGAGGGAATTCTTACTGAAAACCTTACAAGGTGCTGGTGAAACCACATAGAGTCATAGAGATGTACAGCATAGAAACAGACCCTTTGGTCCAACTTGTCCATGCCGACCAGATATCCCAACCTAATCTCGTCCCATTTGGCAGCACTTGGCCCATATCCATCTCAACCCTTCACATTTACCTAAATTAGACTCCATCAGCCCATTGGCCCATCTGATCAAGATGCTGTTGTACTTTAAGGTAACCTTCTTCGTTGTCCACTGCACTTCTAATTTTGGTGTCAACTGCAAACTTACTAACTGTAGCTCCTATGTTCACATCAAATCATTTATATAAATAACACAAAGTAGTGGACTCAACACTAATCTGGTGGCACACCAGTGGTCACAGGCTTCCAGTCTGAAAAGCAAACCTCTACCATCAGTCTCTGTCTTCAATCTTTGAGCCAGTTCTGTATCCAAATGGCTAGATCTCACTGTATTCCATGCGATCTAACCTTGCTAACCAGTTTACCATGAAGAACCTTGTCAAATGCTTTACTGACGTCCATGTTGATCACGTCTACTAATCTGCCTTCATCTTTTTTACTTCTTTGAAAAACTCAGTCAAGTTCATGAGACATGATTTCCCATGCACAAAGCCATGCTGACTATCCCTAATCAGTCCTTGCCTTTCCAAATACTTGTAAATCCTCTCCCTCAGGATTCCCTCCAACAACTTGCCCACCACCAATGTCAGGCTCACCGGTCTATAGTTCCCTGGCTTTTCCTTACAACCTTTCTTAAATAGTGGCACCACGTTAGCCAACCTCCAGTTTTCCGATACCTCACCTGTGACTATCAATGATATAAATATCTCAGGAAGGGGCCTAGAAATCACTTCTCTAACTTCCCACAGAGTTCTAGGGCACACCTGATCAGGTCATACAGTCAGAGAGTTCTCGAGATGTATAGCACGGAAACAGACCCTTCAGTCCAACCTGTCCATGCCGACCAGATATCCCAACCTAATCTAGTCCTACCTGTCAGCACCCGGCCCATATCCCTCCAAACCCTTCCTATTTTGATAACCATCCAGAAGCTTTTAAATGTTGCAATTGTACCAGCCTCAACCACTTCCTCTGGCAGCTCATTCTATACATGCACCACCTTCTGTGTGAAAAAGTTGCCCCTTAGGTCTCTTTTATATCTTTCCCCTCTCAGCCTAAACCTATGCCCTCTAGTTCTGGATCTCCCCATCTCAGGGAAAAGACTTTGTCTATTTATCCTATCCATGTCCCTCATGATTTTATAAACTTCTATAAGGTCAACCCTCAGCCTCCGAAGTTCTAGCGAAAACAGCCCCAGGGCTATTCAACCTCTTTCTGTAGCTCAAATCCTCCAACCCTGGCAACATCCTTGTAAATCTTTTCTGAACCCTTTCGAGTTTCACAACATCCTTCCTGGGGACGTATCCACTTTTATCCATTTTAAGACATCCAGCACCTCTCCTCTGTAATATGAACATTTTTTAAGATGTCACCAACTATTTAGCCACATCCTATTTCTTCAATGTCCTTTTCCACAGTAAATACTGACGCAAAATACTCGTTTAGTATCTCCCCCATCTCCTGTGGCTCCACACATAGGCCACCTTGCTGATTTTTGAGGGACCTATTCTCTCCCTAGTTACCCTTTTGTCCTTCATGTATTTATAAAAACCCTTTGGATTCTCCTTAACCCTATTTGCCAAAGCTATCTCATGTCTCCTTTTTCCCCTCTTGATTTCCCCCTTAGGTATACTCCTACTGCCTTGAAACTCTTCTAAGGATTCACTCGATCTATCCTGCCTATATCTGACATATGTTTCCTTCTTTTTATTAACCAATACCTCAATTTCTCTCGTCATCCAGCATTAAATATACTTACCAGCCTTTCCTCTCACCCTAAAAGGAATATACTTTCTCTGGATTCTCGTTGTCTCACTTCTGAAGACATCCATTTTCCAACCATCCCTTTACCAACATCTGCCATCAATCAGCTTTTGAAAGTTCTTGCCTAATACTGTCAAAATTAACCTTCTTCCAATTTAGAACTTCAACTTTTAGATATGGTATATCCTTTTCCATCACTATTTAAAATCTAATAGAATTAAATTTGGCCCCAAAGTGCTCCCCCACTGATACCTCAGTCACCTGCCCTGCCTTATTTCCCAAGAGTAGGTCAGGTTTTATGCCTTCTCTAGTAGGTACATCCACATACTGAATCAGAACATTTTCTTGTACACACTTAACAAATTCCTCTCCATCTAAACCCTGAACACTATGGCAGTTCCAGTCTACGTTTGGAGAGTCAAAATCCTCTACCATAACCATCTTATTATTCTTAAGGATAACTGAAATCTCCTTACACCATCTGGAATACTGTGAGAAATTTTGGCTCCCTTATCAAAGAAAAGTTCGTCATTGGAGACAGTTCAGAGAAGGTGTACTGGAATGATTCCCAGCATGGAAAGTTGTCCTTTGAGCAAAGATTAAACCAGTTGGGACTCTATTCACTGGAGTTCAGAAGAATGAGAGGAGATCTCATTGAAGCTTCTAGGTTTCTTAAAGGTTTAACAGAATAAATGCTGAGAGGATGTTTCTTCTCCTGTGAGAGGGACTAGTCTCAGAATTAAGGGATGCCAATTTAAAAGTGAGATGTGAAGGAAGGTCTTCTTTCAGAGAGTGTGATTCTTTGGAACCCCTTGCCACTGAGAACTGTGGGGGCATAGTCCTTGTGTGCAGTTAATGCTGAAATGGATAGATTCTTGACCAGTAGGGGAATGAAGGGTTACAAGGAAAGGGCAGGAAAGTGAACATGAGTCACATCGGATCATCCATCCTATTGAATCGCAGAGCAGGTTTAAGGGGTTATGTTGCCTGCTCCTCTTCCACTTCATATGATTTCATGGACCAATGTTGTCAAAGTTACTGGGTTTACCCATCAACTTCTGCTTTTGTTTGTTTCAGATCTACACCTTCCACAGTTTTTTGTTTTATTTTACTGGTATCTGTGGGTACGTGTTGAGGTAGTGCATGAAGATCTGGCGCCTTTCCTCGGCCACACTTTTGACACAATATAACCAACTGACAAAACATTGACCTTCCTTGTTGAGGGCTCATATATTGCCAAACACCAAGCTCTCAAGTAAATGAATTTCTGGGGTAGACAACTGCACATCTACGAGAGACCTTACTTTTCAGATATATACGACGTAGTGAAAGCTCATTGTCGTTGGCAGTCTTTTGAGTTGATAAAGGACATTGGAGCAGAACCTTAGGTTTTAACCATGGGTCTTCATGTGATTTTAAAGGTTGATTGTTGACTCCCAGGTCTTTGGGCATATGGGGCAGGATATCCCAGTTGGTAAAGGGGTTCAATGTACAAGCTTTGTTCTTTCTTTGCTTCTCTGTACTGCTTAGCCTCCCCATTAAGGCACTGTGACTGAGAGGCTAATAGAGCTGGATGGACATGTTTTTGCCATTTTTAATAATTTGTAGCAAGGTCCCTAGCAAAGCAGTTGTGTTTCGAGGAGATCTTCAGAGTACAAAGACACACAAAAGCATGCAATCAATGGTAACCTGAAATGTTAGTAATCTATTTGTGATAATAAGACATAGAAATAGTGGACAGAAGGCAATTTCCCCCAGTTGGAGGGATCAATGACCAGGGGTGTCGATTTAAGATAAGAGGCAGGAGGTTAAGCTGGAACGTAAGGAAAAAGAAAATTCACCTAGAGGGTGGTGGTACCACTGCCTACAAGGGTCAGAGAGTCAGAAGCCTTCATGACATTGAAAAAGTGTTTAGATGCATACTTATGTGATAAGCCATGGAGAGATATGGGCCTAGTGCTGGAAAATGGGATCAGAATAGTTCGGTGAATGTTTTTGACTGGCATAGACTCAATGGGCCAAACAGCATTTATCTGTGCTGTAGATGTCGATGACTTTATGCCTCCAAGACTGACATGCTTTCTTTATTTCTGGATTTGTACTTACTTCTACGGTGATGCAATTCTTCAGAGGCCTACAGATGATTCCGACTTATGATTTTTCATTCCTTACTTCCCATCGAAACTGATTCCATGTCACAATTGATTGCACCTGTAAGACTACTCACCCCACACCAATATTACTGCCCATAATAACATTTCTTAAAAATTAGATTAGATTACTTACAGTGTGGAAACAGGCCCTTCGGCCCAACAGGTCCACACCGACCCGCCGAAGCGCACCCACCCAGACCCATTCCCCTACATTTACCTCTGCACCTAACACTACAGGCAATTTAGTGTGGCCAATTCACCTGACCCGCACATTTTTGGACTGTGGGAGGAAACCGGAGCACCCGGAGGAAACCCACGTAGACACGGGGAGAATGTGCAAACTCCACACAGTCGGTCGCCTGAGGCGGGAATTGAACCCGGGTCTCTGGCGCTGTGAGGCAGCAGTGCTAACCACTGTGCCACTGTGCCGCCCACAAAATGTGTTGCTGGAAAAGCGCAGCAGGTCAGGCAGCATCAAAGGAACAGGAGAATCGACATTTCGGGCATAAGCCCTTCTTCAGGAATCTGAAGAAGGGCTTATGCCCAAAACGTCGATTCGCCTGTTCCTTTGATGCTGCCTGACCTGCTGCGCTTTTCCAGCAACACATTTTTAAGCTCTGATCTCCAGCATCTCCAGTCCTCACTTTCTCCTAATAATAACATTTCCCCAACCTCAATCCAGAGTGTTCAATACCTTTTGAATATTTAGGTTCTAATCTTGGTTACACTTCAATCACATCTCCACACTACCTATTTGTGCCATCAACTCATCCTTTGTGTTAAAAATACTGTGTGCTTTCAGATAAAGAACCTTAAGCTTTGACTTTTTACCATTATTACTTGCTTTGGTTGTATTTTCTGCTGCACTATTCTGCTTATATTTTCTGACCCTTCCCGTCACACTTTGGTTATCATTCACCTCTTTACTATCCAACACCTTTGTTCTCTCATTTCTTACTATTTTCATAAAACTTCCTTCAAATAAACCCTCAATAACTCATTTGAAACCCTATCTAAAACCGAAGTCAAATGATTTACCAGGACGCTGGCCCCAGCATGGCTCAAATGGAACCCACTGAAATGGAACAGCTGTTCCTTTCCCCAGTATAGTGCCATGTCCCATAAATTGGAGTGTATTTGTGCTAAACCAATGTTTGACCCTCACCTTCACCTCTCTAACCACATTCTCCAGAAATATGAACATGGCTCAAGTCGTCATCCTGAGATTGTAGTTCTAATTTTACAATTTACCCCTGACCTATGTTGTTAGTACTTATGGGAACCATTACAACTGGATCCTCGTTCTTCTCCAAATTAGTTTCCAGCCTAGAAGAGATGTCCTGAATCTTGGTATCAGATAGGCAACACAGTCTTCAGGACATTCAGTCTTTGCTGCAAAGAACAATGTCTATTTCCCATAACAGTGCTATGTCCCTTTACTATTATAATTCTCTTGTCTCCTCAACTTGAATGGCAATCTATACCATGGTGCTTAGTCAAATCACTCATCCTTCCAGTGATAGGTCAGAGTGAGCTCTGATCAATTCAAACCTTATTGCAGTCTATGCCTCGATCAACACCAGGAACAGTGGCTGAAGATCCTATAACTCTGAATTCTAGATCCCAATACGTGTCAAGAGTGTGGTGCTGTAGAAGCACACTAGGCCAGGCAGCATCGAAGGAGCAGGAGAATCAACGTTCATTGGCGAAAATTCATTTCTCCTGCTCCTCAGATGCTGCCTGGCCTGCTGTGCTTCTCCAGTGCCACCCTCTTGACTCTGATCTCCAGCATCTGCTGTCCTCACTTTCTCCATCCCAATACTTGTGTCCCTTGTTCTTGAATACAAACCAAACTAATATTTGATTAGATTAGATTACTTACAGTGTGGAAACAGGCCCTTCGGCCCAACAAGTCCACATCGACCGTCCAAAGGGCAACCAACCCAGACCCATTCCCCTACATTTACCCCTTCACCTAACACTACGGGCAATTTAGCTTGGCCAATTCACCTAACCTGCACAGTTTTGGGCTGTGGGAGGAAACCGGAGCAACCGGAGGAAACCCATGCAGACACGGGGAGAATGTGAAAACGCCACATAGACAGTTGAGGCGGGAATTGAACCCGGGTCTCTGGCGCTGTGAGGCAGCAGTGCTAACCACTGTGCCATGGTGCCATCCATCTACAGGTCGTGACTTTCTCCTGAAATACTTTGCCCAGTAACTTTACCCCTCCCTGATACGCCATTGTGTTGAAAGTTTGGACTCTAATTCATTAACTCTGAGCCGGAGCTCCTTGTGCAGCCAACATTTGCTGCAGATGTGGTCATTGTGGATTGTAATTGCATGCAACAGCTCCCACAGACTCCAGCTGTAACACATCATCTACCTAGCAAGCTCTACTCTATTCAATTGATTATTTTGGATGTTGAAGGTTGAAAAGGTGATTTTTCTAACTATACTGTTCAGATGTAATATTGTCTCCTGTCATTAATTTATTAGCCAATCAAAAGCAGCACAGATGAAATAACGACCAATCATCCACCTGTTTTTCTGTGATATCAAAAGTCAGTTTGCTGCCAGTTTGTATCTCCTGTCATTATTGCCCTTCCAACATAGTCTTCTAACACAGCTCTCTCAGTCTGCTTCACCGTGATACTGCCCAGTCCCAAACACCACCCAGCCTGCTTCACAGTGACACTGACATGTTACACACCTGTCCCAGCCCATTTTACAATTCTAATAATATGCTTATTCATTAAAAATTCTAATATACATACATAGTCACTAGAACAATTTGATTCTGACACAGTCTTTACATACGGAAAACAGACAAACCCCAGGTATTTCTTACTTATGCAAAACTATTGCGTGCGTTTGACACACCGACAGAATCCAATAACTGAATGGAGTCGCATTGCACTTCAGCAGAAAGACCCCATAAATGATGATCTTTCTCTACTGCACTTTAGCAGCAGCTGTCCAAAGCTTTAGTGCGTCTCTCAACACGTAGTCCAGGACCTTGGAATGTGCCAGCCTGCAACACTCAGTCGAGGTCAATTCTTTGCACTGGAAAACCAATAAGTTTCATTAAGAAAGAGTGTCTTTCTCCGAGTTGATGTTCTTCCAGGTGCAGCTGTTGTTTGTCTCAGTGTGCATCCCAAGGAACAGACCATAGAGCATGGTCCGACATCACAGAGCCACTTGGGGTGAACTTCAACAAAAATCATTGCATCTCTCTCCAGACTTCCTTTGCAAAGGTACATTCCAGAAGGAGACGGATGACAGTCTCTAACATCTGCAACTGTTTTGAGTGCAGCATGCAGTGGTGTGGAGGGTCCGGACAAAAATGAATAATCTGAAAGGTAGCACCCTTCTAACCATCAGCCAAACAATATTTTGGTGCTTGTTGAAAAGTTGTGGTGAAGAGGCATTCTACCAACTGACTTTGACAGTCTGCTCAAGAAACAAAGGATCCATCCTCTCCTTTTGCTACAGCATCTTGAGGACGCTATTTGATGAAATTGTCGTCAAATGTGTTTTTATTCGCAAATTTCTCTATGAAGGCAGGTGATATGGAATGGTCCAATTACTTAGAGTGTTCTGTGATGCTAAGGCAAGTCCCATCCTTCGCAACATTGAGGACAGGTAGATCCTATGTACATAGTGACACTTGGTGTTTGCATACTGAGAGTCTACGCACAACTTGATGCAGCCACACAAAAAGGTGGCCTTCAAGATAAGGGTGGCATTGAGTAAGTTCTTCCCTCTCTTATCCAGGTCTTGGTGCTTAGTATTCCAACAGACCTGGTCCATCTTAGACCTCCAGATGAAGTGAAAGCTGGCTCAGGTGACTGCAACGGCCCAGGTTTTGGGAATGGGTCAGACCTGTGCCAGCCACAAACACAGAGAGAGTGCCCCACACTTGATGACTAGGTTTTTACCAAAATGGAGAGGGAACATTGCTTTCAAAAGCCCAGTTCCTGCCTCACCTTGACAACAAGATCCTCCTAAATTTATGTGCAAGCCCCAACCCTTCTAAGCCATATTCCTAGCACCTTCATGTAATCTGTCCCCACCATGAACAGAATAAAAGATTGTTCAGCCCATTTTCCAGAGAAGATGGCCTTGCTCTTGCCTCGATTTACCTTGGTTCCCGAGGCCAGGTCAAATTGGTTGCAGATGCCCATGAGTATGCACATGGTTGGTGAATACAAGCAAGAAACAGCAATGTTACCCATGTACAGGAAGGCTATTTCACTGTGACACTGATTTACTACACATTCATACAAGCCTGCTTCACAGTGACGCTGACATGCTGCACACTTCACTCACGCACTATCCTGGATAAAGCAACCTGCTTGATTGACACTCTATCTAACACATTCCACAAGATACAGCAACTCACCGATACTACTCTGACAACATCTTCTAAGCCCATACTGTCCACCACAAGAATAGGCAACAGATTCATGATACTTGGAACTCAACGCTATAAGAGTAGGATGTAGTTTTATGTATGCACAATTATATTTCATATAGGGTATTATGGACCAAACCAAACTCTCTCAAAATATATTAAGAAGATAGCCTCGAACCTAACATTTTCTAATTTTAAAAGTAAGTATAAGGCATCACGTTCCAGATGCAAATCAATTAGTCAAACCACCCAGCTTTAAGCAAAATTTGTTTTATTTTACAGTACAGTTAAAATAAAAATTAAAGAAAAGCATTGCCTTAACTGTAGCTCTATCAAAATGCTTAGCAAAATAAATATATGTAAACTACTACTTAGTAACTATGCCAATATAATAACATCACATAAACCCACCCTTGGCAAAGGCAAATTCAATAAAATAGATTGTCTCACATATAATTCTAGCAGCAGGAAGTGAACCTCAACTTTTAGCTGTGACAATGGAGTAAGAGCTTTCACTTCCAACTTCAAGGTCCGAGCAACTGCAGAAAGCTAAAACCTAAAATCCACATTCTGTGGGTGTTTGACCACACCCATTCAGGTTGCTTCTATTGTTCCCATTTCTTTTTAAAAAAGAAGCCCATGGCCTCACAAGCTGTTCACTTGATTCATTTTGAGAAAACTGCTCAGCACCTCTGTCTCAACCTTTTTTCATTAAACAAAACCAGGACAAAATACACTTATTAAAACCAATGTATTGTTCACAAGGGGAATTGAAAAAATTATGTTAGAAAATGTAAACTAAAGAACATAGATTGTTAATTGTGTGAAAGTTACGTGACTGTCTACTTGGTGTCATTTTAATCTATACGTTTTTCCATAGTAATAAGTTAACTGAGGTCAATAATCCAAACTGACAACATGTTTCATGAAAAATATTCAGCATAAGTAATTGTAATTAATCATGAACAGCATTTTATCTGTTTTAAATCTATTTTAGGAGGATTTGACAAGCACTTTGAATGTTGAAAAATGAAAAATATTTGCAGTCAGAAGGATTTTGTGTCCTTTTACCTGAATCAGAGAAAGTTAACATGCAGGTACAGCAAGCAATTAGGAAGACAAATGGCATGTTGGTTTTCAATACAATGGGATTGGAGTACAACAATAAATAAAGTGTTACAACTCTCTTACAGGGCATCGATGAGACAGTGCCTGGCTAATTGTGTGCCGTTGTGGTCTCCTTATCTAAGGAAGGACAAAATTGCCCTAGAGGGGGTGCTACAAAGGTTCACTATACTTGTTCTGGGATGACATGATTGCCCTCTGATTAAACGTTGAGTAAACTACCATTATACTCCCTGGAGTGTAAAAGCATGAGAGATGATCTGGACTGTTAGGGCAGAAAAGAAATAAGAGCTGTGAGAATAAATTTGAAAAAGAGGTCTACAGTCATTCTGAAATTTTAAAACAGCTACTTTATATTCCTCCCAAGATATAAACATTTACCTCATTGTTGACAGTCTTACTTGTCCCTTCCTTTTGTAAGTGTTCAGACTGCCCATGGTTCTTAGTTTACATAAAACACCCACCTGTGGTTTTTCATTGACATTAAAATGGCCAAAGTAGATTGTTAGATGAAGCAGCTGAAAATGTGTTGCTGGAAAAGCGCAGCAGGTCAGGCAGCATCCAGGGAACAGGAGAATCGACGTTTCGGGAAAGTTTGTCCAGCAGGCTAAGAAAAAAGGTAGGGAGGAGGGACTTGGGGGAGGGGCGTCGGAAATGTAATAGGTGGAAAGAGGTCAAGGTGAGGGTGATAGGTCAGACTGGGGTGGGGGCGGAGAGGTCAGGAAGAAGATTGCAGGTTAGGAAGGCGGTGCTGAATTCGATGGATTTGACTGAGACAAAGTGGGGGGAGGGGAAATGAGGAAACTGGTGAAATCCGAGTTCATCCCTTGTGGTTGGAGGGTTCCTAGGCGGAAGATGAGGCGCTCTTCCTCCAACCGTCGTGTTGTTGTGGTCTGGCGATTATACAGTCCAAAAAAATCAGACAATGCGATCTTATTAAAAAGTAAAAATATAGTCATTGCTTACATAGAGATAGTTTTGATAAAAGGCAGCCTTGAGAAGCACAGAAGCAGATAGAAGCTCTTCTTATAATCCAATTCAAAGTTTGCTAATTAAAATGGGATAGAAGGGGAAAAGCTTGACTCACATTAAATAAGATCCTTCCAGTGATTGCAATGGTATGTACATATACACGTACATATATGAATGCGAACAATGGAGTTTTAAAAGTAGCAGACATGGGGCAGCACGGTGGTTCAGTGGTTAGTACTGCTGCCTCACAGCACCAGGGTCCCAGGTTCAATTCCAGCCTCAGGTGACTGTCTGTGTGGAGTTTGCACATTCTCCCTGTGTCTGTGTGGGTTTCCTCCGGGTGCTCCGGTTTCCTCCCACAGTCCAAAGATGTGCAGGTCAGGTGTATTGGCCATGCTAAATTGCCCATAGTGTTGGGTGCATTAGTCAGCGGGAAATGGGTCTGGGTGGGTTACTCTTCGGAGGGTCGGTGTGGACTTGTTTGGCTGAAGGGCCTGTTTCCACACTGTAGAGAATCTAATCTAAAAAAAATTAAAGGATTTAACTGAATTTCAGTTGGACAGTCAGCCTCAGAGAGTAAGGGAAATCCCTCAGCCTGTTAGCAGGGAGGATTGAATAACAGGTTAAAATGATTGTAATGTGGTTGATTAGGATGTACTGTGAGAACCCAAGAATAGGTGATAAGGATGTCTGGAAAATATCATATAATTGTCCATAAACTGATCAGGCAGACACATGATTGACTTGATTGGATATATATGTAATTATTCAATAATATGATCATTTTGAAGTTGGTTTGTAAATACTAAGGTAGGCTGAAAACAAATGGATAAAAGTTTCTGTCATTCCTTTGTTCAGTGAAGAAGCTCTGGATCCCTAGAGGTTATCTTCCCACTGGTGTAACATCAATACAAGCTTTGAACTTGGAAGTAGACTCTAGATGTCGAGTGATTCATTCAGGCATTCCACCCCAACAAAAACCACAAGATAATAAGACACAAGACAGAAGATGGCGACAGCAGAGCATGCAGTTTCCAGGCTCCTGTGCCTGGGTTTGATCTCTTCACCTGCTTTTTAATTGTTCTTTTTTCTTCCTTCTTCTTTTTCTTACACTTATCTGATAAAAAGACCTCTTCAGCAGAAAAGTGGCTTTGATGGATTCCAGAGCACTGGCAGCATCTGCAGAGGCAACTTGGCTACAGAATCAGTTGGACGGCCTGTGAAGCCTGGAGTGGGACTCTCATTTCATTATGAAGTGGGCCTCTGATGGCAGCATGGTGTGTGCTGGGAAGCCTGGAGCAGGACTGTGACATGGACATGGTGTAGAGTGGGTAGCCTGGAGCAGGACAGTGGCGTTGCCACGGTGTGGGTTGGGAAGCCTGGAGCAGGACAGTGGTGTTGCCAGTGTGTGGGCTGGGAAGCCTGGAGTGAGACAGTGGTGTTGCCATGGTGTGGGCTGGGAAGCGTGCAGTGGGACAGTGACAGCAAAGAAGAAAATGTTGGATTCTCTTTGATGTGAATATGAAGTAAATGTGAATGGCACCTGTGTATGGCGATGAATAAATGACTCAATGATATGGGAATAGAATCAGCTCATTAATAAAAATATTTGAATGTTTAAATGGGTGGATATTGCCAAAATATTTCCATAGGCTGGAAACCCTAGAACATGACTGTACAGCCTTCCAATAGGGCGGCAATCATTTATGACTGAAATGTAAATCATGAATCATTATAATTTTTTTTAGCTCAGAGGGAGATGTTAACTCATAAATTCTCAGACCACACATACGTTACCAAAATAGCACACTTTATCGTAATTAAGCCAGCGAGGGATCAATAGCCAATAATCCAGAGTTTCAACTATAGATATCCCTGAATATGATCATAAAATATATCTAAATTCTATTAAGGTTGCAGCATAATTTATTCTCTTAAGCTGCATGATTATCTCATTTTCTCTAATTCTCACTATATAATGTTTCTTTATTAATTAGGTTCTCATTAGATAATTAATAAATTTAGTGTTGTCAAACCAAGTTGCTGACATGCTTTTATTTTCATCACTGCATGTGAATCAGATAATTAATGCTTTCAATATAGTTTCACATAGGTTAAACAAAAGCCATTTATGTGCATTATTTACGTCAGTTATAGATCAATACCTCGGTTACAATCTGTAGTCTAGTCATTTTGTTGTAGCCAATGTCACGAGAAAGAGACAAATGCTAGACTTTGTCAAAATTTGTGCGATGCTTATTTTGTTCCCCTGGACACTGAGCTTAGCCATTTTAAAAGTTAAGTTATTATTTCAAAATGGAGACTTACAAAATTGAGGATTTTAGTATTATTTCTCCAAAACTTTATCATTCCCTCCTTTTGATCATTTCATGATCAATCAGGCCATTCCTACAGGTTACATCAAAGGCATCTTTACAGCAGACATCATAAGCATTTTAATAAGAGAATGGAGATAATTACAAAATGAAAAAGAATGCACCAAATTTCCAAAGAAACTCTTAATTGGCCACTATCCTGTGAGATTACCCATTCCTAAAGAAGGGCCTGTGCCCGAAACGTCGAATCTCCTGTTCCCTGGATGCTGCCTGACCTGCTGTGCTGTTCCAGCAATAAAGTTTCAACCCAGATTACCCATCTCACCATCACCCTTTTTTTTTTAATTTCTGAACTTCCAGGGTAGTGTGTCTTGAGAGATCAGTGATGTAGGAGGATCAGTCTGGAATGTAAGTTCAGCATTCCTTTCCTACAATGGCACAGGTTCCACCCTCCTTAACCAATAGAAAGTCCAAGGCCAAGTGATTCTGAAGGGCTATTCTCCTGATTGTGACCATTTCTGCATTGATATTAGCCAAGGCATTTGCAGTATTATTAGCGACAATTTCCAGTACTGTTTTTAATTTGCTTAATTCAGAGCCTGTAAATGAAAGCTAATAGGAGGAGAAGCCATTCCAATAAATGGGAACAGACAGAGGGGTACCTCTTTGTCCAGAGGGGTGAAGGTAACTAGTCTAAGACCCGCATAAGAGGAACAACATATCCTATATAATATGATCCCAACCAGTCTGGAGGGAGCCATGAATAGACCTTGAGTCCGCAAACAAAATTGGTGCCGTTATCAGCATCTATTTATCCATCTTCCCATGTCCTGGAAATAGAGCCCTTCCAAAGGGATCTTGATGTTATGTTAAGGATTGAGGACCAATCAAACAAAGAAAAAACAAATTTAGTCAATTTTTGGTTAGGTTCAATCTATGAGATAGTGAAGGAGCATCGACTAGTCCCCATGTATAAGCCTCTGGAGAAATTCCCATCTTTACTAAAGCAAATTGTGTCATTAATTGTATTACTAAAGGCTACCAGAGAAGAGGGGATATGGGATCTGTTGTAGCCAGGTTGGTACCAATCCCTGAATCAGATCATTCCATGCCCTGTTGACTACCATTTTTGTACTTCCTTAATTTTATCAGAATCACTAGAAGAGTTCCGGTGTAATAGCCATTCGGCCACCTCGGGCCAACTAAAGGAGACTGGCCACAGACTCACCCTAGAAATGTAGTGGCATATGAGCACGTACCCCACAGCCAGTTACTTTTCCAACCAATTGGGCACTTTGAGAAATCAAATTCAAAAAGGCATTGTGATGTATAGATTGACTTGATCGTCCTCCCAGGAAAAAAATCAATGTTAGCATGAAAACCTTTTGCTTCCAAAGTAAATCCTCCCAAAGTCATTGAAGTCACCAGTATCCAATGCATTTTTTCTTAGTCCTTGTCTGTTCCCTCACCGATTCATTTACAGACAGTTCTATGAATCCAGCAGAATTGTCCTTGCAGTTTCACAGCCGTGCGGCTAGTCAGCAACACCTGAAACGGTCCTTTCCACCTTAATTCCAATTTTTCCTGGATCCAGTTCTTAAGCAGGACAAAATCTCTCAGTTCTACAGTAAGGTAGTCTTTCTAAAATGATAGGCTCAGATAACCTGTGAGTGTAAACTTTGAAGCGTTTTGATTAACTTATGCAGATAATTTCCTTCTTTTTCCCCGCTGTTGGAGCAGTATTATCAGTCACTGAGATGGCTTCGATCCAGCTACTAAATACATCTACAATTACCAGACAATATTTCTAACAATGTATTTTAAATAATTCTAGAAAATCAAGTTGTAGACAAGTAAAAGATCGACCAGACAAGGGGGTGTTTCCAAATCCGCAGGGCAACTTTATCCAGCATTCACCTTTTTACAAATCAAACACGTTTCAGTTCTTTTCTTAGCTGCTTTCTGGAAAGCCAGGTTCCACCAGGTTTGTAATAAAGTACTAATCATTCCCTCCTTGCCTAGGTGTACAATTATGCACATAATCAATGAAGATTGGCAGGAGCAAAGAAAAAGCACAAACTTGTCTTGCACAGGTAACCCACAGCTTGGTTTGAATATTGAGGGAGCAGTCCAATTCAGTCCATAGTCTGTGCTCCTCAGCAGGAGCTTCCTCCTGTGCTTTCTGTATCTCACCCAGATCTGGCATACCCTTCCGTAAACTATTTGTAACCAGGTTTTGCGGGGAACCCAAAGGCATCAGAAATTTGGGGTGGAAGGCTGCCCGCTTGGTACTAGTGTCTAACCACTCATTGCCTTAAAGGACTGCAGTAGTAGCAGTAATGTGAGCTGAACCGCTTAACTGGCTGGTAATTGCAAAGCTTGTTAGAGGCTATGAAAGAAAACCAGCATTATTATAAGTCTGTCCAGTGAAAGTTTAAAATCTTCCATTTTTCCACAAGCCTCTGCAATCATGGGCCACGCCAGAAGTGTAATGAGAATCAGTTTATACATCTGCTAATATATCCTTAAGAAAGTACGTCGATTCCTGCAGTAGTTCCAAAGCAGGGAAATAAGGAAGATAAGAAAAATTCACTCTCCAGTGGCCATTACTCCCACAGTTAAAACAAGGACCTGCCATTGGTCCCAGGGAGATTTCACTATATTGTTCCCAGTGCTGAGGTGTAGTACTGGCGCATGCATGTCCCCCTTCCCAGGGTCCCCTTGGGAAGGGGTTACTCAGCAGTAGTTGCTGAGCAGGCGTCTGAGGTTGATTCTGCTCCTAGCACCTTTCCTGGTCCTTTTCAATCCCATCAGGGCTGGCACACAGTCTATAGGGATGGCAAGATCGCAGGACATATTTGGTTTTTACCTGTCAGTAGGATTGTGGTTTGTGCTCGTTTTGGCCATCTCAGTAGAAGACCATCACTCACCTCATTAACAACTGGGAATTCCTGAACCAGTTCATATTGTTTGTCCAGACCATGGCAGCGACACCAAAAGGAATACATAACAAAAGCATAGCGTTAAATAAACGTGTGTCATCTTCTTGATTAAGGCTTGATTACCTGAAAATGATTTGTTACCGGCAACAAATTGTTACCAATAATCACCTCCTGACTCCCCAGGTTTGAGTTTGCATGACAGTACTTCAGTAACATTTACAGGTTGTTGTAAGGGGCTCGTTCCACTGACTGGATTAAGGGGCCTGCCTGTGCATCATTGTTAGGAAAACTCTCCTTCAAGTCCGGACAGACGCTGTACCACCCTGGTCCATCTGTTCTCGTTACTTGGTAACTTCTTCAGGGACAGGATCATAATGCAAGGAGCAAACAAACCCTGAGGATTGGCATTATACATCTGCCTTGTCCGTCAGACATATTGAGCAAATTGGGCTGGTTTCTCCTCATGGTCAGCGATTTGGTACATGACAATTACTCTGTTTCCCAGGACAGCCCTTGGTTGAGGATGATCTTCAGAGTAAGCGGGAGGATTAGAATCAGGGGGTGTGCTGGAGACTATCAGGAGATGCCAATGGCATTGCTATCACCAAATCACCTATCACTGTTCAGGGCACAGTGGGTATTCTGGGATAAAATAACCATTCCTCATCCCAATCAGCATCATCCCCTTCCCCAAAAAGTGTTGGTATGCCAGATATAGGCTCGGGATCCCGAGTAGAACTTAGATTATATCTACAGCGTTATTGCTTCAACCCTTTTTTTTAACTTCTAAGACTTAGTGTCCTTATACTGGTTCTTCTGTTCCCTTTTTTAAATCTCCCGTCTACCCATTTACACTCAGCTCATAACATTTCCCAGCATTTGGGAGTTCCATCAGTTGTGCATACGTCTGTCCCCCTATCACATACATTAATCCTCCAAATGGCCAGCAAGGTATATTTCTGTTTAATATTGGCTCTGTCCTTCATTCTTTAATTAATAACAAACACTATTTCTCATAATTTTTATTTAGGTTTACCACCTGTTCACAAGAGGCCACATCCCAAGTGCTTAGTTTTCTGACCTATACAGAGGGTACAGAACCAAGACTTAAGCATCATAAACATTGTATAATAAAATATTCAAATACACAAAGTGCAGTCATAAGTAACATATCATTTTAAATGAACTAAAATCTAAAATAAGTTAATAAAGTATTGTTATGTCCGAAAGTTTTCAATGTACCCAGATCTTCTACGAATTTGGTTGCTGATCTGTTTGTTAATGCCCAATAATGCTGTTTCTCCAAGAGTAACCAAGACACAGCAGTGTACATAATCCCAACAAAACAAAATGTCCTACTCTTATGCAAAAAAAGTCATGTAATAAAAAGAAAGATGGCTACAGCACAGAAGTTTATTCAAACCTGTTGTTTCAGTGCCAGAGCTTTGTATGAGGAAGACAGAAAGTCTCACTTTCCCTGAACATTTCTTCCCTTGCTATGCTCCCAACACTTGCCCTCATATCGCCATTACTTCTGTTGCCAATTGTGTGTACAATGATCAATTTGTATAAAAACAATCAAACTTGCCAATTAATTCAGA
The DNA here is from genome assembly GCF_037043375.1 of Chiloscyllium plagiosum. Classification (NCBI taxonomy): domain Eukaryota; kingdom Metazoa; phylum Chordata; class Chondrichthyes; order Orectolobiformes; family Hemiscylliidae; genus Chiloscyllium; species Chiloscyllium plagiosum. The sequence goes on along the minus strand of NW_028270145.1, from coordinate 86,237,545 downwards.
TTTTGTAGTTCAGGACTAACACAAATGGTGAAAAAAATACTAAATTAACCACATTCTATAATTGAGAGATGGGTTTTGAATAAGTGGCTAAGAAATTGCACTGTGAATTAAGGATAACAAACAGATTTAAATAACCCAAACTGAATAAAATATGATTAGAATTGCATACAGGAAATTGTATAAGGATTGCCTAATAAGTGAACACTAAACAACATTTTGTCTGCATCAAATAACTCAAATTCCACTCAGCTATTAGATAGAATGCTTATTTTTCAAAAAATGTAACAGAAGGTAAAATTAATCCGAAACACTTGTGTAAGATCTCCTGCGGATAAATAACATAAGTCAAGTTAGTTAATTAAATTACCTAACGTATACCGGATGAAACTGGATGGAACACAAAGCATAGTTGAAACAAATTAAACAATCAACACCTAAAATGTCCTTTGCCACTGCATTAATTAAAAGAAATGTAAAGCATGCTGAAATGCTGTAGATACTGTAGGTCTGGTTTACACTACTGGAATTCAATTTAACCCTCATTAATCCCACAGATTTTAAAAGGCACCAAACTCAGAAATACAAATTAAAATGATAAAGGCCACAAAGGAAATGAATATTTTTAATGTCTGTAAGAACAAGCATACTAATTTATAACCTGAGAGATAATTGATTAATCATGTCTGTTTGTAAAAAAAAAGTACAAACTCAAAACTGAAAAGAAATGTCATTTACTGAATGAATTTTAACTCAAACTGACCAAGTAACTAAACAGATTATGATTAGAAGGATAAGCTCAATCTGTCCATTCTAGTATTTATAATGTATAGATATGCCAATAAAACTTTTTAAAAATGCTTCAATGGCTACCATAATCATCATAATTAATTATTTAGGGTAAATGACATATTTGCATGTTAAACTATCTGAAAGGGTCAAGAAGGAAACAAAAATCCACATTCATGTGTACTGGCTGAAATGCATATATCTTCATACCACAGCAGAAGACTATTTTTTATTTACAGAAAAGGGAGAGTTTTATTTTAAGAATAGCCAAAATAAATTTTTATTATAATAGCATAAATAATTACAGAACAACATCGTATATCTGAATTTCAGATTATCCGAACAAAATCCCAAGTTCCCGTAATTTTTAAAAACAATTTAAATAAAGGCACAATGAGAGCAGGCAGACTGGGCTGATAGCAAGAGCAGGTACAAGGTCGCCATGGGAACTCTGTTCCTGTTATTGCCGTCACCATGGGAACACTGTTCCTGTTATTGCCCCCCCCATGGGGACCCTGTTCCTGCTATTGCCGTCGCCATGGGAACCCTGTTCCTGCTACTGCCACTGCCATGGGAACTCAGTCCCGGCTATTGCCATCGCCAAGGGAACCCTATTTCAGCTATTGCTGTCGCCACAGGGAACCTGTTCCTGGTATTGCCGTTGCCATGAGGACCCCGTTCCCGTTTTTACTGCTGCCATGAGAACCCTGTTCCTGTTATTGCCATCGTTACGGGAACCCTGTTCCCCCATTGCCGCCCCCCACAAGAACCCTCTTCCTGCTATTGCCGCCGCCACAGGGACCCTGTTCCTGCTATTGCCACCACAACAGGAACCCTGTTCCTGCTATTACCGTCGCTACGGGGACCCTGTTCCCGCTATTGCCACCACCACGGGAACCCTGTTCCTGCTATTGCCGTCGCCATGGGACCCTGTTCCTGCTATTGCCACCACCACGAGAACCCTGTTCCTGCTATTGCCGTCACTATGGGAACACTGTTCCTGCTATTACTGCTGCCATGAGAACCCAGATCCTGCTATTGCCGTCGCTACGGGGACACTGTTCCTGGTATTGCCGTTGCTACGGGGACCCTGTTCCCGCTATTGCCACCACCACGGGAACCCTGTTCCTGCTATTGCCGTCGCCATGGGACCCTGTTCCTGCTATTGCCACCACCACGAGAACCCTGTTCCTGCTATTGCCGTCACTATGGAAACACTGTTCCTGCTATTACTGCTGCCATGAGAACCCAGATCCTGCTATTGCCGTCGCTACGGGGACACTGTTCCTGGTATTGCCGTTGCTACGGGGACACTGTTCCTGGTATTGCCGTTGCTACGGGGACACTGTTCCTGGTATTGCCGTCACTACGGAGACACTGTTCCTGGTATTGCCATCACTACAGGACACTGTTCCTGCTATTGCTGCTGCCATGAGAACCCAGTTCCTGCTATTGCCACTGCCACGGGAACCCTGATCCGTTATTCGAACAATCAGTTATCCAAACAAATTATTCCACATTCTTCTCATTTGGATAATCAAGGTTGTTCTGTATAGATCTACAACAGCACATACAAGACCAGGAGTCCCCGCATCTCCCTCAAAACCCGAAAAATGTTAAATGTCACCCCGACATCTACATCAGTTTTCTCAGATGTTTGAACATTTTACCAAAATCTTGTTCAAAAGGGATTGCATTCCCTGAGAGCCTCAGGCGACTCTCTGTGTGGAGTTTGCACATTCCCCCCATGTCTGCATGGGTTTCCTCCGGGTGCTCTGGTTTCCTCCCACAATCCAAAAATGTGCAGGTTAGGTGAATTGGCCATGCTAAATTGCCCGTAGTGTTAGGTGAAGGGGTAAATGTAGGAGAATGGGTCTGGGTGGGTTACACTTCGGCGGGTCGGTGTGGACTTGTTGGACTGAAGGGCCTGTTTCCACACTGTAAGTAATCTAATCTAAAAAAAAGAAATAAAAGATTAGCTATTCTATTTGAAAATTCTCTCTGGCCAGAAAATGAAATTCCAAGAAATAAATTTAACTAATCTTTACAACCCAATTTTTAAAAAATGAACCCTTGCTGGCCGATAAGGATACAAATGAGTACAGAAAGTCCCTCAAAAGGCAATAACAATAACCATGCACCATCTAAACTAATAAAAGACACAGACAATACTTTGCAGCATAATTTATACTCTTAAGGTGCATGATTATCACATTTTATCTAACTCTTACCATATAATGTTTCTTTATTAATTAGGTACTCATTAGATAATTAATAAATTTAATATTGTTAAACCAAGCTGCTGACATGCTTTGATTTGTGTCACTGCATGTGAACCAGATAATTAATGCTTTCAGTGTAGTTTCACGTAGGTTAAACAAAAGCCATTTATGTGGCATTATTTAACTCACATTAATACCTAGGTTACAATCTGTGCTCTAGCCGTTTTGTTATAGCAATGTCATGAGAAAGAGACAAATGCTAGACTTTGCCAAATTTGTGCATTTCTTATTCCATTCCCATGGTCACTGAGCTTAGCCATTTTAAAAGTCAAGTTATTATTTCAAAATGGCAACTTACAAAAATTGAGCATTTCAATTACTATTTCTCCATTACTTTATCAGAAGTGGATGCTCAGTCATTGAGCTCATTCAAGATGGGTAGATTGTTAGGTTCAAAGGAAACTAAGGGGTCTAAAGATAATGAGAAAGATAGAGTAAAGGTAAATAATCAGCCCTGCCCTTGTTGAAAGGGACAGCAGATTTTAAGGGTCAAATAGTTATTTCTGATCCTATGTCTTACATCTTTAGATGAGAAAATGGCAAAAGAACCAGAGGTAAAATGGGTTTAGTTTTATTGTACAGAAAATTGCAAGCACTTGCATCCATCTTAACTAGGTGGATCTTAACCTCCTGCTAAGTTCCCCTGCAATTAGCCTTTAGCAAGTTTACTTCACTTTATATGATATCAAGAAGTAGCTGAACACACTAGATACTGAAAAGCCTATGAACACTGAATACATGCCAAAATAGTACTGAAGACCTGAAGTCCAAACGTAGCTGTCCCTGTACAGCTACAACACTAACATTTCCCTGACAATATGGAAACATGCCCAGGTACATCCGATCCACAAAGAGCAAGACAAACCCATTCTGGAGAATTACCATGCTATCATTCAACTCTCAATCATTACCAAGGTGATGGAAGGGATTGTCAACAGTGCTATCAAATGCCACATACTCGGCAACAGCTTGTTTATTACTCTCAGTTTGGGATCTGACAGGCCTGCTCGGCTCCTGATCTCATTGCAGCCTTGCTCCAAACATAGACAAACAGCTGAGCTCAAGATTTAAGGTGAGGGTGACTGTCCTTGACATTAATCAGCATATAGTTGAGTGTAGAATCAAGAATCCTGAGAAAAACCAAAGTCAATGGGAATCAGGGGAAAACCTCTCAGTGGTTGGAGCGGTAATTGTCACAAGGAAGATGGCTGTGACAGAGGTCAATCATCCCTTTCCAAGGACATCTCAGTAAGAGTTCCTCAGAGTAGTGTTCCAGATTCAATCGGTTTCAGCTGTTTCCAGGATGACCTTCACTCCATTATAATGGCCGAAGTGTGCATGGTCATGAATAATTGAACAATGCACAGTATATTTGTGAATCCATAGAAACCGTACCACTTCATACTCATGTGTAGCAAGAGCTGGAGAAAATCTAGAACTGATAAGCGGTAAGATTCATTTCAAACAAGTGGCAGGCAATGGACATTTCCAACAAGAGACAATCCAACTTTCTCTATTTAATAGTCAATGGCTATCACCACATCACCTATCATCCTGAGGGTATTCATTGACCAGAAACTGAAATAGACCAAACTGAAAAATATGATGGAGGAAGTGAGGACTGCAGATGCTGGAGAGCAGAGTTGAGAGTATGGTGCAAGAAAAGCACAGCAGGTCAGGCAGCACCTGAGGAGCAGGAGAATTGACATTTCAGGCAGAAGAGGAAATGTGTTGCTGGAAAAGCGCAGCAGGTCAGGCAGCATCTAGGGAACAGGAGAATCGACGTTTCGGGCATTAGCCCTTCTTCATTCCTGAAGAAGGGCTAATGCCCGAAACGTCGATTCTCCTGTTCCCTAGATGCTGCCTGACCTGCTGCGCTTTTCCAGCAACACATTTCCATCTCTGATCTCCAGCATCTGCAGACCTCACTTTCTCCTCAAAGATTTCAGGCAGAAGCCCTTCATCAGGAATATGGTGGGTAAGTTGACTTCTCCACCTCCTGATGCTGTCTGGCTTGCTGTGTTCTTCTAGCCTCTGAGTTTGGAATTCTGGAGATAGTAATTCCCTCTTGACTCTCCAAAGCCTATCTATCACCTCATGTCAGGAATGGGATGGAATACTCTCCAATTACCTGGCTGAGTGCAGCTCCACTAACACTGAAAGAGCTCCCCAGCCAATCCATCACCTTCATCGTTTATTCCCTCCACCACTGACAAAAAGTTGTCCATCTACAAGATGAAATGCAACAACTCACTAAGTCTCCTTCAACCCCATCTTTCAAACTTGTGACCTCTACCTATAGAAGGACAATAACAACCGATGCATGGAAGCACAGGTTTTTTTCCAAGTCACACACCATCCTCATTTGGAATTAAATTGCTATTCCTTCGCTGTCACTGGGGCCAAACTCCTGGCACACCCTTCCAAATAGCAGTGTAGGTGTACCTATGCCATATAAACTGCATTGTTTCAAGAAGGCAGCTCATCAATGTTTCTGAATGGCAATTAGGGATGAGCAACAATGCGAATTAGCCAGTATTTAAGCTAATTAGTTAATCAAACATAGAAAATATGGCAGGGGAGCTAATGTGTTCAGGTTGTATCATGTGGATGTGATCTTAGCCAACTGAGCCACCACTCACTTTAACCATGTCCTAATCATGGAAGACAACCACTGAATCAAAACTGAATCATATTCTCTCTAACAAATGTTTATTACGTCAATGTAACTTCTGCATGATTGCTAACATTCAAACATTGTTTTACATTGTTGAAGACAAGAGTCTCTTCTTGTTAAACTATCAAGTAGTTTGGCTTTATCACGTGAGATAAAACAGTCTTGTAGATCCTTACCTTACAGCAAATGGTGGCAGCAAATCTAACTCATGGTGAGCAACAGTACAGATAGCCTCATGCAACAAATTGGTCTGTGGTGAGAATTGCTCGTACATTTCATTGAGCTGTCTCATGCTGTCAGTGTTGGAGTTCAGAAGATCTCAAACATACCCTTATGAATCTGACTCATGCAGACAGCAACACAAGAGTAGAACACTGAAAAACAGCCTATAGAAGAAGAGCTTGTGACAAAATTCCGACAGAATCTACAGGAGAGTGTTCAGAACTCTCTGGAACTTTTATGCACTCCAAAACAGTTAAAGATCGCGTTCAAGGCAGGTGATTTACAGCATGGAGTAGTCAAGCATTGGATTTTGGTCAATGTCACTATCATGGCACCACTCCAATACATTAGGAGGCTACTTTGGATGCACAAATGTGAATTACTGGACAACCAGTACTCTGGAGGTAGACCAGGAGGAGGCCGGAAGAACACAGCAAGCCAGGCAGCATCAGGAGGTGGAGGAGTCAAGCTTTCGGGTGTGACCCTTCTTCAGGAAACATTGACTCCTCCACCTCCTGATGCTGCCTGGCTTGCTGTATTCTTCAAACCTCCAGTTTGTCTATCTTGGATTCCAGCATCTGCAGTTTTTTTTTGTCTTTAACCAGAACACTAGGGCTGCAATATTTAGCATTCATGAACAGGAATACAACTCACAGCCTGGACCAGGTTGCAGTCTCAGGACTGTTGTTTGGCTCTCAGCGCTCACTCACTTTGCTCATCCCTGCATGCTCACAGCATCCATGCCTTGCCTGCCTTGCTTTGCTGTGAGTATTTGCGCAATCATACATTCAAACAGCTTGCCTCACTGGTCAACATCTCTCAATCAAGGAGAATGAAATCTTCGTATTCGTTTAAACCTTTGACACATCCAGGAAGGCACTATGAGATTTTAAAGGACAGGCTTTGTAGATATCAACTTAGATTTGCTTGGTTTAACAAAATGAAATTAAATTAATGAAAAAGAAACACATAAAACCTGGTGATGGCCTTGTGTTTGGAAAGGTCACTGACTTTACTGTGTTTTGCTGAAGGAATGTGTGTTTGTTTAGATCGTGTTGTAAAGAACTGAACTGTCACAGAACTCGGAAAGACTAGAGTCTTGTTTAAAAGCAGACACCATAATTCAAGTGTGACAATATGGACTATTTATCAGCTACACTTCTGATTGTCACAGAATTGTGCTGTAAACATATCATGTGCTTGATTGGATTACACAGAGGTGGGTACCTTGCTTCCACATGATGTAGGAGGCTCTCAGCACAGATCTCCAATTACAGAACTTGATCTATGGCCATGAATCTATACCTGATGCTGCCATAAAGCTGTTCAGACCTACACAAACCAGATTAAAGGTTCAGGCACTGAAATTTATGAAAGGGCACAAAGGCATTTACAGTCAACAACCACACACATATCCAAGGTGCCCTCTTCTTCCTTCTCTCCCTCCCACAGTGTTGTAGAAAATGGCTTTGTTCCACAACCAGGTGGCACAGCTGCTCAGCTATACAGTCCTTTCATCCAGCTGGTGGAGCTTGTTTCTAGATGGCCCACACATGCTAAGAGGTAATAGCATTATATCATGTCTAGTTTGCTCACCAACCAACACTTTCTCAACACAGCTCAATCTCCTGGGCTCATACAAGCTTCCAACATCACCTGAGCCTGAGGAAAACTACATAGAGTCATAGAGATGTACAGCATGGAAACAGACCCTTTGGTCCAACCTGTCCATGTCGACCAGATATCCCAAACCAATCTAGCCCCACCTGCCAGCACCCGGCCCATATCCCTCCAAACCCTTCCTATTCATATACCCATCCAAACCCCTCTTAAATGTTGCAATTGTACCAGCCTCCAACACTTCCTCTGGCAGCTCATTCCATACACGTACCACCCTCTGTGAAAAAGTTGTCCCGTAGGTCTCTTATATCTTTCCCCTCTCATCCTAAACCTATGCCCTCTAGTTCTGGACTTCCCGACCCAGGGAAAAGATTTTGCCTGTTTACCCTATCCATGCCCCTCATAATTTTGTAAACCTCTATAAGGTCACCCCTCAGCCTCTAACATTCCAGGGAAAACAGCCCCAGCCTGTTCAGCCTCTCCCTATAGCTCAAATCCTCCAACCCTGGCAACATCCTTGTAAATCTTTTCTGAATCCTTTCAAGTTTCACAACATCTTTCCGATAGGAAGGAGACCAGAATTGCATGCAATATTCCAACAGTGGCCTAACCAATGTCCTGTACAGCTACAATATGACTTCCCAACTCCTGTACTCAATACTCTGACCAATAAAGGAAAGCATACCAAATGCCTTCTTTACTATCCTATCTACGTGCGACTCCACTTTCAAGGAGCTATGAACCTGCACTCCAAGGTCTCTTTGTTCATCTAATTAAAATTTCCACTTTCATTTTGAGTATTATCAATATAAATTAAACGGTGAGAGGAAGCAACTCTCCTTTCCACTTCCCATTTGCTCACTTCATCAACATTTGTGCATTCTTCTTTCGGGCTAGCCAAGAATTGAAGCCTGCTCAGACGGAAGAAGACAGAGAGACTGATGAAGAAGAAATGCTGTCACTTGCTGTTCCAGCTACAGCTAACAGCTAAATTAACATTGTTGTTACATGTACTCACTCACACAAGTACAGCGAAAAGTTTACAAGCTTCGACTTACAGACCATCTTCACTACAATTGTGCCGAGGCACAGAATCTTGATAAAAAGCAGGAAATAAAGAAAACAACTTCAGAAGTTAAACATTACAGTCCCTCTCACTAAAACATAAAAAGAAATAAAGTTAGCAGGATCACGTCACAGTCAGTCAGTGCTTGACCATGCTGGCCTCACAGTCCTCACAAATGTTTGAGCTTTCTCCCACTGCCATCTCGGGCTGCCTGTTCCCTCTCTCACCGCCAGCCCCCAGGGCTGCCTGTATCCTCTCTCACCGCTAGCCCCCATAGCTGCCTGTTCCCTCTCTCACCACCAGTCCGCAGGGCTGCCTGTTCCCTCTCTCATCACCAGCCCCCATAGCTGCCTGTTCCCTCTCTCACCACCAGCCCCAATAACTGCCTGTTCCCTCTCTCACCGCTGGCCCCCAGGGCTTCCTGTCCCCTCTCTCAATGCCAGCTCCCATAGCTGCCTGTTCCCTCTCTCACCGTTGGCCCCCAGGGCTTCCTGTCCCCTCTCTCCGCCAGCTCCCATAGCTGCCTGTTCCCTCTCTCGCCACCAGCCCCAGGGCTGCCTGTTCTCTCTCTCACCGCTGGCCCCCAGGGCTTCCTGTCCCCTCTCTCACCGCCAGCTCCCATAGCTGCCTGTTCCCTCTCTCACCACCAGTCCCCGGGGCTGTCTGTTCCCTTTCTCACCACCAGTCCGCAGGGCTGCCTGTTCCCTCTCTCATCACCAGCCCCCATAGCTGCCTGTTCCCTCTCTCACCACCAGCCCCAATAGCTGCCTGTTCCCTCTCTCACCGCCAGCCCCCAGGGCTGCCTGTTCCCTCTCTCACTGCCGGCCCCCAGGGCTGCCTGTTCCCACCCTCAAAGCTGGCCCCGAGGGCTGCCTGTTCCCTCTCTCACCACCGGTCTCCAGGGCTGCCTGTTCTCTCTCTCACCACCAACCCACAGGACTGCCTGTTCCCTCTCTCACCACCAGCCCCCAGGGCTGCCTGTTCCCTCTCTCACCACCAGCCCCCAGGGCTACCTGTTCCCTCTCTCACCACCAGCCCCCAGGGCTACCTGTTCCCTCTCTCACCACCAACCCACAGGACTGCCTGTTCCCTCTCTCACCACCAGCCCCCAGGGCTGCCTGTTCCCTCTCTCACCACCAGCCCCCAGGGCTGCCTGTTCCCTCTCTCACCACCAGCCCCCAGGGCTGCCTGTTCCCTCTCTCACCACCAGCCCCCAGGGCTACCTGTTCCCTCTCTCACCACCAGCCCACAGGACTGCCTGTTCCCTCTCTCACCACCAGCTCCCAGGGCTGCCTGTTCCCTCTCTCACCGCCGGCCCCCAGGGCTGCCTGTTCGCTCTCTCACCGCCGGCCCCCAGGGCTGCCTATTCCCTCTCTCACCACCAGCCCCCAGGGCTGCCTGTTCCCTCTCTCACTGCCAGCCCCCAGGGCTGCCTGTTCCCTCTCTCACCGCCGGTCCCCAGGGCTGCCTGTTCGCTCTCTCACCGCCGGCCCCCAGGGCTGCCTGTTCCCTCTCTCACCACCAGGCCCCAGGGCTGCCTGTTCCCTCTCTCACTGCCAGCCCCCAGGGCTGCCTGTTCCCTCTCTCACCACCAGCCCCCAGGGCTGCCTGTTCCCTCTCTCACCACCAGCCCCCAGGGCTGCCTGTTCCCTCTCTCACTGCCAGCCCCCAGGGCTGCCTGTTCCCTCTCTCACCGCCGGTCCCAAGGCCTGCCTGTTCTCTCTCTTACCACCAGCCCCCAGGGCTGCCTGTTTCTTCTTTCACCACCAGCCCCCAGGGTTGCCTGTTCCCTCTCTCACCGCTGGCCCCCAGGGCTCCCTGTTCCTTCTCTCACCGCTGGCCCCCAGGGCTGCCTGTTTACTCTCTCACCGCAGGCCCCCAGGGCTGCCTGATCTATCTCTCACCGCCGGCCCCCAGGGCTGCCTGATCTATCTCTCTCCGCCGGCCCCCAGGGCTGCCTGTTCACTCTCTCACCGCTAACCCCGAGGGCTGCCTGATCTATCTCTCACCGCCGGCCCCCAGGGCTGCCTGTTCACTCTCTCACCGCTAACCCCCATAGCTGCCTGTTCCCTTTCACACTGCTGGCCCCTGAGGTTGCCTGTTCCCTCTCTCATTGCCTGCCCTCGGGGCTGCTTGTTCCCTCTCTCCCCTGCTGAGATACTGTGTGGATTTTAGTTTACAGGCTGGATATGCACAAAATGACCTGCAGTCAAGTCAGGAGAAAGCAAAGCCTAAGTTCCAGTTCATGAATGGGTGAGGTTGCACAACCTGCTGAACAGGATTCAAAGGAAGACTTTGATGGGACAGTGTACACAGATAAAAAAAACGATAGGAATCTACACGTATCAGACTTGCCATAAAGTCTGCAGGCACGATTAGGGAGCACTATGACGTCCAATGCCAACCTTCTACTAGTCTTTGCATAGAGCTAGCAGACCATCCTGTCCTGAGAACGACTAAGTGATTTCCAGATCCCATACCACATGGACAGACTCTACGAAAGTCGAGCAGCTAATAACAAATGTTCAAGCTCTATTGCTCCAAAAGAAGTAATTCAACAACTGAATATTGCAGTGGAAATTCCGAAGAAGACATGCACTCACTGCATGATGCCGTACTTACTCAGACTGTGCCAACAAGGTAGCAAATTCCAGCACTACAAATGTGCATACTGTGTCCCTCAGAAATGTGATAATCTATGTCCCAACAAAGGCGTGGGATTGCTGGGGTATTCACCTATTTACTGAGAGTGTCTCAGTGAAGCCCAAAACCACTATCCTCTTACTACTTCCATTGAACCTTGTTGTTGACTTTCAGTCATTCCAGATTGCAGTCTCCATGATGAGATAACGTAGGTAAACTCTCAATCAAATAGAGCCAGTGTTTGTTTTTGATCAATCACTCATAGAATGTGAGAGTTGCTGGCTGGCCGGCATTTATTAATCATGTCTGCTGCCCTTGAGAACGTGTTGGTGAGCTACCTTCTTGAAATGCTGGATTCCATTTGATATAGGTGCACCCACAATTCCATTAGGCAGGATGTTTCAGGATTTTGATTCAGCGACAGTGAAAGAGCAATGATATATTCTCAAGTATGGATCTTGAGTGGCTTGGAGGGGAACTTGTATTTAGTCAGGTTTCCATATATCTGCTGCCTTCTCCTACATGGAAGGGATCATGGTTTTGGACAGGATTAAGGACAGTTGCTAAATTTCTGCAGTGCATCTTGTAGATGGTACACAAAGTTGTTACTGAGCAAGGGTGGAGAAATTGTGGAGTGATGTGTTGCAGACGCGGTGTCAATCCAGCAGGCTGCTTTCTCCTGGATAGTGTAAGTACTCTTGAGTGTTGTTGGAGCTGCATTTATTCATGCAAGTTGGTAGAATCCTGAGGAAAAGACTGGCTGTTCACCACACCTATGCTCCTCATGATTTTATAAACCTATATAAGATCATCCTTCAACCTCCTACACTCCAGGAAAAAAAGTCTGCACTTATCCAGCCTCTCCTTATAATTCAAACATTCCAGTTTTGTTAACATCCTTGTTAGTCATTTGCGCATCCTTTCCAGTTTAATAACATCCTCCATATAGCAGGGTGAGCAAGATTGCACATGCTGCTCAAAATGTAGTATTAACAATGTCTTGTACAGCTGTAAAATGACTTTTCAACCTCTGTACTCAATGCTCTGACCAATTAAGGCAAGCATGCCAAATGTCTTTTTCACCACAATGTCCACCTGTGACACCATTCTCAATAAACAGTGTACTTGCACCCCTAGATCTCTCTGTTCAAAAACACTCCCCAGGGCCTTTCCATTTACTGTGTTAGTCTGTTCTTGTTGTCTTACCAAAATGCAACAGCTCGTATTTACTGTCCTAGACTCATAGAGAGATACAGCATGGAAACAGATCCTTCGGTCCAACTTGTTTATGTTGACCAGATATCCTAAATAAATCTAGTCCCATCTGCTAGCATTTGCCCCATATGCTTTTAAACCCTTCTTATTCATATACCTATCCAGATGCCTTTTAAATGTTGTTACTGTAGCTGCCTCCACCACTTCCTCTGGCAGCTCATTCCATACATGCACCACTGTCTGCGTGAAAATTTTGCCCCTTATGTTCCTTCTAAATCTTTCCCCTTTCACTTTAAAACTCTTGTTTTGGACTCCCTCACCCTGGGAAAAGACCTTGTCTATTTACCCTGTTGTGGACCACACCAGACCCCCTCAAAACATTTCAAGAGAGTAGCCTGGGCCCTAACTTTGTTAGTTGTTTGCAGCAGGTGTTTGTGGATATTCCAGGAGTGATGCAGCTGGCCCAACCACTTAGTTTTAAACAAAGCAGGATTTATTTGCAAGACTACCGAATGAAACACAAACAAAAGAAAACAGAATATAGAATAACTTAACCTGTCCGAAAGCCCACTGGATTATCCCAACTTAATGATGCTATTCAAAATTTCTGCAGCAATCCCCATAAACACCCTTTGGCAAACAAAGGTAAAATCAAACACAAGGCCTTACAGGAGAGATGCCCGAGAGAAGAAGAATCAGCCTAGACCTGTTTCATTGGGTCGAGCAGCTTCACAACTGACTACATGCTAAAGCCAAACCAAACCAAACAAGACTGAGCTGGGAGAACTCTCCACACCCCTTTCATTGTACAAGTGATTTTTTTAAATGTTGAAAGCCTTTTGCCTGAGGCAGTATCTGTTAGCTATAAGCAAGTTGGCCCTAATACCCTTCAACCAAGACCCCTCGGAGTCTCTGTGTTTAAGACCCCTCTAACCCAATGTCAACCTAACCTTGTTAAAAGTGCGGCATCATCATACCTCCCCCCTTAATAAAATTAACCATCAAATGGACAGTATGGTGGCTCAGTGGTTAGCACTGCCGACTCACCGCGCCAGGGACCTAAGTTCGATTCCAACCTCGAAAGACTGTCTGTGTGGAGTTTGGACATTCTCCCCATGTCTGCATGGGTTTCCTCCAGATGTTCCAGTTTCCTCGCACAGTACAACGATGTGCAGGTTAGGCCAATTGACCATGCTAAATTGCCCGTAGTGTTCAGGGATGAGTAGGCTAGGTGCATTAATCAGGGGAAGTATAGAGTAGAGGATTGGGACTGAGTGGGATACTCTTCAGAGGGTCTACTCTTCAGAGGGTCAGTATGGACTTGTTGGGTCAAATGGCCTGATTCTGAGCATATACAAAGATAGCTTTATTTTAAAACCCCTTAATCTTAAATTATGAGTATAGTTACAGCACCCATATACATTACATTGACAATAATCATGCAAACATACACTACTACATTCTGTTTCAGTCTGTTTTACACCTGCCACCAAATATCTCCATTTCTCACTCAAGTCTTGACAATTCGTTAGCAATCACATTTTCTTGTCCTGCCATTTGTGCAATTTTCAAACTGAATGGCTGTAGCAACACGTTCCATCTAAACAGTCTGGTATTTTTGTCCTTTAATTTCTCCACAAACGTCAATGGGTTATGGCTAGTGTATAGATTTGTCTCAGACACATGACTAGTAGCATAAACATTGAAATGTTGTAACGCCAACACCAATCTCAAAGTCTCCTTCTCAATTGTTGACTATTTCTGCTGATGAATGCTCAATTTCCTGGAGAAAGGTCTTATTATCTTCTCATCGTCTTCCTGAAAGATCACATATCACTCACATCGATAGCCCTTGAATGGCTTTGTGTAATTAGATGTGGCTAATACTGGGGCAGTAGTTAATACAGTTTTCAGGCTGCCAAATGCCTTCTGACAGTCTGCTGTCCACTGAAACGTCTTGCCTTTCTTTCGCAATTCGGTGAGTGGAGCAGCCACTCTGCTAAAAATTGGTACAAATTTTCGATAAAATCCACTCAATCCCAGGAATCGTGGTATTGCATTTTTGTCGATGGTATGGGCAACTCCCCAGTTCCCTTTGTTTTTGTATTCTGTGGGGCCATTTGTCCATATCCAATGACATGGCCCAGGAAGGTGACTTGGACTTTGACAAATTCACTTTTAGGCACATTTATCACCAAGTCTGCCTCCTGAAGTTGATTAAACAATTCCGATAAATGTTGCAAATGTTCCTTCCATGTGTGACTAAAAGTCACCAGGGTCATCAATATAAAGACACAAATAGGTAAACTGGAAATGTGGCTGGCACACTTTTCATATCAAATGGCATAACTTTAAACTGATACAGTCCATTCGGTATTGCGAAAGCCGAAATTGCCTTCGCTCTTTCAAACAAGGATACTTGCCAGTATCCTCTGAGCAAGTTCAACTTAGAAATATAAATTGCTTGTCCCATCTTTTCAACACAGTTTTTCAAACGTGGAATCAGATATCTGTAACTTATTTGACTTTGCGATAGTCCACACATACCTGTTCGGTATCCTCTTATTTTGGCACCATTGCTATGGGTGAGCTCCAGTCACTCTAACCCACTTCAATTATGTCTTGGTGCTTACTTTCAATCACCGTTTGAACCTGTGCCAACTTTAGAGGGTTATGCCGAAAGGATGTTGCTTAATCAGAACAACTTATATCTACATCATGCATAATTAGGTTAGTACTTTCCAGTTTATTTTCACATATCTCCCCATGTGACAGTAATAGCTCTTTCAGGTCATTTAGATTTTCCTCAGGAAGATAACTCAATAATTTATCCCAATTTTTCACAACCTCCTCATTGTCCAATTTACTTTGAGGAATGTCCAATTCAGAATCCTCTAAACTTGATTCTTTACTCTGTGTTGTAATCAAGAACACAATCTCCTTTGGCTTTCTTTACCTGTCTAAATACCTTTTGAGTATTTTCGCATGGCACACTCTGTGAGGTTTCTTTCTGTCTGGAGTCCTTATCAAATAGCTCACCTCACTCAATTTCCTTTTGACTCAATAAGGTCCACTAAACCTTGCTTTTAAAGGTTCACCTATTACTAGAGGTAACACTAATGTCTTATCTCTGATAGCAAAATTACAAGTTTTTGATTTCTTGTCTGCTTCCTGTTTCATTGCATGCTGTGATACTTTTAAATACTGCCTAGTCTTCTCCCCTGCTCTATTTAATCATTCCTGAAAATTCGACACATAGTCCAGATATGTGGTCTCTGGATTCTGGCTTAACATATTTCCTTAATCAATTTCGTCAGTCCTCTCACTTCATGTCCAAAAACTAATTCAAGAGGACTGAATTTGGTTGATTCATTTGGTGCATCTCTGATCATAAAACAAACGGAATTCCCTTATCCCAATCATCTGGATAGTCTTGACTATAAGCCCTCAACATAGTCTTTAATATCTGGTGCCACTTTTCTAGCACTCCCTGCAACTCTGGATGCTACACAGTATATTTGAATTGTTTTATTTCTAAGATGTCCATAGCTTCCTTGAATAATTTTAACATGAAGCTTGACCCTTGATCTGATTGTATTTATGTGGGCAATCCATATCTCATGAAAAAATTGAGTTCTTCTTTATCTTTTTGCAGTTCTGGTGTACTGCAGTATGTTGTGGCCCTTTTGAACACGCTGCAGTACACCAGAACTGCAAAAAGAGAAAGAACACCTATACAATGTATTCACCAAAAACGGATACCCGCGCAATTTCATCAACAGATGCCTAAGGGAAAGACAACAGAACCACAATAATTTCTCTATAATCAAGCCAAATTTGTATCCAATTGGCTATCTCTCCCTGGATCCCATGTTATCGAACCTTACTAACCAGTCAGGAGAAGTATTACTTGCAGCAGGATTCTTAGTCCCTGACCGGACCTTGTAGTCACTATTTTTGACTTCGATTTTGGGAGTCAGTTGCTCCTTGATGACTTGGGTGGATGTGACTTCCCACACAGACCCCTTCTCCACCTCTTTATTCTCCTCTTCCAGCATCTTTTCCTCCTCTTGTTTAATTCTCCCCTCCTCTACGGTTAGGAGAAATTGGTCTGAACAAACTAATTGGAGCACAAACCAAAAACTTGGCCATTTGCCATACCACTACATGTGAGCATCAATATTACATAGTAGTACAAATCATTTTTAAAAAAAGCTTTCAAAATTACAGCAAATTTCTCATGTTGCCTGTCATTTCAGGTCTGAGAGCATTATAGAAACAATACCCCTGATATTATAAAAGTTTGCCATCAAATTCATTGGCAAGTACTCCAACAACTACTCAAAATGGAGTTTAGCTTGGAACTTGCTTTTCAGAATGGAAGTACGAAATAGGACTGAATGTTGAGAAATGGCTATAAATTGAAGCAAGTTCAAAGCATAGCAGTTACCGGGTAATCAAGCCACAAAATCTTGAAGTTAATTACACCAAAAGAGATTTATACATCCACAAGGCTTTCCTTAATGGTGTCATAAAAACATTAAGAAAACTCAAACCATTTAGACTAACATCTAATGGGACATAAAGATGTCACACCTTTCCATTTGTGTGGCTAAAAACCCCTCAAGAAACCTTAATGGATATTAAGCTAGAAATGAAACACAAAGCCTGCCATTCTCTAAGCAGCACCATGCCTGAGTGGTTCACTGAAATTTACAGGTTTTCACATTTATCAAAAGTAATTGAAAAGTGAAGTGGTGAACCCCTCTAGCACCAGTATAACTCAGATTGTTCCAGGGTATGGAGATTACCTTTTGAAATTAAGGTATAAAAATAGAGGTCCTTTCATCTCTCTCCATACAACCTAATAATGTTTCTCTTCACATTTCATGGAAGTAATATTTCTTAGACTGTCTTAGTTCTGTAGTTAATTAGTTTGGAGGCAATGTATTTTGCTTAATCTTGTAAAAAATGTATACATGGCAAATGTAATGAAAATAATTTTACATATACAAGATATCATTAAGCAGAGAAGGAAACAATTACAAGGCTATATCAGCCAAAGAAAAATGTTTCACTAATGATGTGAACAAGAACTGAGTGTGAAATGAGAGTGAGACCTCAAGTATGGTCACTATGGCTTACATTGATTCAGCAAGGCCCAAGGAAAAGATCACAGCTAAACAGGAGGTTTCAACTCAATACTCGAAGAGCAAACCACCAGCAGTCAAGAAGTGAAAAAAGTCACAGAAATTGCTTAAAAAAGATGAATGTCCAGCTTGAGTTTGTGTTCTAACATTAAATAACTGATGGAAAGTCAGCCACTTATTTCAAGTCTCCTGATTTTTATTGCCATTCATCTTGATTACTTGCTCAGAGTTTCTATCATAAGAGATTTAGTCAAAAAATCAGCCTAACCCCATCAGCAAGAACTGTAAATACACTGAGAGATGTAATGTGTGGAGTACTGAGGTATCGGCAGAATGTTTAATGACAATGATGCATAATGATGTAATGATTCAGATGTCAATGTCACATGATTATGAAGTGAGGACAGGGAGGGAAATGAAACACTGCGAGAATCTTAATAGTTTGTGTGTAAAGAATGGTAAATAAGGAGTTTTTATGGAAAGCACCTTGGATGCAAGAAGCAGTATTGGAAGACTAATTTCAGTTGTACACTTGATAAACCATAAGGGGAGAAAAATATTTTTTGTACTCACAAACTAAGGAAACTAATCAGCCACCCATCAAGAAAGACTCTGGTCCTGTGACAGCATTCAACAGGTTTTCAAATTAATCCAGAATATTTCATTGACATATTTTTAACAAAAGAGGACTACCAAATCGACAGCGAGTTGATCACACCAAATTTGTTCTCAAATTATTTTTTAAAAATAATTTAAGTAAGATGATATACTCAGAGAAATTTAAAGCAAATTAGTATAGAGTGCTTATTGATTGTGGAGGTAATGAATGAAATGGTAGCCATGCATTCTAATGTTTCAGAATCATTCAAATATGAACCAAAGCTGGGACATACAATTTTTGGAACCCTGGTTGACAATTTAACATATCCTGGAATTTAATACATGGTAGAGTTTTACAGATCTATAAGAAGAGAGACATGAAGTTGTCCAGCCCCTGAAATATAGTTACCCTTTCAACCTTGTTGCATTATTCCATCAAATTATAGTGAATAGCTACCTCAATTCTAATTACTTGCCAGAGGGAATTGGATTTGAGGGAACAAAAGCTGAGTGGTCAAATATAAACTTGAAGTAACCATGGAAGAAGAAATAGGTCAGAAACTACTGGGGGAGAGATGGACTAAGTCAACAGTAAATGGGGGAACTAAGGAGAAACAGAACAGATTTGACAAGGGAAGGGAAAATCTAAAACACCTTAATCACTGTTTTGATCATGAAGAAATCTGTGAAGTCTTTTCACTTGTTTATATAAGCAAGAATGGAGAGACAAAAAAGAAAGAATTAAAGATGCATGTGGGTATCTCTGTCATCCTAAATGATTCTAAATTAATATGTCATTTGGCAAAAAAAGAGCAATGCCAGGTGAAGATTCATGTGGTTGAATCGATCTGGATGGCCGAGTCAAGTGTGCAGCAAGTGCAATAAACTTGCAACACCTGGAACTTCAGTTCTGTTAAGTTACATCATAGAGTTCAAAAACCACATTTTCAGTTGTTTAATCATCAACTGAGTAGAAATACATGCAATATCTTCACTGTAGTCCCAAGGTAATTTTCAGAGCTAAGCAGTCTAAAACCCTGTGGAAGCAAAGATTGTCAATGTTTCACAGAAATTTTGCAAGGTCACATTTTAGAATAAGTACACACAATAAAGGTATCAATATTTAGCTCACTCTAAAAATTTCCACCACCAAATTTGATTTTACGAAAAAGGGCTGGAAGTTCCAATTAAATTGTGGTGTTTTACTTTGGTAGAATTAACTGAAATCAAAGCAAAAGATCAGATAATTTTCAGTACAAATCACACGGAATGCAATCAAGTTCTCATAATCTTTTTTATTCATTCATAGCATGACAGTATCATTGTCTAGGCCAGCATTCATTACCTATTCCTAATATTTTGCTGTGTTAAAATAAAAACAATTCAAATAAGACACCATCAATGAATTAGGCTATGGTCCTGAATCTAGAGCAAATTTACCACTATTGGAAGCCTCAGCTAATTGTTCCAATTTGTAGAGCTTTGAGAAGGTTCTGAAAATTAAACTGACATTTTACAGTGCAAGGAAAGCACATTTTGAATTGTGATGTAAGGCATCTAACCTTCAAAATATCTTTTCCTAAACAGTTTGGATTTCAAGCCAGTGGCATATGGGTGTTGATCTGTTTTGGTCTAAAATTAACTGGGCCAGTCTTTCCAGCCCACGACTTTAATCCAGTTAGTGCACCCTGGAGTGTTAATGGATATGTGTTTATACTGTCAGGTTTACGACTCGAAAGACAAAACATCAAACAATTAGCTTCAGTAGAGTCTAGGATGAGCAAGTCTGAAAAAAACAACACTTTGAAAGATTTTGGAAAGTCCAAGGGAGGCTTCACTAAAGTCAGAAGCAAACATAATCTCATTTAGACAAAGAAAATTCTTGAGAGGAGTTTAAGGAAATTGTTGACCTCAATGAAAGAGTGCAGTTTACAAAACCTCCAGATCAGGAGTGTTTGGTTAGAAGTTGAGAAAATCTATTATCTCAGCTGAGAAAATCTACTATCTCAGCTGTGTGAGTATTCAAGCGAAAATACTTCACATGGGATTGGAATTGTGAAGAAGCAGTTAAATCAAACTGATTAATTTGATAAGAAACAAAACTTTGCTGGTTTTTGAGCAACTGCAAAATTATGGTATTGTGGAATAGATGGAATTTTGTTTTGCCATGTGTTTTGAAATATTTCAAACTATGTAGAGAACTTGGTCTGTTTTATTTTTAATTTTATTTCTTTCATGTAATTAACTTTGCTCTTATTGTCAAAGCCAAATCTGCAGCCTTACGTGTCTAGAAAAGGCCATCACATTAAATTAGAATAAAAATAAAAATGATCTGTCAGGCCAGATTTTGTTCTGGTTGTGTCGTGTCCTGCAGTAATTTCAGCTGGGCACATGACACAAGAACCTTTCCTTGATTTTTACTAAGGTTTTATTACCATATCCAAATTAGTTATTTACAGGCATTTTAAATCATAATTCTTAATGATGTTACATTCACACTGGATTAGATTTTCCACTTGTAAAGTATATCATGCTTCATTGGTGCATGCAATGAACTCACGTAGCAAAATTCTCTGTAATGCATAGGCCTGTAATTGTGTTTTCATCACTACCAAAAAAAAAATGTGGCAGCCATCACCACAAAACAAGAACCAGATGAGAATAAATCTTATTCAAAGCCCAAGTCCACAGGAGTACCACATGTTCTGGCTGAGCAAACTTGTGGAACAGCCTCCACAAGCAGAAAACTTTGAAACCCAATTGGCACAAGAGGTTAAGAAAGGATTTTGGAGCAAAGCATTTCCTTTGAGAAATGAAACAGGATGAAGGACTGTTTCCAGGTTCCGAAAGTGATCACAGATAAAGAGTTACCCATTGCAATTTTGACTGAGCTCCTCCTTTGATCAACATAGGGATAGGTCCACTATAGAATTAAGGAGGTCAAGCAAACTCCTTAAGGTTAAGGGTCAAACAGAGGCTTCGGAACAGCATCCAGTTTCAGGTCTTCCATAACAAAGTGCTGTCTTAGCCATGTTTTTAAGAAAAAATACAAAATTGAGAAAGCGGGCAGGGCACCACCATGTCACAAGAGCTCATCTATTTACCAAACTTTCTCTGAGGCAGGGTGTGTCTCTAGGCTCACTATAAACATTGGCAGTGTGTTTCCAGGCACTTCAACCCATGCCAACTACACTTGGGAAAACTCTAAAATTAAATTAAACTCTAAAACAAATTAAATGCAAATTCGAAACAGTAGGCATGTCATCAATGGTGCAAGAATCCTTCTTTTAATTGTACTTCATCTCAGGGCAGGCTATGAGAGTCTATAGGTCAAGCAGGAAAACTGTTTTCAGGAAGTTCAGTTCTGCAGACTCATTCAAGAAATAGATGTGCTTGAAAAAATCCTAGTCGACCTCTTATGCTTACCAAGGCCGAGGGACACAGGCTGGTCTGTGACTTGGAGAGCAACATACAGGTAGTGGTATTCACATGCAATGAGTCTCAAAACAGAAATAGCTGGAAAATCTCAGCAGGTCTGGCAGCATTTGTGGGAGAAAGCAGAGTTAAAATTTGACCCTTTGTCAGAGGTCTTAATGCGTCTGATTGCCTGCTCAACTCATGGGGATGGGCTTCGATGCCATGCCCTGCATTGGCTGATCTTTGCAATGTTAGATGTTTGCCCTACATTGAAGAGAGCTGACTTTAATGTGAACTTCTTGTGCTGTGTGTATATAATGCTGTGAGGCAGAAGTGGGTACTGCAATGCTAGAGATTAGAGTCAAGATTAGAATGGTGCTGGGAAAGCATAGCAGGTTAGCTAGCATCCGAGGAGCAGGAAAACTGATGTTTCAGGCAAAAGCCTTTCATCAGGAATATAATGCAGTGAGTCTGTCTGGCAGTTGTCTGCTGTAGGTGTGCAAACTGCATACATTGAAATCTATTTGTTTACTGTAACATCTGCTTCATGTATTGCAATGTATTTTACTTTGTTAAGTAAAGTAACATACAGGTAATCATCCCTGAGAGTATTATCAATAATATAACAAGGGGACAGGAAAAACAGTCAAAAACAATGGTCAGCCTCATTATTTTTACATCCCTTCTTCCTCTGTTGTCAACTTTACGGGACCCCAAGAATTCAGTCCGCGCCATTTGAGCTTCGTGTAAATGGTCAAAATTATAGTCATTTCAATTACTTTTGATCTCTTCAACAATAATATTTTTTAAAAATGTATTTTTAATTCAAGAGTGTAGACATCTCTGCTTAAGGCATTTATTGCCCATACACACTTCAAGAAGGTAGTCGTGAGCTTTATTTCTTGTAGCTTGTAGGGAATGGGTACACCCACAATGCTCTCAGAAAGTGGGCGGCACGGTGGCACAGTGGTCAGCACTGCTGCCTCATGGCGCCAGAGACCTGGGTTCAATTCCCGCCTCAGGCGACTGTTTGTGTGGAGTTTGCACATTCTCCCCGTGTCTGCATGGGTTTCCTCCGGGTGCTCCGGTTTCCTCCTACATTCCAAAAATGGGACTGTGGAGAGGTCCAGGAAGGGGAGGGAGGTGTCAGAGATGGTCCAGGTAAATTTAAGGTCAGGGGTGGAATGTGTTGGTGAAGTTGATGAATTGCTCAACCTCCTCGCGGGAGCACGAGGTGGCGCCAATGGAGTCATCAATGTCGCGGAGGAAGAGGTGGGGAGTGGTGCTGGTGTAATTACGGAAAATCGACTGTTCTACGTAGCCAACAAAGGGACAGGCATAGAGGGGGCACATACGTGTGCCCATGACCGTTCCCTCCGTGACTACCTGGTCAGGTCCACACCCCCCTACAACCCACCCTCCCATCCTGGCACGTTCCCCTGCCACCGCAGGAACTGCAAAACCTGCACCCTCACCTCCATCCAAGGCCCTAAAGGAGCCTTCCACATCCATCAAAGTTTGACCTGCACATCCACTAATATCATTTATTGTATCCATTGCTCCCGATGCAGTCTCCTCTACATTGGGGAGACTGGATGCCTCCTAGCAGAGCGCTTCAGGGAACATCTCTGAGACATCTGCACCAATCAACCCCATCACCCCATGGCCCAACATTTCAACTCCCCCTCCCACTCTGCCGAGGACATGCAGGTCCTGGGCCTCCTCCACCGCCACTCCTTCACCACCCGACGCCTGGAGGAGGAACGCCTCATCTTCCGCCTCAGAACACTTCAACCCCAGGGCATCAATGTGGACTTCACCAGTTTCCTCATATCCCCTCCCCCCACCTTACCTCAGTTCCAACCGTCCAGCTCAGCACTGTCCCCATGACTTATCCTACCTGCCTATCTTCTTTTCCACCTATCCACTCCACCCTGTCCCCACCCCCGACCTATCACCTTCATCCCCTCCCCCACTCAGCTACTGTACTTTATGCTACTTTCTCCCCATCCCCACCCTCCTCTAGCTTATCTCTCAAAGCTTCAGGCTCACTGCCTTTATTCTGATAAAGGGCTTTTGCCCAAAACGTCGATTTTACTGCTCCTCGGATGCTGCCTGAACTGCTGTGCTCTTCCAGCACCACTAATCCAGGATCTGGTTTCCAGCATCTGCAGCCATTGTTTTTACCTAGTCAATATTTATGAAGCTGATTCAGTTCAGTTTCTGGTCAAGGATATTACCGAATAGATATATTTAGGGAATCCCTGGTAGCAAATCGTACAAAATATAATCCTTTATCTAAATCTTACAGTATCTGTGATGACATGCTTTATCATCATAGATTTTGAGAGTCTGCTGGTAGACAACATGGTGTCCTTCTTCGTCTGTATGTACGGATACTAGTGAAAGTGGATCATGCTAGTTTTCTGCCTGTCTTTCTGATGTAGACGTTCGACTGGGACAACACATCCATCCTAGGAAAGGCTAAACACAGACATGCATGGGAATTTCTAGAGGCCTAGCATTCAAACCAGAACTCCATCAGTAAACACATCAATTTGGACCCAATTTACCAACCTCTGAGAAAAAGATATTACCCACTTTAAGAGACCAAGACACATAAATAGAAAGTGGGACAGTGCTTCACTGGAGGCTCACTGATGATGTTGCCTAACATGGTGACATAACGTCTGAAAACAAACTTACCAGCTCAGCAAGCAAACTTACAACATGAACCTCAACCTGAGCTATCAATCTTCTCAAAAATTGCAAGTATGGATGAGTGTTTCAATAACTGCACCGAGACAAGGTCATAGTTTTGCAATGTTATGGAAATGGAAGATGGCAGTCTTTACAATGTAGAAAGTACAGCGTTGCAAGCTTGATTCAATATAAAATGGAGTACTGTGGTTGTGTACAACTCGATTCAAACTGAGAGGTTAACTAGGGTCAAGTAAGTGTGCACAATGTTTGTGATAAAAGTTAAAAGTGATAGCTTCTGTCTTCCCAGTGTTCAACAGGAAGAAATGATGCCTCATCTAACACTGATGCCAGACAAACATCTTGACAACACAGGGATAGTGCTTTGATTGAAAGAGACAAAGTTTATGGTGAAATTTTAGTCGATGTGTTCAGATTATGTCATCAAGAAGTAGCAGATAAATGAGGAAGGGGATGGAGTAGTACAGGAATTACAGCTTTTGGTGTAACGGTGGCTTTGGTTGTAAAAGTAAAAATGAAACCAAAAACAGACAGTTCCACAAATTGGCAACCAGAAGACATACATTAAAAATGGTTTAATCAGGTCAAAGAGGTAGAGAGGTCAAAGTGGAGAGGGGATGACTTTATAGCTTGTTGGCATCAAAAGATTAGGGGCTGTTATTGCTGTTGACAGGTTGTGTGGGCACCTGACTGTGAAATCAAAATCATTAATTTAGGAGAAAGATTTAAGAAAAACTCCTGGCCAAATCTTGAACAATAATGTGATGCTGAAATTCTGTATATCCATCCCTAAGATTGTAATCAGTCTGAGTTATGTTTTGACATTAGAAGTGCACATATGATCCATTAATGGTGGCGATGGCTCTCATTAGGGGGAAATGAGATGAGCTTTTTCTATCACTTTTGCCATTTCAAGAACTGGAAACCTACTCAGGTTGCGATATTCTGGAGAGTTCACGTATCAATGTCAAAAACTGTGGCATCTCTGCCCATGAGTGATTATGATCAGGTCACCTTTGGCTGCGTGCCCTAATGAAGAATTTATTTTCCTTCAGAGGAAACTATTGATCCATCATAAAATAATTTAATGACTAAACTAATTTTAAAGCAAGACACACTGTGGTTTAATTATGAACGGTGAGCAAAATGCTTAGCAGCACCAATCATTTATATTAAGGGTCAGCAGTGTTTTAAGCAAATTTTAAAAAAAAACCTTTTAATTCCTTGATGTGGAGTCAGCAGAAAGCAAAATATATTCTATAACGACTCATACAGTAACAGTTCACTCTGAATTACAGGAAGAAGATGGATGATTAGGATGATTAAGATGATGAGATGATTCATCTCCCCAGTTGCTATAATAACGACCATTGGCTGAATCTTATATTTTTTGGCTAAATGTAAGTTGTGTTGAGTTTTCAGAGGGTTGGTCAATGTGAGACTTCATGAGTTATCTCATTCTATCTGACCAAATTATGAGGTAATCCCAAAACAGCTACCAAAATATCCCAGAATTCATCAGCATCTCTTGCTACATTTAAAATCCCACAGTGTACCTGGATAAACGCTGTCAGTCCGGAGGTGCATTTCCTGACATTTCTATTGAATGGGCCTATCAGAAAAAATCAGTACCTCACTTTACAGCATTATTCTGGAGGTTCTGCTGGATGGGATTGTGAAAAGATCATACTTTGACCTCTCCAAGAACCATCAGTGGAGGCCACAACACCAGACTCTGCCAGCTATTCCGAGGTTTTCAGCCAAGATAGACATTCTCAGCCATCTGGAGATTGTACAGAAATATAAGAAGGCTGATGACCTTCTCCACTCTGCCATGGTAAATTATACAATTTTCTATTTGATTACACAAACTCACACTATTTTCACTCCTGTATCCACCTCGGTTTACATCCCACCGCTCTCATTGTTACTTGTAACATCTTCCTCACATTTGTCACCCATACAACCTACAACATCACTAACGATACATATCCTCTGCCTACTCACATGATCAGGGCACCTCTTCACCTGCACCAAACACATTAACTGTGTGCCATGCACTTTTATCTCCTATAATACTTTCCTCTTTCCCATTGCAGAAGGAATTCAGCCCATAATAGGGTAAATAGAATCAAGAATGGTGATGTACTGCTTGTCATTTGGCTCCTCATCCCTTATGCAGAAAAGCTCCTGACTTGAGCCATCCCAAAGCAGGGCATGGACTAGTATCAGAGGCTGCCCTTGTCTTACTGCATCTGGAATCCCTGAGCAAAGGGATTGATTGTGATATTGTGAGTGATATCATATCACTGGCTGAGGGGAAAAGTGTCTGAAGGCAAGGCAGAGCAATGCAAGCCGGGATGCTATGAGCATTCAGATAGGTTCAAAGCGAGTAAGCACTATGACAGCTAGAGCAGAGTCCAGAGATACAACCTGCTGCAGTCCATGAGCTTGGTGTGTGTCTCTGAGCTCACAATATCTTTGCTGCAATACTACAGCAACAGTTGTCAGTGCGGCAAGGTCCAATAGCATTTCAGAGATGTACCATGAGGGGTCTCAGAGGTTGGCACATGTCAATTGCCATCACCTGTGGAGATGGGGTACATTTGACAGATGCTCACAGAGATGTTGCTGCAAGATGTTTGTGCCCTGTTTTCAACATGGAAGACATTTGAAACAAGGGGGGGAGGGGACAAACTGGATGTTTAAGAAGGAAATTGAAGAGAAAATTAGAAAAAGGGAAGTCAAGAAAGACAACTGTATCAATGAAGCAGAAAACTCAAAAAGGGATCATGCCGTAAGGTTGAGTGAAATAGGAGTTGATGGGAAGGATGAGGGCAGTAACAAAGTAAAAATACTATATATGAATGCACGAAGCATTAGAAATAAGATGGATGAGCTTGAGGCTCTTTTGGAAATTGGCAGATACGATACTTTGGGGATAACTGAGACGTGGCTTCAAGTGGATAGAGCCTGGGAAATGAATATTCAAGGCTACACGTGCTATCGTAAAGACAGACTGATTGGCAGAGGGGGTGGGGTAGCCATGTTGGTAAGGGATGATATTCAGTCCCTTGCACGGAGGGACCTAGAATCAGGGGATGTAGAGTCAGTGTGGATAGAGCTGAGAAATTCTAAGGGTAAAAAGACCCTCTTGGGAGTTATCTACAGGCCCCAAACAGTATTCTGGATGTCGGATGTGAGTTGAATCAGGAGCTGAAATTGGCCTGTCGCAAAGATGTTACTACAGTTGTTATGGGGGATTTCAACATGCAGGTAGACTGGGAGAATCAGGATGGCAATGGACCTCAAGAAAGAGACTTTGTGGAGTGCCTCAGAGATGGATTCTGAGAACAGCTGGTGCTGGAGCCTACCAGGGAGAAGGCAATTCTGGATCTGGTATTGTGCAATGAACAAGAATTGACCAGGGACCTCGAAGTGAAGGAGCCATTGGGAAGTAGTGACCATAATACAATAAGCTTCAATCTGCAATTTGAGAGGGAGAGGGTACAATCGGAGGTGACAATATTTCTGTTGAATAAAGGGAACTATGGAGCTATGAGGGAGGAGCTGGCCAAAGTTCAATGGTGCAATACATTAGCAGGGATGACAGTGCAGGAACAATGGCAGATATTTCTGTGTATAATGCAGAAGTTGCAGGATGAGTTCATTCCAAAAAGGAAGAAAGATCCTAGGAGGAGGCATGGGTGGCCGTGGCTGATGAGGGAAGTTAAGAAACATATAAAGTTAAAAAAAGAAAAAGTATAACATAGCAAAAATAAGTGGGAAAACGAAGAACTGGGAAACTTTTAAAGAACAACAGAGGATTACTAAGAAGGAAATGCACAGAGAAAAAATGATATACAAAGGTAAACTGGCCAAAAATATAAAGGGGGATAGTAAAAGCTTTTTTAGGTATGTGAAAGGCAAAACAATGGTTAAGACTAAAATTGGGCCCTTGAAGACAGAAACAGGGGAATATATTACGGGGAACAAAGAAATGGCAGAATAATTGAATTGGTACTTCAGATCTGTGTTCACTGGGGAAGACACAAGCAACCTCCCTGAGGTAACAGTAACTGAAGGACCTGAACTTAAGGGAATTTATATTTGCCTGGAATTGGTGTTGGAGAGACTGTTAGGTCTGAAGGCTGATAAGTCCCCAGGGCCTGATGGTCTACATCCCAGGGTACTGAAGGAGGTGGCTCGAGAAATCGTGGATGCGTTGGTGATTATTTTCCAGAGTTCAATAGATTCGGAATCAGTTCCTGTGGATTGGAGGGTGGCTAATGTTGTACCACTTTTTAAGAAAGGAGCGAGAGAGAAAGCAGGAAATTATAGACCAGTTAGTCTGACCTCAGTGGTGGGAAAGATGCTGGAGTCTATTATAAAGGATGAAATTATGACACATCTGGATAGCAGTAATAGGATAGGTCAGAGTCAGCATGGATTTATGAAGGGGAAATCATGCTTGACTAATCTTCTGGAATTTTTTGAGGATGTAAATTGAAGATGGACGAGGGAGATCCAGTAGATGTAGTGTACCTGGACTTTCAGAAAGCTTTTGATAAAGTCCCACATAGGAGGTTAGTGAGCAGAATTAGGGCGCATGGTATTGGGGGCAAAGTGCCAACTTGGATTGAAAGTTGGTTGGCTGACAGGAAACAAAGAGTAGTGATAAATGGCTCCATTTCGGAATGGCAGGCAGTGACCAGTGGGGTACCACAGGGATCAGTGCTGGGACCGCAGCTTTTTACAATATATATTAATGATATAGAAGATGGTATTAGTAATAACAATAGCAAATTTGCTGATGATACTGAGCTGGGTGGCAGGGTGAAATGTGATGAGAATGTTAGGAGATTACAGGGTGACCTGGACAGGTTAGGTGAGTGGTCAGATGCATGGCAGATGCAGTTTAATATGGATAAATGTATGTTTATCCACTTTGGTGGCAAGAACAGGAAGGCAGATTCCTATCTAAATGGAATCAATTTAGGTAAAGGGGCAGTACAAAGAGCTCTGGGTGTTCTTGTACACCAGTCAATGAAGGTAAGCATGCAGGTACAGCAGGTAGTGAAGAAGGCTAATAGCATGCTGACCTTCATAACAAGAGGGATTGAGTATAGAAGCAAAGAGGTTCTTCTGCAGCTGTACAGGGCCCTGGTAAGACCACACCTGGAGTATTGTGTGCAGTTCTGGTCTCCAAATTTGAGGAAATACATTCTGGCTATTGAGGGAGTGCAGCGTAGGTTCACGAGGTCAATTCCCGGAATGGCGGGACTATCTTACGCTGAAAGACTGAAGCGACTGGGCTTGTATACTCTTGAGTTTAAAAGACTGAGAGGGGATCTGATTGAGACATATAAGATTATTAAAGGATTGGACACTCTGGAGGCAGGAAACATGTTTCCGCTGATGGATGAGTGCCGAACCAGAGGACACAGCTTAAAAATACGGGGTAGACCATTTAGGACAGAGATGAGGAGAAACTTCTTCACCCAGAGAGTGGTAGCTGTGTGGAATGCTCTGCTCCAGAGGTCACTGGAGGCCCAGTCTCTGGATTCATTTAAGAAAGAGTTGGATAGAGCTCTCAAGGATAGTGGAATCAAGGGTTATGGAGATAAGGCAGGAACAGGATACTGATTAAGGATGATCAGCCATGATCATATTGAATGGTGGTGCAGGCTCGAAGGGCAGAATGGCCTACTCCTGCACCTATTGTCTATTGTAATCTGCATCGCTAGGTGTCCTGTTTGATTTCTTTTTGAGATTTTCTGATGTCAAGCTTTTTTGGAAAATCTGGTAAGATCAAAATGTGTATACGAATTTGGCAAGTTGGGCTATTATCAGTAACAGTCAACGTTGCTTGACAACTCATGAGTGCCTCATGAGAATCTCACCATGGTGCTTTTGGAAGGCATAAAAATGATCTCAGTGTTGAGATGGGTTTTGTTGGAGTTCACTCCCAAATTTGCTGCACATCTCACCATAGCTCCAGCTGTTGAGGCCATCTAAGCTTCTGCTCCATATCTCGTTTGATTGTATATTTGACTATGGATTGATGTAGGAAATTGTTTTACAATAGAAGACCAAGGAAGGAATTAATTTTACTGAAATTCATTTTAAGTCATGTTTGCTGTGCTACTTTGCAAGCAGAAAGGGACCATGTGTGAGGAGACAGCCTGACTCTGGGGGTTGGTGCATTAGGTGCGATTCACCTGGTGACATTTTGCTGATTGGTTTGTGGATTTGTGTGGAGTTGTGGGTGCCAAGGCCATGACCCTGACAACAATGATCTGAATGGCTCCTGGAGAGCAGAGTGTGAGTGTGAAAAATACTGCCGGATGTTTTCGGACTGCCGAAAGAATAGATTGGGTATCTGTCACCATCTTTTCACCAGAGTATGAGAGGTTTTAAGGTACACAAGTCAGTCAGTCTGTGCCTCATGTGAAGAAGAGAACCTGAATGAAAAGATCATTGAACTGAAGGACATGTGAAACATAAAAGAAAATTCTTTGAATCCCGAGGACTGGTGCATTAAATATTCCTCGGTTTCTGCAATATTTATTTTCTCCTACTCTTTTTGTTTTTCTGTGAGAGTGTGTGGCAATTTTAGAAGGGTTAAAGTTGAAACAGTCATAATTTATTGTTTATCTGTGGTTAGAATCCATTTATTTGCCAATAAAGGTCATTCTCATTGAGTACAGAAACTTAGTCTGTGTGTTCTGTTAAGCAGGATTTCTTCAACAGGTAAGTTGTGGACTTTGCATATTTTGATAACATTTTTAACTTTTGTGGTAATTTCAGAACTAGCAGAGCTTGATTTAGGGCCATAGAATCATAGGTCATACAGCACGGAAACAGACCCTCCAATCCAAT
Source organism: Chiloscyllium plagiosum (assembly GCF_037043375.1). NCBI lineage: Eukaryota > Metazoa > Chordata > Chondrichthyes > Orectolobiformes > Hemiscylliidae > Chiloscyllium > Chiloscyllium plagiosum. The sequence goes on along the minus strand of NW_028270145.1, from coordinate 86,206,264 downwards.
TCATCCATGCTGACCAGATATCCTAAATTAATCTTGTCTCATTTGCCAGTATTTGGCCCATATCCCTCTAAACCCTTCCTATTCATATACCCATCCAGATACCTTTTAAATGTTGTAATTGTACCAGTCTCTATCACTTTCTCTGGCAGCTCATTCCATACACGCAATATCCTCTGCATGAAAAAGTTGCTCCTTATGTCCCTTTTAAATCTTTCCTCTCTCATCTTAAACAATCTCTACTTTTAGACTCCCCTTCCCTGGCAAAAAGACCTTAACTATTTACTCTATATATGGCTCTCATGATTTTATAAACTTCTGTAAGGTCACCCCTCATCCTCCGATGCTCCAGGGAAAATAAGCCACTGCCCACAGCTCAAATTTTCTAACCCTGACAACATCCTTACAAATCTTTTGTGAACCTTTCAAGTTTCACAACATCTTTCCCATAGCAGAGAGATAAGAATTGCACACAGTCTTCCAAAAGTGGCCTAACCAAAGTCCTGTGCAGCCATAGCATGACCTCCCAACTCCTATACTCAATGCATTCACTAATAGAGGCTAAGTGTACTAAATAAAAGTAAGCATACCTTATCTACCTATGACTCCACATTCAAGCAACTATGAACCTGCACTCTAAGACCTTTTTTGTTCATCCACACTCCCCAGAATCTTACCATTAAGTGAAAAGTCTGCCCTGATTTGCCTTTCCAAAATGCAGCACTACACATACATTTAAATTAAATGCCGTCTATCATTGACCCATCTGATCAAGGTCCCATCGTACTCTGAAGTAACCTTCTTCGCTGTCCACTACACCACCAATTTTGGTATCATCTGCAAACTTACTAACCAAAGCTCCTATATTCACATCCAAATAATTTATGTTAATGATAAAAATCAGTGGACCCAGGACCAATCCTTGAGGTACACCACTGGTCACAGGCCTCCAGTCCGAAAAGCAATCCTCCATCACTACTCTTGTGTCTTCTACCTTTGAGCCAATTTTGTATCCCACTGGCTATTTATCTCTGTATTTCCACGTGATTTAACCTTGTTAATCAGGCTACCATGCATTTCCAGTACCATACACCAGTGAGGCGTGACACTCATTCTTTTCATTCATGAGATTTGCCAGTTGCTGGGTAGGCCAATATTCGTTGTCTCTGGAGACAGTGGTGGTGAGCTGCCTTCTTCAACTGCTGCAGCCCATGGGGTGTAGGTACATAGTGTCACATAGAAAATAAATGTCACACTTTATTGTGGTATCATATGAGAAATCAAACCTTGCTATTCCCTGAGTTATCCAAAAAGTTAAAAATGTTAACAAAGCACTGCCGTGCACCAGAATAAAAAAAAATTAGATGAAATGTAGATCAGAAGGTGAGCTTCTTACTTCAGAATTCCAAGCCTCTGACCTATTGTTGTAGACAGAGTATTAATATCAGTGGTCCAGTTCAGTTTCTAGTCAACGATAACCACCAAGATGTTGATAGTAGGAGACTCAGCAATGATAATACCAGGGATCAACAGAGACAATGGTTGGATTCTTTCTTTTTGGACATAGATATTGCCTGGCACTTGTGTGATGGGACTTGCAAGTATACTGCTTTTCTGTTGCTGCTACTGGTATATACATCGGACTATCATTATTGGAAAGGGTATGATTAAAAAAAAAGAAACAATTCTTTTGCTTCATTGATCAAGTTAAATTAGAGGATATCTAAAAAGGACAGGAGCTTTACACCATGTAATACACTACAAAGGCTCAATTATATTTTGCCTGTCTCTTTAAGGCCACAAGGTCCAATGGATATAGATAGGTACATCTCAAATTTAATTACTGCCAGTTAGGTCCTGAAGCCAAAAGTAAGCTAATTATTTCTCTATCAATTGCAACTGCTTGTAAATCTTTGACTTCCTCCAAAGTTAGAGATGTCAGCAGAAGCTGACTAGCTCACATTCTCTTTCATTAGTGCTCCTTTTGTAATGGTCCTCAGAGAGGAGGTGTGACACCTGTCGTCTGGAAATGTGACAGGTAAAGGCAAGTTAGATGGATATGATGAAGAAATTCTGCCATAGCTGTTGCTCACTTTGTACAATCTTATCTCTGGGATAGATAATCTAACATAGATCTGTGGGATGCTGCACTGGTGGGGTTTATTTGCAGTGACTGAATCTGTGTAATGTTTGGAGAACTGTGTTGCTTTGCCATCATGGCCCAATACAGTTTCAATTCAACCATGTTTATAATCATGATTGGAGTCAGACCTGGTACATAGGAAGATTGTTGTGGAGGTCAGTCATCTCAGCTCCAGGACATCACTGCAGTAGTTCCTCGGGGTAGTGTTCTGGGCCATCTTCAACTGCATCAACTGGATTTTCACTGATGATTGTGCATTGTTCAGCATCATTTATTGCTCCTCAGATACTGAAGTAGTCCATGTGCAAATGCAACAAAACCTAGAAAGTATCCAGGCTTGGGCTGTCAAGTGGCAAGTGATCTTCACACTACACAAATGTCATGCAACGACCATGTCTAATAAGAGACAATCTACACATCATCCTTAGACATTCAATAGCATCGCCATCACTGAATCACCCACTATCAACATCTTGGGGATTACCATTGTCTAGAAACTCAACTAGACTCACCATATAAATACAGTGGCTATAAGAGCAGGTCAGACACTTTCCACTATTCTTCACCACATTGTGTGCTTTTTTTGTTCGTTTTTATGCTAACCCAGATTTTCCTCGTCTGCCATAATTATCTTGTCCTTACTTTAGTATGTTGCTTCTTCCTTGAGATGAATTTCTGCTGTGCCTCCCAAATTATCACCAGAACCCCCTACCATTGCTGCTCCACTATCTTCCCTGCTAGGCTCCCTTTCCAATCACTGTTCCCTTGATGGCTTTCAGCAAAGACCGTTCCCTCCTGGTCAGGTCCACACCCCCGAAAAACCAACCTCCCTTCCCGGCACCCTCCCCTGTCACTGCAGGAATTGCAAAACCTGCGCCCACACCTCCTCCTTCACCACCATCCAAGGCCCCACATCCATCAAAGTTTTACCTGCACATCCACCAATGTCACTTATAAGTATCCGTTTCTCCCGATGCAGTCTCCTCTACACTGGGGAGACTGGACGCCCCTAGCAGAGCGCTTCAGGGAACATCTCCGAGACATCTGCACCAATCAACCCCATCACCCCATGGCCCAACATTTCAACTCCCCCTCCCACTCTGCCGAGGACATGCAGGTCCTGGGCCTCCTCCACCGCCACTCCTTCACCACCCGACGCCTGGAGGAGGAACGCCTCATCTTCCGCCTCGGAACACTTCAACCCCAGGGCATCAATGTGGACTTCACCAGTTTCCTCATATCCCCTCCCCCCACCTTACCTCAGTTCCAACCGTCCATCTCAGCACTGTCCTCATGACCTGTCCCACCTGCCAATCTCCCTTCCCACCTATCCGCTCCACCCTCCTCTCTGACCTATCACCTCCATCCCCACCCCCATTCACCTATTGTACTCTTTGCTACCTTCCCCCACCCTCCCCTTTGACCTATCACCTCCATCCCCACCCCCATTCACCTATTGTATTCTATGCTACCTTCTCCCCAGCACACACACACACCCCCCGTCCATCTCTCCACCCCCCCATTTATCTCTCCACCCTGGAGGCTTCCTGCCTATTTTCTTGCTGAAGGGCTTTTACCCAAAATGTCGATTTTCCTTCTCCTCGGATGCTGCCTGACCTGCTGTGCTTTTCCAGCACCACTCTGATCTAAACCCTCCCTTTCCAATCAACTCTGGCCTACTCCTCCCTCATATCCTTGTAGTTAAATATACTCAATTATAATAGGTTATATCTGATTCCAGCATCTCCTTCTCAAACTGCAAAGTGAATTCTCCAACATTATGACCACTGCCCCATAGCCTTTCATTCATCTTAATGTCCTAATCAAGTCTACCTCATTTCACATCACTAAATCTAGAACTGCCTGTTCCCTAGTAGGCTTTACCACAATTTACTCCAAAAAACCATCTTGGAGACATTCTACAAATTCCTTTTCCTCTAGCAACTTGATTTTCCCAGTGCACGTGCATATTGAAGTCCTTCACAATTATGATAATAATGCCATTTTTACATGCTTTTCCACCCCTGATTTGTTTCCCTCCCCACATCCTGACTACAGCTGGGAGTCCTGTACACAACTACCATTTTTTCATTTGCGATTCCTCAACTTTACCAAAACAGATTCTGTATCTTTCTATTGATTTCATTCATTTCATTGAAAGGACAAGGGCACGAAATGCATGGGAACTCCATCACCTGCAAGTTCCCTCCCAAGTCATGCACCATTCTGACCTGGAATTTTATCACTGATCCTCCATTGTTACTTGTTAAAAATCATGGGTTTCACTTTCTATCAGCACTATGGATGCTTCTATAACACAAGGACTGCAGTTATTCACGAAGGCAGCTCACCACCATCCAATGCAGAAGAATTAGGATGGGCAACAAACCTGGACGGAGCTGAAACTATCTAGGCAATTTAACTGTGTATGGAATAACTTATCAATTCAGTAACTTCATACAATGGATATTTACCTGGAAGAGAAAGGGCACAGCTATAAATTATACATTCATAAACCATGGTCCTGAAATCAACTTGCCATGAGCATAGTTGAGTCTTTTGTTGATTGCTGGGAAGGAATCATATGATCAGCCAATTTACCCTCTTTTGACATTTCAGAAAATAATTTTGCACAAGGCAACAAGAATAGAAGAGGAGAAAAGATGCATATGAAGCACTTTGCTGAGTGGATTCCCTTTCTCTCTCTCTCTCGTTCTCTGTCTGTTTATTATCCAAGCTTGATGCTGCCTGTTGTTTGATCAGTATCATGCTATGAAAAGTATTTTAAAAATCAATCGACCAGTTAGTATTCCCAGAAGAACAGATGTACCAATTGTCTTTAAATCATTCTCCATGCCATAGGACAATAAGTTGCAGAAGCAGATGTAGGTCATTCAGCCTCTCAAATCTGCTCCTCCATTCAATAGAATCGTGGCTAATGTGATAACCTTCAAATTCACTTTCATGCTTATCCCCATTATCCTTTATTCCCTTAATAATTAGAAATATGTTTCCTTCAGCCTCAAATTTACTTAACAACCCAGCCCTGATAGCCCTCTACAACAAAACATTCCACAGATGCACTCCAATCTAAGAGAAAATAAATCATTATCTTCACTGTCTTCGATGAGCAATCCCTTGCTCTGAGACTGTGCACTCCTGTCCTAGATACTCCCACAAAGGGGAAACAACTTCTCTGTATTTACCTGGTTAAGCACCTTAAGAACCTTGCGTGCTTCATTAAGGACTCCTTCCAATCTCCTAAACCTCATGAACCATCACAGGATCCTTCCAAAGCCACTACATCTTTTCTTGGCTAAGGGAATCAAAACATTTCACAGTATTCCTTGTGCCTTGTGAAATTTTACATAGTTCTCTTTGAATGGAGGTCAACATTTCATTTGCTATCCTAATTACCTGCTGAATTTGAATGTTAGCTTTTTGTGATTCATGCACAAAGACCTCCAAAAAGACCATTAAGCTCAGCCTGAAGCTATGCAAGTTACCAATCTACAAATTCCCTATGCCAGTGACTTCTATTGAACATCGAAAGCACTTCATCTACCTTTATAATTTATTCCTGTGTGCATTTATGTATGAAGCCTTGAATACATGTGTGAGAGAGAGTTGAAGCATCTTTATTACTTTTACTGAGATGAGGTGCTTAGTGCAATAAATATCACTCTCTTTTCTTTGAAAAATGTACAAAAATACGTGTCAACTTATTTGTTTCTTTTACGACAATAGCAGTTTAGTCCAACACTGATTTCGTAAGCATAGTCATTTTAAATAAAAACACTTGCTATGGTCAAACAAGTGAGATAAGAGTGCAGCCATTGTATCTTCTTCTCACCTGCACTTATCACACACAATTCTGACTTTGATCAAAGCCACTGTTCCTTTATCACTGTTGGGTTAAAATCCGAAAACCTTCGACCTAACAAATCTGAAGAAGTACCTTCACCTCCTGGACTGCAGCTGTTCAACAAGATGGCTTACCACTGTCTTCTGAGCGCATGAACTTTGTCAATCACTTGTAGTATGAATAACTTTGAGTAGCAATATAAGAAAAATGAGAAACAAAAACTGTGGCAAAGGTTGATTGTAAAGAAACACTGAAATTCCTTAAGATTGATCTGAAATGCAAATGGAAAATGCAGCACCAGAAGTCTGAAGAAGAGTCATTATTGTTTTGAAATGTTAACTCTCTTCATCTTTCCATAGATGCTGGCAGACCTGCTGAGTTTATCCACAATTTTATACTTTTAGTTCAGATAAGAACAAAGAAAGAATAATACAGCACAAGATAGGCCATTCATCCCTCCAATCCAGTGCTAACACATTTTGTCCTTCCATACTAAAACTGTCTTCACTCATAGGATTCATATTCTTCTTTTCCATTCCTATTCCTGTATTCATCCGGCTGCTTCTTTACCACAGCTATTGTGTCTGCTTTCACCACCTCCTCCTACAGCACATTCTTATCACTTTTTAATTTTTCTGTACCCTCTCCAAACCATTCACATCCTTCAGATAGGGTGGTGACCAGAACTGTGCACAATATCCCAATTGTGGCCTAACTAAAGTTCTAAAAGCTGCAGCATAACTTGTCTATCTTTATATTCAATGCCCCTTCCAATGAAGGCAAGCATGCCATAAGCTTTTTTTTTAACTACCTTATCTACTTGTGCTGCCACCTCCACCTTCACTGATCTGTGGGCTTGTACATCCAGATCCCTCTGCATATCAATGCTCCTAAGAGTTCTGCGATTCACTGTATAATTTCCACCTGTACTTGACCATCCAAAATGCATAATCTCACATTTGTCTGGATTAAACTCCGTTTGCCATTTTTGTGCTCATGCCTCCAACTGACTTATCTCCTCTATACCCTCTGACAATCCTCCTCATGATCTGCAACAATACTAATCTTTGTATCGCCTGCAATCTTACTAATTAGATTTTCTAATTTCTAATCAGCCATATTTTCTTCCAAATCATTTATGTGGACCCAAGCAGAGGTCCCAGCACTGATCACAGTGGAACACCAGTAGTCACAACGCTCCATTTTGAAAAACATCTTTCCACTGAGGACCCACTGTCTCTTAAGACCAAGCCAGTTCTGTATCCATCTTGCCAGCTCCACCCTAATACCATGTCACTTCATTTTTTGTACCAGTCTGCCCTGAGAGATCTTGTCAAAAGCTTTACTGAAGTCCATGGAGAAAATATCAACTGCTTTTCCCTCATCAATCATCTTCATTACCTCCTCAAAACACTCAATCAATCTAGTGAGGCACCATCTCCCCCACACAAACCCAGGCTGTCTTTCACTAATATGTCCATTTGCCTCTAAATGTTTATCCATCTTATCCCTGAGAATCTTTTCCAATAATTTCCATACCACCGACATGAGACTCACAGGCCTGTAATTTCCAGGATTATCTCTGTTGCCCTTCTTAAACAATGGGACAACATTGGCTATGACTCCAGAATTTTGTCTTTGATCAAAGTAAAAGGAAACGGTTTTGAGGCAGATTAGAAGTCACAGTAATTGCCAAAGTAAATTCACAAATCCATTCCAAAGAGGTCACATCAGACTGGAAACATTAACTCTTGTTTGACTCTCCACTAATGTTGCAAGTGTTGCTGAGATTTTCACATACCCAGCTGGTGACATCCATTTGTCAATATCAGGTTTCCTAGAAAAAGCTGGTTAACTTAAAATACAGTTAAAGAATGGGCAATATATCTCAATGAGGCAGAATTAAGTTCTAATTCCATAGAGCTATGCAGTTAGAAACATATTTAATGAGCAATTTCCATATGTGTCAATTGTGGAAGCCCTGTTTTCCCTCTGGAATGGATAGACAAAAAAGATTCAATTACTTTGGAAACCTCTTGATTTTAAAAGGCAAGACTGTAGGTTGAAAATATGACCCATTTTATTCTTCACCTCTACAAAAAAAAACATTGAAATTCAAAAGGTTCATAACCGCAATTCATGTGGCAATAATAAACTCAACACAGGACATTGTTGTATTTTTGGCCTTTCTTCAGACAATTCAAAAATAGCACACACTTGTAAAACATCTTCACTCTATTGAAGTTCTCATAAGTCCAAGGTCTCAGTAGTTTTATAATACAAAATGTAACTGCTGGCTAATTCTGAAGGCAGCACATAACTCTGAAATCCCTTTAACCACGGTTCATTGTTGTACTTCCGATTAAAAAAGAAGACTAACCTTTTAGTTTCAATGGTTTTTTCCTCAACCTGTTGCTGCTTTCAGTTTTGAGAAAGATGTTGTCAGTCCCAACTCAATTGTACTCCAACTACATGAACCAAGTCAACAGCTATAACATGAGGGATAAAGAAAACAATTTACCACACTTGTAAAGTATTGAATAAGTCCTCATGAACTTTTGACTGCTCTGTAATTTATTAACAGACCTCGCATTGTCAATCATACACATCCAACAGTGCAATCAATCCCCAGGTTCATGCAGTTTCAAAGGTCACCAGATCTTTCAATTCAAAACACAAAGGAACATGGGATGTCACATGTCGATAAACTGGCATACTCCCAAAGAGTTTTAAATGGAAAGAGTTTGTGAAGAAAGGACTCAAAATATTAGCTCTGCTTTCTCTCCACAGATGCTGTCAGACCTGCCAAATTACTCTGGCACAGAATACTTATTGAGCAAATAAAGGTTATTCGGTCCATCGAGTCTGCACTGACCCACCCTGTTCGCTTAGCCCCATCTTTACATAGTTAACCCACCTCACCTGCCCATCTTTGGACTGTTGAGGAAACCACAGTACCCAGAGGAAACCCACCCAGACACGGTTCTGGAGAACTGGAGAACATGCAAACTCCATGCAGACAGTCACCCAAGGCTGGAATTGAACCGAGGTCCCCGGCTGTATGAGGCAACAGTGTTCACTATTATGCCATAGTGTAATAATTTCTGCTTTTGTTTCAGATTTTCAGTATCAGCAGCTCTTTGTTTTATTAAGCAGAGGAGAGAGATTGTGGCCTGAAGCAACTGCAAAAATTGCCAGACAATTCAAGAGACTGGTCCAGAGTTTATGCTCAATGGTCAGCAAGACTTCTCATTCACATAGCAACTGAAAGGATTTCCACAAATGGTGGTGAAATCATTATTAGGAATTGGAGATCAGAATTTGAAGAGATGTAAACCGCACTGCCAACTTGTTTTATACTTTCTGTGTTAAGCTACAATTTATCCCATTCTGTTCTAACTGCCTCCTGGCTGGTGTGTGAGAAAGCCTAAGTGACCTTTTTTCCAATGAAGCTTAATACTGACGCAATAATTATGCTCCTGACAAATGCTGTTGGGAGATGGACAGATGATTGAAATAATCTTCATAATATATTTGGGAAAAAAATAAAAGAATACAAAATAAACTGTAAAGCGAAGAGTGTTTTCAGCATTTCCCATTTTCATTTTAATTTTCTCTAGTCTCTGATTTCTCTTATCTACCTGTGGATAAGTACTCGGTTTTCATTCAGCGACTCCTGTTGCTCATTCTGATGAAATTCAAAAAGTTGTCAGCAGGAGGTTTCAGATGTAAAACTTTCAAAACTTTATGTTCTACTTTTTTTTCCCGTGTGGTAAATCACTTCAATCATCTTTTCCTATTTCTGTTTTATCCATTAAGCAGCAGGTCATTCTTTCTCTTTTGTTCTTATTCTATTAAAATGATTGGTCATTTCTCAATCCTTTCAGTGCTGATGAATAGCTGTTTGTCGCAAGCATTCATTTGCTGTTCTCTCCACAGGCTAGAACAAATAAAATGAGCAGAATTGTTCCACAGAATTCAAGACTGCTGCCTGCAAGACAGGCATCACAATCTTCCCAGAGGCTGCCATCGAAATGGCCACCTTTGCATTTAATGTCCTTTTAATGACAGTGGGTGAGCTCCCAATACTGCTGGCTCAGTCAGAGGGCAGCAATTCCACAGCCCTTGTGACACCACCAGGAGAATTGTGTGCCACTCAGGCAAATCAGAGATCACGAGGGCACCTCAACACGGAGGTGCCCTTGAAAGCATAGAATTAAATGAAAAATTCAGAAGGGTTCAACTGAATGCTGCATTGCAGTTAAGGCTCCTCTGACAGCACTATCCATACCCACAACCTCTGCCATCTAAGACAGGGGCAGCAGATAAATGGAAACACCTCCAGCTGTAGTTTGCTTTCATACTGCACAGCATCCTGACATGAAATAATATCCTTGTTCTTGCATTGTTGTTGTGTCAAATTCTTGAAAATTATTCCTTACTGCATTCTGGGTGTACTGCTGTGGTTTAAGAAAGTAATTCACCACCATCATCTCATGGTCAAAAGGATTGAGCAATAAATGCCCATATTCAATGAAAAAAGAAAAAGAAACTCCCTTTTGGAAACTCCTCTCTGTGATTCATTTCACCTATGGGTGAAGTATTTTTTACCCACAACCACATCGTTGAAGCATGGAAACATAGAAAATAGGAGAAGGAGTATGACATTAAATTTGACATTGCTGATTCACAGTGCCAGGGACCCGGTGCCCAGTTCCACCCTCGGGTGACTGGCTGTGTAGAGTTTGAACAGTCTCCCCGTATCTGCGTGGGCTTCCTCCAGATGCTCCAGTTTCCTCCCACAATCCAAAGATGTGTCAGGATAGGTGGACTGGCCAATGGAAATGCAGGGTTATGGGGATAGGGAAGTTGGGGGGGCATGGGTCAGGATGGGATGCCCTTTGAAATTCAGTGTGGACTCGATGGGCCGAATGGCCTGTGTCCATGCTGTAAGGGCTGTATGATTCTATATGAATTTTTTTTCAACTATTCACAAAGCATGTATATAATGGTAATTGATTTTAAGTAATTAAAGATTACTTACATGATGATTTAAACTGGCAAATGTTTCTGTCATCCTTTAATCTCAATGTACTCATCTGTCAGAATCAGTTATAGTGGTAAGTGACAGGAACATTGCTTGGAAAAATCTGAACCTGCTCAGAGTTCATCACACAACCACAGAATTGTTACAACAAAATGACCTTATAAATCTTGACTTAGTGCCATTTTCCCACCCTTTTCCTATACTCTCATAAGTTGTTTCCATTTAAATAATTAACTGATACCCTCTCGAGTGCTTCAATTGAACCTGCGAGCATAAGAGGTACAGTTAGTAAGTTTGCGGATGACACCAAAATTGGAGGTGTAGTGGACAGCGAAGAAGGTTACCTCAGATTACAACAGGATCTGGACCAGATGGGCCAATGGGCTGAGAAGTGGTAGATGGAGTTTAATTCAAATAAATGCGAGGTGCTGCATTTTGGGAAAGCAAATCTTAGCAGGACTTATACACTTAATGGTAAGGTCCAAGGGAGTGTTGCTGAACAAAGAGACAATGGAGTGCAGATTCATAGCTCCTTGAAAGTGGAGTCACTGGTAGATAGGAAAGTGAAGAAGGCGTTTTGTATGCTTTCCTTTATTGGTCAGAGTATTGAGTACAGGAGTTGGGAGATCATGTTGCGGCTGTACAGGACATTGGTTAGGCCATTGTTGTAATATTGCGTGCAATTCTGGTCTCCTTTCTATCGGAAAGATGTTGTGAAACTTGAAAGGGTTCAGAAAAGATTTACAAGGATGTTGCCAGGGTTGGAAGATTTGAGCTATAGGGAGAGGCTGAATAGGCTGGGGCTGTTTTCCCTGGAATGTCGGAGGCTGAGGGGTGACCTTATAGAGGTTTACAAAATTATGAGGGGCATGGATAGGATAAATAGGCAAAGTCTTTTCCCTAGGGTGGGGGAGTCCAGAACTAGAGGGCATAGGTTTAGGGTGAACGGGGAAAGATATAAAAGAGACCTAAGGGGCAACCTTTTCACACAGAGGGTGGTACGTGTATGGAATGAGCTGCCAGAGGAAGTGTTGGAGGCTGGTATAATTGCGACACTTAAGAGGCATTTGGATGGGTATATGAATAGGAAGGGTTTGGAGGGATATGGGCCAGGTGCTGGCAGCTGGGACTAGATTGTGTTGGGATATCTGGTCGACATGGACGGGTTGGACCGAAGGTTCTGTTTCCATGCTGTACATCTCTATGACTCTATGACAGTTCCAGACAGAGCATTCTAATCCAGAAACACTGGCTGTATTAAAAGTGTTTTTTTCTCACTTTTTACTTCTTTTGCAAATTACTTTGAATTTGTGTCCTCTTGATCTTGACTCTTCTATAGTAAAGGACAGTTGAATACTGTGAATAGAACTTCCATAATTTTGAAAATTTCAATTGAATCACCTCTCAGCCTTTCCTCCACAAGGATCATTTTTTTTTTAGATTAGATTAGATAACTTACAATATGGAAAGGCCAATCTATTCAATCTATCTTCACGCCAGAAGGTTCTCTTTGCTGAAACCATTCTTATAAACTTCTTTTGCACTCTCTTCAATGCACTCACATGCTTCCATGCGGCATCCAGAATTGCACACAACACTCCCGTTGTTGTCTAAACAGTGTCTTATATATAACCCCCTGTACTCTATGTGGTTGTTAATTATTCCTGTGTACTTTATTAACCACTAGTTTCAATTGCCCTGTCACATTTAATAACTTATATCAGCCTCTCTCTTTTGACACTTCTGTTAGAGCGGGACTTGTTATTTTCTACAGTGGCCCCATGTTCTTTCTTACCAAAATGTATCACCTCACACTTCTCCACATTGAAGCTCATCTGTCACCTCTCTGCCCATGACAACTTTGGGACATTGTTTTCGAACAGCTTTATAAAATGTTATCCAAAGTTATGGATTTTATTTAATAGCATCCACCCTTGTTGGCAAAGGTTGAAGTGGTTGAATAGTAAAACTACTCATATTCATGTGTAAATTAATGTTTCAACTACACATTAAAATATCATGAATTTAATGAACAAACATTAATGAAAGAACTACACATGGAGACAATACAAATTCACATTTTACTGTCAATTTTCCTATTTCTCAGACATACAGGTAATCCTCCTATAATACAGTAGTTGCATTCCTGTGTGATGTTGTGTTATACAAACTCATGCAACAGAAATAATGGGGCCTATGGGAAAAACAGGGTTGGGAGTGAACCACCAAAAATATCAGTAAAAATCAAAACAAAAGTAGTAGTGAGCCTAACACGAACAATAGCACAGTCTATGACTTAGACTCTAAGTGACATTTAGAATCATATATTTCAATGAAATAACACAGTAAATGTGACACTTTAAGGGGTTTCTGAGTCTGCTGAGTTACAGTACAGAACTGTATTCAGCCTGGGGTCGAGGGTCATCGTCAGCATCATCATTATTTTCAAACAAAAGGACCTAAAATCACTGACGACAGCACTGTTCACAAAACTCTTCACCAGAAAGTGCACAAGCCGACTAACCACATGATATCGACACAGGGTCCAGTCCTCCACGCACTGCGACACCTGATGCCAGGGATGGAATTGTACAATAACCAAGAGTAGGTCGCTTTGGAAAGAAAATTCCGCAAATCACAAATCGCATTACAGCCAAATCATGTTCATGAATTGTGCATAATAGGACAACTACCTGTATTATATTGAATACGGCTTCATCGCAAAGAATAAGAATGGTCATTGCTACTCTGTGCATGGCAAGTAATCTTAAATTGCTGAACTTGAGGAAATTGCTGACAAATGAGAAGAGGTAGAATTTGAAGCAAAAGGCAGAAGAAGGAAACAGGATAATGGTAAAATTAAAATGTATTGTCACAAAAAACAAACAGAAATAAAAATAAATTGCATGAAATAGTGAGGAAATGGATCTGTCAGTTTTTGTAACAGTCCTCAATATGAACAGTAGCCCTAATTCCATATACTCCCTTGTTTCCACACTCTTTTATTGCCCTTCAAGTGTATCTATCATACTCAGCTTGAAAAATGCACGTCAACATTTTAACCTTCTCCACTTGATATTTTTAATTGCTTTTATTCTCTATTCTCTTCCTTCCAAGTTTAAAGAGTTCTTCACTGTCCCATTTATATGCACTGCCAGTTCACTAGTTTTTTTTTCTGTGCAGATATTGCTTCTCTTGCAGTTTGGTCCTACTTTCTGCTGAATTGCTTTAAGTGCTCCATAGGTCAGAAGCCCCTTACTTAATCCTAACTCCACAGCCATGCATTGCATTTCCTACAACTCCTATCCTTTTCTATTCTCGTATATTGTTGAGTATGTGTCCTGGAGATTAGCCAGAGCCAGCTAATCACCTCAAGAAAAGTGCCATGAAAGCCCTGAACATAAATTATTGTCCCTGTAAGTTATCAGCTGATTATAGAGGAGAATAGCAACACCTACCATAGGCCGACATGAATCACAATGGCAAACACTGACACCAGCGTCTTGGCAACAAGTTCCAATGTTATCCGTATAACCACAATGACACCTTGTAGCTTCATGTGGCACTCATGACAAAACATGTCTCTCAAGGTTTGGCCTCTTCCTCAGTCAGGAAAAGGCATGTCATATGAAAACTCCATACAGAATGCTTACCGTGTGTCCATCTTATTTTGCAGATGTCCTATTCTAAAACCTGCATCCAAGTCTCCAGAATTCCTTCAATGAAATATTATAGTCATAATTGGCATTTGGGGCAGGCTGACTGTCAACATACTGACATCCCCTTTATAATGCTTTCCAAAATATCACTTGACCTAGTAAGGAAAATATGGCAGTGTATCTGAGACTCTGACTCTGATCTTTAAAAATTATTATTCTCTCTTCTATCATTGTCTTGTTAGCACTGAATTGCTCTCAAATCTCCTCTCTCCGAGCTTCTGTACTAATGACCCCACATAAATTCCTCTTTCTTACCCCAGGAAACTACTTACTCAAATGAGTTCAGGACGGAAACATATTCCAGGTTTCCAGGATTGTGCAGCTCCTCCACACTCTGCACAACATTAACTCTCAGAGGGATGACGGCCCTCTGAAATCATTACTCCATGAACTTTGCTCCCTTACTGCCATGTCAGATTATCTCCAAATCTGCTATCACAAGTATTCCACTTGGAAACCAGTTCCCTCAAGTACGTTTGTATGAATTAACATTCTTTGGTGATGTTTAAAAAAAACCTCACTTCTCCGTATATCATTTTAGATCTCACATTCTTCAAGAACTGCACATTACTATCCTTTTCTGTGCTACTATTCTTGTCTGAAAGTTAAATTGTTATTCTTATCTATTGAAGTTTGAAGTAAACTGTAATGCTAGTCCTTCCCCTTTGTTGTGAATTGTTACTCTCGGAAAATGCTTCTATTTTAGGAGAGAAGAAAATAGGAAAAAATACACTGTTTTAATATGCTTTCATGTTTCTTAATGCATGTGCTTAACCTGAACTTTACTCTTAAAACTATGGCAAATCTTGTACTTGCAACTCACAATTTTCAGGAATGGACATACTGCCCCCAGTTTGGACCCTCACTATTAGCATCGTTCACTTCTCCTGCTTTGTCAATAGCAGGGAAAAACATAATTTTCCAGCCCACTTCAGTTCTGAAGACAAGCCTTTGGATTCAAAACACTAACTCTGTTCTTCTCTCCACAGATATGGCAGACTTATAAAATGATGGCCTGAGTGGAGTGGTACTGAGATTCAGGCTTATTTCTCAAATCATTTCTACATTTCTTACAGTTGTTAAATTTCAGACATAAGATTATTATATTGATTCATTGTTAGTCCTTTTATACTTAAAATTGCAAAAATTCCAAAAAATATTAAAAAGCACTTTTTTTTCAAATGGAGTTTTATTAATGATCTTTCTGGAGAGGCCTCAAGTGCTTGGCTCAGTTGTTTTTTCTATAAAATGATACATGGAGAAGTGAGGTTTTTTTAAACATCACCAAAGAAACCTTTTTCAAATCACAGAGAAGAGTTTTGTTTAATGGAGTTGTGTTGATGGAGCTTTTACACTGTCCTGAACGTGAACACTTCTGGAGTGATTTTTTTTAACCAGAAGATAGAAATCTATCTGCCGGTCTGTTTGAGCAGATGTATTTCTTTAATTCAATTGTTCAGCTAAATGGTTGATTTTATTTAAGACTTATAGGTTTGATTTTTTAAATTTCTTATTTTTTGCATGATGGCTGCTGGGTTCATTTTTGTTTGTCATTTATAGAAATAATTTAGATGAAAATATAGAAGGGGAAATTGCGGTCTTTGAAGAAGGAGGCCATTTGGGTTGTTCGGTAGTGGAATTGGTCCTCCTGGGAGCAGATGCAGCGGAGGCCAAGGAATTGGGAATATGGGATGGCATTTTTACAGGGGGCAGGGTGGGAGGAGGTGTAATCTAGGTAGCTGTGGGAGTCGGTCGACCGAGATAGAAATGGAGAGGTCTAGGAAGGGGATGGAGGAGTCTGAGACGGTCCAGGTAAATTTGAGGTCAGGGTGGAAGGTATTAGTAAAGTGGATGAACTGCTCAACCTCCTTGTGGGAGCACAAGGTAATGCCAATACAATCATCGATGTAGCGGAGGAAAAGGTGGGGGGTGGTGCCATTATAGCTGCAGAAGCTGGACTGTTCCACATATCTGATGAAGAGGCAGGCATAGCTGGGGCCCACACTGGTGCCCATGGCTACTCCTTTGGTTTGGAGGAAGTGGGAGGATTGGAAGTTGTTAAGAGTGAGGACCAGTTTAATCAGTCAAAGGAGGGTGTCAGTGGAAGGGTACTGGTTGGGTCATTGGGAGAGGAAGAATCAGAGGGCTTGGAGGCCTTCGTGATGGGGGATGGACGTGTATAGGGACTGGATGTCCATCGTGAAGATAAGGCGTTGGGGGCTGTGGAAGCGAAAATCATGGAGGAGGTGGAGGGTGTGGGTGGTGTCCTGAACGTAGGTGGGGAGTTCTTGTACTAAGGGGGACAGGACAGTGTCGAGGTATGCAGAGATGAGTTCGGTGGGGCAGGAGCAGGCTGAGACAATGGGTCGGCCGGGGCATTCGGATTTGTGGATTTTGGGCAGGAGGTAGAATCGGACGGTACGGGGTTGTGGGACAATAAGGTTGGAGGCGGTGGATGGGAGATCTCCTGAGGTGATGAGGTTATGGATGATCTGGGAGATGGTGGTTTGGTGGTGGGATGTGGGGTCATGGTCAAGGGGGCAGTAGGAGGAAGTGTCCGCGAGTTGGCGTCTAGCTTCAGCGGTGTAAAGATCGGTGTGCCAAACTACCATCGCGCCTCCCTTGTCTGCCGGTTTGATGGTGAGGTTGGAATTGGAGCAGAGGGAGTGGAGGGCTGCACGTTGTGAGGGTGAGAGGTGAGAGTGGGTGAGAGGGGTGGACAGGTTGAGGCGGTCAATGTCGTGGCGGCAGTTGTCTATGATGAGATCGAGGGCGGGTAAGAAGCCAGTACGGGGTGTCCAGGTGGATGGGGTGTGTTGGAGGCGGGAGAAGGGGTCATCAGAGGGTGGGCGAGAGTCCTGTTTGAAGAAGTAGGTGTGGAAGCGAAGGCGGCGGAAGAAATGCTCGATGTTCAACCAACCCAACCGCCCCACGGCTGAACACTTTAACTCCCTCTCCCGCTCCGCCAAGGACATGCAGGTCCTTGGCCTCCTCCATTGCCAGACCCTGACCACACGACGCCTGGAGGAAGAGCATCTCATCTTCTGCCTAGGAACCCTCCAACCACAAGGGATGAATGTAGATTTCTCCAGCTTCCTCATTTCCCCTCCCCCTACCTTATCTCAGTCCCAACCCCTGGATTCAGCACCACCCTCTTGACCTGCAATCTTCTTCCCGACCTCTCCGCCCCCACCCCGTCTCCGGCCTATCACCCTCACGCTCACCTCCTTCCACCTATCGTATTCCTAACGCCCCTCCCCAAATTCCCTCCCCCCTGCCTTTTATCTCAGCCCGCTTGGCACACCAGCCTTATTCCTGAAGAAGGGCTTATGCCCGAAACATCGATTCTCCTGCTCCTCGGATACTGCCTGGCCTGCTGTGTTTTTCCAGCAACACATTTTTCATTCCAACCAGAGCTCGATCAACAAACAAATCGACTTAGCTCCCATCTCCCACCCTCTGAGAAAAAGAACAGGAAATGACATCACCAACCCAAGGAAACCTAAATACATAAATAGAAAATGGGCCATGCCACCAGTGCTTCATCCGGAGGCTCACTGATGATGTTACCTAGTAGTGTGATGAA
Organism: Chiloscyllium plagiosum; assembly: GCF_037043375.1. Classification (NCBI taxonomy): domain Eukaryota; kingdom Metazoa; phylum Chordata; class Chondrichthyes; order Orectolobiformes; family Hemiscylliidae; genus Chiloscyllium; species Chiloscyllium plagiosum. The sequence continues at coordinate 86,187,907 of NW_028270145.1, read as the reverse complement.
ATGTCTGAAAATGAACCTTCCACCTCAGTGAGCAAACCTACATCCAGAACCTCAACCTGAGCTACAAATCTTCTCAAAATTCGCAGATGAATAAGAAATGTTTGAAGGGATATGGGCCAACCAGAGCAAGGTGAGATTTGTTTAGTTTGGAATTATGATCGACACAGACTGTTTAGGCGAAAGGGTCTGTTTCCGTGCTGTATGAACTATGACTCTATGATTTGCTGACTCTCTCCAGCAAGCATAACAAAAAAATGGAAGAAGAAAAGCATGCATCTATGTATCTATGCATTTAACGCCATGGAAGAAACAGTGCTAATCTCCATGAGAAGAGGCATCACTGAAACTGTGGGGCCAAATCATCAATGTTCAGTGTAGTCCAATAAGTAATCCTTCATTTCTTCTGCACCCAATAGCCTTTTCTGATACAGCCTTAGATGTTATAAGCATACCCTTCCTACTGTCTCTTCTTCCTTCAACACAACATAATCCTAGTCTTATTTTTGTTTCATTTCAGGTACACAGGAATTAGAGACATCCCAGTCAGTGGAAGACAAAAAGAAGACAGCAACAATGAAACAACACTTGGAGCCACTATCTCAGAAGCTGACAGTGCACATACTTTCGGATAGAGGTGTCATCTGCACATGGGAAGACACTGTTTGCAACTACACAGGAAATGTGGTGAAGTTAAAGGACAGCACATCCATATGGTTCCTGATGAAGGGCTTTTGCCTGCAAGGTCGATTTACCTGCTCCTCGGATGCTGCCTGACCTGCTGTCCTTTTCCAGCACCACTCTAATCTAAACTCTGATTTCTAGCATCTGCAGTCCTCACTTTTGCCTAACACGGCCATATACGTTAGCTTACTAGATTATTTACGTATATTGCAGATACTTAGATAAGAATGTTAATAAAGAAATTGATAAGGACACTGACTGACAGAAAGCAATACCAAGGAGCATGGAGGACTGCAGCATCAACTTGACTTGGGGCTTTGCACACAACTTAGAGCCTATCCCTTCCAACAGGGAGTAAGCGAACACAGTAATAGGAACCACGGTGTTTCAGTATCTGACTGTCGACATTACATCTGCCATAGCAATACCAACAGTTAAGTTCTGAAGTGGAAGGTTGGATGGTCACCATCATGAATCTATGAAATTGTTCAGAAGAACTTCCAAGATCCATCAATTCCTCAGACACAGACTCTCCCTGGCATGATGACACTTATTCATGTTCCAAAGCATACCACCCAGTTTTTGCTGTTGCCAGTTAACCAGCCAGCTTTGCCAGCTGCACTCCAAGCCCAGATGGTGCAATGTGAAGCTGGGCCTTCTAGACCAGGGTTGCAGGATGTTCTTCTTCAATGCCAATTGAGGCTTCCTCAATTAGAGATTAGCATATTTTCACTGCCCACTGAGGAAGAATCGATAGGAGATTGAGAAAGCACAAAGGTGCATGGAGGATCAGCAATAAGAGCATACCTAAGGATCATTTATGAACTTTAGTACATATTATGTTATGGTTGAATTTATTCCATCAAATTGGAATGTGCATTATTTTCTATTGGCTTGTGTTTTTGTGCTGAGGGCAAGAGGACAATGAAGTGGTTAGAGGGATGTAAGGACATGGGCATGTTGATGAATGTGATGGAACAACTGAAACTATTGGTTTTGCTTTATTATTATTTCATTACTTTGAACCCAAGCAGAAAAGGATTTCCTAAATTGTACTGTCTCTTCCTAGCTGTGTTCCTTTGCTTTGTGTTGCACTTCTCTTTGTGCGACTCTCCTTAATACTTCTGCTACTCAGGTATTCACCAAGTAGCCAGAAGAAATAGTCCAGTAACTAATTGTGAGTAATTTGTCATCCTATTAAAAGTGTTTGGATAATGAGGTGTTTTATATGAGGTGATGGTTTTGAATAAATTAATGTTGATATCGTGCTAAGCTCCAATCAAGCTGTCACATTGTCTTTCGATGGAAATAGTTGAGATCTGTACGTATTCCTGAGAGGAGTAGATGTGCTCTGCATAGCTGTGGGTAGTCTCATGTAATTGTGCCTAGCAAATTAAACTTTATCTATTGCTATGTGCAATAACCTACTGTGTCATTTAAGGCAAATGCCTTTTCTATTCTGACTCATTAGTGGGCTATGTTTTCCCACCAATATATATTCTATTGGCATTACTATCTAGTTATTCTACATTGATAGATCTCAGTACAGAGAAAGACAAATTCTTTGGAGCAACCCTTGTGGATGGCACAGTGGCACAGTGGTTAGCACTGCTGCCTCACAGCACCGGGTTACCTGAGTTCAATTCCCACCTTGGGCAACTGTCTGTGTGGAGTTTGCACATTCTTCCTGTGTCTGTGTGGGTTTCAAAGTCCAAAGCTATGCAGGTTAGGTGAATTGGCCATGCTAAGTTGCCCATAGTGTTAGGTGTAGGGGAATGGGTCTGGGTGGGTTGTTCTTCGGAGGGTTGGTGTGGACTTTTTGGGCTGAAGGGCCTGTTTCCACACTGTAGGTAACCTAATCTTTCATTTTGTTTCATGTATGTCAACTGAGTGATGTTAAAGTTTCAAAACGTTGAAATGTGAAAATGGCAAAAGTGATGTCAAATCAGAATCATACACTGAATGACAACATAACCAACACTGACAGCATTTGTTAGGTGCCTAAGCTTATTTTCCCTTTAAAGACTTCATGGCATTTTTTTTCATCAGGAAATTTACATAACGCTTCACAGATCCAAATGTGGATGTAAACAGGATCAGAACTGTACTGGTTCTGGCAGAACAAAATAATTTAGTCACATTTAAAGAAATGAGATGAAGTTAAGAGGATTGTCTTGGCTGAATGTCTAAGCTCCTGAAACTGATAAGACCAAAGCACCTTAACTCAAAATCAGACCTTGTTACCAACAGAAGATTAAATAGGATTGAGTAGAATTAAATTAAGGAGGTGAAGATGACTTAGACTCAGTATTTGAGCCCAGCAAATACTCTGTGGACAAGAGTTTAAATCTCACCACAACAACTGGTGAAGCCTAGATTTACCAAACTAAATTACTTCCTTAGGACACTGGATAGGACTGCTCCACCCTTTGTCATATAAGAGGTCAAGTGCTGGTCATAAAGTCATATAGCACAGAAACAGACCTTTGGTCAAGCTCATCCATGCTGACCAATTTTCCCAGACTAAACTAGTCCCACTAACTTGCATTTGGCCCATATCCCTCTAAACTTTTCCTATTCATGTCCAAATATATTTTAAAAGTTGCTACTCACCTCTACAACTTGTTTTGCCAATTAATTCCATATATTCACCAACCTCTGTACAAAAAAGGTGCCCCTCAGGTCCATTTTAAATCTGTCCCCTCTTGTCTTAAACCTTTCCCCTCTCATCTTAAACCTATGCCCTCTATAGTTTTGAATTCCTGTACCCTAGGGAAAAGTCCTTTGCTATTCTCCTTATCTGTAAACCTCTATAAGGTCAGCCCTCAATCTTTTATGCTCCATGGAAAAAAGGTCCCAAGCTATCCAGTCTCTGCTTATAACTCAGACTTTCCAATCCCAACAAAATCCTTGTAAATCTTTGCTGATTGCTGCCATGCTCTGATACCTGTTGTTCACTTTGGTTTCTCCCCAGGAATTTGCCATAAACAGTGAAAACTCAGAGATTTCCTGGGACAAACAGCAACACAGGGTCATTGCCGCCCACTTCTGAATGGTAATTAGGGACTGGTGCGCCTCAGCATCCAAGGACTGACATCAGACCTTGCAATGATAGCTTTACATTCTCGACAATTAAATGTCATGCTGTGACATATTTCTCCCATTGGGTGCACAGCCTCAATTAACACATGCAATATTTGTTTTTGGAGTGCATGAATTCTTGGACCTTCCTTCAGAAATTGCCAGTATTTTATCGAGATGTGATCAACGTTCACCTCACACCAGAGCTGACCCCCAGTCGAGGTTTGCTGCTGTAATAAGGGAATTACTGCTCAGGAAGTTGACTCTCCATCAGCTGGGTGGAGGAGAGGGCTCAGATTATTCGGGTGGCCAGTCTTGGGGACGTGTTGGATGTTTGAAGAGAGGGCTGGATGACTTTAGTGTAACTGACTGACTAGTGTAATTGATTAATGCTTAAAAATTCAACTATAGCCTCATGACAGTGGTACTTGTTCCTGAGAATGTAGAAGATATCAAAGAAGGCCAGGCAGGTTGTAGACTTAGATTAGATTTCCTACAGTGTGGAAACAGACCCTTCGGCCCAACAAGTCCACATCGACCTTCCAAACAACAACCCACCCAGACCTATTCCCCTACACCTAACACTATGGGCAATTTAGCATGGCTAATTCACCTAACCTGCACATTTTTTTTGGATTGTGGGAGGAAACCAGAGCACCCAGAGGAAAGCCACACAGGCACGGGGAGAATGTGCAAACTCCACACTGACAGATGCCTGAGGCAGGAATTGAACCCAGGTCTCTGGCGCTGTGAAACGGCAGTGCTAACCACTGTGCCACCGTGCCACACAGATGGGCAGACCTGACTGGAACTTGACACTGACCCCAGAGATTGAATCCTTTCACAGGAACCTTAGTACTGCAAGTTGATCCATTTCAAGGAAATTCCCGACATTACCTTTACAACGACACAGAGGGGTTACCTGTTATGAGCTGTTGCTGCACACTGTCCACCTGTTGCTACTGCACAATTATGCTTTGGCCTAGATTCTCACCTTTCAATGGTGGATATTCTCAGTGAGGGTAAGACTATAATTAACTCCATTCTCTTTCCATCAGGGATCTGGGATGGAGAGTGTTTAATATAATAGGCACATGCAACAAAAGGCTGGGTTGGTCAGTTGGGTGTCAGGCCACATATAAAGTTAGTTTTGGAGGTCTCGAGAGAACAGTGTTTCACATTTATTTGGAATTTTCTCAGTTGCATGTCTTTGGCCACATATAAAGGTAGTTTTTGAGGTCTCGAGGGAACAATGTTTCACATTTATTTGGAATTTTCTCAGTTGCATGTCTTTGGGATTGTATTTAGTTATTTGAAAATCTTGCAAATCTTTGGTTGGATTTCAAGACATACTACCCATCTGTGGCACACTATGTGAAGCAGGTGAGAGGATCAGAGCCAAGCTGTCATCTGTGGCTGAGGTCATAGCACCAGACTATCAGCTCCTCTTCCAAGATTTGATCCTTTCCTGTTGTAAGGGGCCAGATTTTACTGTTACTTCTGAATGATAAACTGGAAAATGGGTGCTGGACACAGCTACGTAACAACAAAGTACGAGCAAAGCTTTTCATACTGCAACTTGAAGATCAAATGGGATTGCATGCTTCAGATATGCAAGACTCAGGGTAGAAGGTTATCAGGTTCTGAGCCATGTAGGCCAGAGTGGAATTTCGAGCAGAATCACACAAGAGGTTTGTGAGCTCTGTCTCAACATTGGAAATACCTTGCTGCATCATTTATGCTTTTCTGAACAGTGAGACAAGTTTCCCCTCAACTCCTTGACTGAGGACTGCTGCTAACAAGGTGAGCTGCCTGGTTGTTTGACAGCAAGGCAAAGCAAAGCAAAGCAGGGATGCTCTGAGCATAACAGGTAGGCACTAAGTGAGTAAGTGTTAAAAGAGCAAGCCAGCAGCCTGAAATGCAACATGGTCCAATCCAGGAAGTGAGTTGTCTCATTAATATTCTGCTTCCTATCTCAACAAATGTGACAAATTAGCTAAATGTCAAAAATTCTCAGCATGGAAATCAAAGTGTGTCCCTGGTGACTCATCAGGTAGCATGCAGGAGCAATAACACTATGTTCAGGGACAGGCACCCAGTTCATGGATTGGACCAGGTTGCATTTCAGGGCTGCTGGCCTGCTGTTTTAACATTTACTCACTTAGTGCCTACCTGTTATGCTCAGAGCATCCCTGCTTTGCTTTGCTTTGCCTTGCTGTCAAACAAGCAGGCAGCTCACCTTGTTAGCAGCAGTCCTCAGTCAAGAAGTGTATATCTTGTTGTACAGCAGTGAGCTATGTCAATCTCACACCATGCGCCATCAGAATGCGCAGCAAATACGCAGTACCTGCAGAAAGCACAGCATCTATGTCTCAAAGTCTTTGGAGAGTAGTCCTCACCAACATCCATGGAGGCACTTGTCACTCAGAGGATGTGGACTCAGTCAGTCAAGGGCAATCTCTGACATGAGTCCAGGGGAATAGTCAGAGGCAGGTGGCCACTTAAGGTGTTTTCATTCAAGGGACCTGTGTTTCTACAGTCTAACGGATAGCAATTGTGAAGTAAGGGGGTAATATATTTGTAAGGGATGATGCAGCAAAACATTACTAGGCTGGGGTCAGGCTGGATGTTGACTCAATCACAGCCAAGAGGATCTTAGCTTCAAGTGGCATTCTCACCACATGCACCAGAGATTGAAGGGGAAAGGTAGACAGGCGTAGGCTCATGTAGCTGAATTGGGTGAGGACCTGGGAGGTGGGAAGCCGATGGGTGTTCACAGGAAGGGAGACCAGGATGGGGTCTGATGTTCAGGGTCTCACGAACACATAGAGACAGAGATTGGAAGCCACTTGATGGAAAAGGATCACTGCTGCTTTCCATCATGTTCAAAGCAAAATGGCACAATCGGAAATGAAGTGATTGTGGACACCCTTGAAGTGGGCAGGGTACTTGGCTCGAGGGTGAGGAGGGGTGGCTACAGAACCCATTAATGTTAGGCTCTTTTGTGGGAAAATAAGCTGTCTTAAGATCCTCATCGATTGGTCTTGTTGAAATTTAAAGAACATAGAACATTACAGCGCAGTACAGGCCCTTTGGCCCTCGATGTTGCACCGCCCTGTCATAACAATCTGAAGCCCATCTAACCTATGCTATTCCATGTACTTCCATATGCTTGTCCAATGACAACTTAAATGTACTTAAAGTTGGAAATTTGATACAGACCTGTGAATGTAATGGATTTTTAGATGTATGGAAGACTGCAAACAAGAAGAACCTCTCGCTATGTCGCTCTGTGAGAGAGACAACACCAAGAAACTGTAAAGAAAGACTTCTAAAACAACAATAGACTCAAGTCCACTCAATCAGCGATTGAATCAGGACACCTTGGATGCTGCCTAGCCTTCTGCACTTTTCCAGCGCCACACAATTCGACTTGGGACTGACCATCACTCAATAGTTAATGTTCTGCCATCATTGTTAAAATCAAAAATAATAACTGCCTACCCTTGTGAACTAGCTAGTGCTGGATGAGGGCACTGAAATGGTATCCATTACAGACCCCAGGCTAATGTTCTGGGGTTGTGGTAAATGGTGATTTTTAATAGAATGAAAAGAGCTAACCTAATGGTGACAACATAACTCATGTTTTCCCTTAGGAAGCTGTGGGAGTCGGTCGGTTTGTAAGACTTGCGCCCACACCTCCCCCCTCACCTCCCTCCAAGGCCCCAAAGGAAACTTCCATATCCGCCACAGATTCACCTGCACCTCCACACATATCATCTATTGCATCCTCTGCACCCGATGTGGCCTCCTCTATATTGGGGAGACAGGCCGGCTACTTGCGGAGCGTTTCAGAGAACACCTCTGGGACACCCGGACCAACCAACCCAATCACCCTGTAGCTCAACATTTCAATTCCCCCTCCCACTCCACCAAGGATATGCAGGTCTTTGGACTCCTCCATCGTCAGACCACAACAAAACGACGGTTGGAGGAAGAACGCCTCATCTTCCGGCTAGGAACCCTCCAACCACAAGGGATGAACTCGGATTTCACCAGTTTCCTCATTTCCCCTCCCCCCAGCCTGTCTCAGTCAAATCCATCAAATTCAGCACCGCCTTCCTAACCTGCAATCTTCTTCCCGACCTCTCCGCCCCCACCCCAGTCTGACCTATCACCCTCACCTTGACCTCTTTCCACCTATCACATTTCCGACGCCCCTCCCCCAAGTCCCTCCTCCCTACCTTTTATCTTAGCCTGCTGGACAAACTTTCCTCATTCCTGAAGAAGGGCTTATGCCCGAAACGTCGATTCTCCTGTTCCCTGGATGCTGCCTGACCTGCTGCACTTTTCCAGCAACACATTTCCAGCTCCCTCTGATGAAGCCATATTGACTTTCCCTAATTAATCCATGCATTTCCATGTGGGTATTAATTTCTCCAATAGTTTACATACTCTCACCAATCTGAAACTTTCTGGTTCACCTCTACTACCCTTCTTAAAAAGTGGAGCCACATTTTCCATCCTCCAGCCCTCTGGCACTTCCCCCGTGGCCAGGGAGGAATTATAAATTTATATCCAAGCCCTTGCAATTCTTTGCCTCCCCTCCCATAGCAGCCTGGGATACAGTCCATCTGAGTTAGGGGATTTGTCTGTTTTTAAGCCTGACGGAGCTTCCAATACCTTCCTATTTCTTACGTCCAACAGTGCAAGCTCCTCGCAGTCCCTTTTCCTGAATTCTATACCTATGTTCTTCTTTTCCAAAGTGAAGACCAAAGAGAGGCATTCATTCAACACCCTTCCAATGTCCTGTGGCTTCACATACAGGTTGCCCCTTAATCCCTAATGGGCCTGACTCTTTCCCTGGTTAATCTCTTCACTTTAATGTATTAACAAAATACCTTCGGATTCTCCTAAATCCTGGTTGCAAGTTGTTTTTCATGTCTCCTTTTTGCTGTTCTAATTGCTTTTTTAAATTCCCTCTTACACTTGGTGCATTCTTCCAGGGCTGCAGCCAAATCGCTCTCTTTAGACTTTGAAAAGCCCTACTCTTCTTCATTATGCAGTCCTGAAATGTCCTAGACATTCGGGTTTTCAGAACTTGTGCTCCTACACTTCCCTCTAAAGGGTACATGTTGGGCCTGTACTTTCCCCAGTTCCTTTTCGAATACCACTCTCTCCATTACTCTGCTACATATTTACCCACAAGGAGCTGTTTCCAGTCTATTGTAGACAGATCCTGCTTTATTTTAATAAAATCTGCCACCCTACCCTACCCCACCCCAGTCCAAAGCTGTCCTTTACAGATCATCTTTTTCCTTGTCCAGAGTCTGTTTGAACCATACTGAGTTATGGTTGATGTTGCCGAAATGACCCCCCCATTTCCACATCCAATACTTGCCTGGCTTCTTCCTTGAGAACAAGACACAGCTACATCATCCCTTGTTGGGCATTTTACATATTGATACAAAAATCTTCCCTGGATGTCAAGAAATCCACCCCCTCTAAAGATGTAACACTATAATGATCCCAATTTGTGCTGGGAAATTTGAAATCTCCTAGTATAATTATCTGATTATTAATCTTACACACCTCTGTGAACTATCTACTCATAGAGGATGAGTCCTTGAATGGGGCTGTTAATCTGGTCCAATCGAGGAACCCTGGTTTACAGATAAGAACAGGAGTATCAGACATCATGTTCATTCTGTGCTGGCGTTAAGAAAGTAGATCAGTGTTAAGGACTCTCCTCTTGTAAATAAAGAGTGACTTGGTGACAGGATACCGGTCTTTGTGGAGTTATTTCAATGTTAATATTGAAGAATCCACCACATGGTACTTCAGGCATTTTAGTGCCTGGGTTTAAGCTCCTAGATTACAACTGAGCATCGTGCTTCCAGTAGTACGTCATGTTTCAAGTGAAGCATGTCTCTTCAAGGTATATTGGCATATTCCCGATGATACAGAACAAAACCTGGGTTGTGGGGAAGCAATAATGGGACATTGATGATTGGCAGAGAAAAAAATGGAGTATTAATGTTAACAAGAATAAAAGCGTAATGTAGAAATGCCAAAACATTATGCAGAAAACCTTTGCTCTCATCTTTTCATGTATACTGCTGTGCATCTGGCATTTCTTGATTTATATTTACAATGGCAGTAATTAGAATAGATGTATCCAGCACAAAGAGAGGAAAAGATTTGAAAGATACAATTGTATCTCCACAGCTAGATTTCTCAACAATTTGCAAACTCCATTCATTTGTTCTCTGCCACTGTGCATCATGTGACGGAAAGTGAAGGCTTTTCACTACAAGTCTTGTTCCCTTTTCACTCCATAATCTGATACATTTGGCACAGTAATCGTTGAAAATGTGGCCTTATCTTGTGAAATGATTGATGGAACGACTTGTATGTTTTATGAAGTGCTATGAATTATTGTTTAGAGTCTATTGTATTTTCAATTTCAATGCTGATTATTGTGAATTTTCTTTGTTTTTAGAAAAAAATGAATGTTCTGTAAGAGTAACTAATTATTAACTGGTTTCTCAACCAGATTAAAATGCACTTGATTGTTATCAATCCTATGGATAACAATCTTTATCTTTCCTATGGATTTCAAACTTTGACAGGACAAAAAGCCAATATAATTTGTTCAGCAAATATTGTGCAATACAATGTCAATAAGACAGCAAACAAATGTAGCAAACTTTACTTGGAGTTTCATACAGTCAAACAGCAAGGAAACTAACCCCTCAGTCCATGCCAAGACTAATCTCAAAGTAAACTAGTCCCACCTACCTGAAATTGGCCAATATCCTACCAAACATTTCTTACTCATGTACTTACCAAAATGTCTCTTAAATGTTGTAACCGTGCCCACATCCACTACTTCCTTGGAAGTTCATTCTACATGCAAACCATTCTCTGTGTAAGAGAGTTGCCAAACCACGCACACCCCCTTCCCTCCCACCCCCCACCCCCATCTGTGTCCCTTTTAAATCTTTCTCTTTTCATGCTAAAAATATGCCTCCTAGTCTAGAAATCCCCAACTCTTGGGGGAAAAAAAAACACCTGCCATTCACCTTATCTATACCCCTTATGATTTTAGAAATTTCTATAAGGTGACTCCTCAACCTCCTATGCTCCAGTGAAAAAAAACTCTCAGACTATCCAGCCTCTCTTTATAATGCAAACCCTCCATACCCTGCAACATCCTGGTAAAACTTTTCTGAACCCTCTCCACCTTAAAATTATCTCCTTCCTATAACAGGGTGACTAGAAGTAGACACAGTACTCCAGGAGACACTCAGCAATGTCCTGTAAAACCTCAAAATGATGTCCTAACTCCTATACTCAAAGGTCCGACTATTGACAGCAAGCATGCTAAACGCCTCCTTAAACACTCTGTCTACTCGTGATTCAAAAATTATGTGAATGAACCTGTAGGCCTCTCTGTTCTACAACACTACCCAAGGCCCTACTTTTAATTGAATAGGTTCTTCTCCACTGTCTACTGTACCACCAATTTTGGTGCCATCCTCGAACTTACTAACCATGCCTTTTAAATTCTCATCTAAATTATTTATATGCATTTGGATTGATTGTGGCCAAGTGAATTCAAAAATGTTATATCTATATATTGCATTTTGTTGTTATTAACAACATTCTATACTATTTCTAAAGTGAAAAGAAATACTTGTCTTAATCTATCTCTACATAGAACATAGAACATTACAGCGCAGTACAGGCCCTTCGGCCCTTGATGTTGCGCTGACCTGTCATACCAATCTGAAGCCCATCCCACCTACACTATTCCATGTACGTCCATATGCTTGTCCAATGATGACTTAAATGTACTTAAAGTTGGTGAATCTACTACCGTTGCAGGCAAAGCATTCCATACCCTTACTACTCTCTGAGTAAAGAAACTATCTCTGACATCTGTCCTATATCTATCACCCCTCAATTTAAAGCTATGCCTCCTCGTGCTCACCGTCACCATACTTGGAAAAAGGCTCGCTCTGTCCACCCTATCTTTATTGATGTTTGATTTTAGAATAAAATATTTTGACATCAATTTGAGATGTGCCAACAGCTTCTGTAACAAAAAAGTTTTAGAACATAGAACATAGAACAATACAGCACAGAACAGGCCCTTCGGCCCACGATGTTGTGCCGAACATTTGTCCTAGCTTAAGCACCCATCCATGTACCTATCCAAATGCCACTTAAAGGTCACCAAAGATTCTGACTCTACCACTCCCACAGGCAGCGCATTCCATGCCCCCACCACTCTCTGGGTAAAGAACCCACCCCTGACATCTCCCCTACACCTTCCACCCTTCACCTTAAATTTATGTCCCCTTGTAACACTCTGTTGTACCTGGGGAAAAAGTTTCTGACTGTCTACTCTATCTATTCCTCTGATCATCTTATAAAACTCTATCAAGTCACCCTTCATCCTTCACCGTTCCAACGAGAAAAGGCCTAGCACTCTCAACCTATCCTCGTACGACCTATTCTCCATTCCAGGCAACATCCTGGTAAATCTTCTCTGCACCCTCTCCAAAGCTTCCACATCTTTCCTAAAGTGAGGCGACCAGAACTGCACACAGTACTCCAAATGTGGCCTAACCAAAGTCCTATACAGTTGCAACATCACTTCACGACTCTTGAATTCAATCCCTCTGCTAATGAACGCTAATACACCATAGGCCTTCTTACAAGCTCTATCCACCTGAGTGGCAACTTTCAAAGATCTATGAACATAGGCCCCAAGATCCCTCTGTTCCTCCACCTCACTAAGAACCCTACCGTTAACCCTGTATTCCGCATTCTTATTTGTCTTTCCAAAATGGACAACCTCACACTTGGCAGGGTTGAACTCCATCTGCAACTCCTCAGCCCAGCTCTGCATCATATCTAAGTCCCTTTGCAGCCGACAATAGCCCTCCTCACTATCCACAACTCCACCAATCTTCGTATCATCTGCAAATTTACTGACCCACCCTTCGACTCCCTCATCCAAGTCATTAATAAAAATTACGAACAGCAGAGGACCCAGAACTGATCCCTGCGGAACTCCACTTGTAACTGGGCTCCATGCTGAATATTTACCATCTACCACCACTCTCTGACTTCGACCGGTTAGCCAGTTTTCTATCCAATTGGCCAAATTTCCCTCTATCCCATGCCTCTTGACTTTCCGCATAAGCCTACCATGGGGAACCTTATCAAATGCCTTACTAAAATCCATGTATACTACATCCACTGCTCTACCCTCATCCACATGCTTGGTCACCTCCTCAAAGAATTCAATCAGACTTGTAAGGCAAGACCTACCCTTCACAAATCCGTGCTGGCTGTCCCTAATCAAGCAGTGCCTTTCCAGATACTCATAAATCCTATCCCTCAGTACCCTTTCCATTACTTTACCTACCACCGAAGTAAGACTAACTGGCCTGTAATTCCCGGGGTTATCCATATTCCCTTTTTTGAACAGGGGCACAACATTCGCCACTCTCCAGTCCCCTGGTACCACCCCCGTTGACAGTGAAGATGAAAAGATCATTGCCAACGGTACTGCAATTTCCTCTCTTGCTTCCCACATAATCCTAGGATATATCCCGTCAGGCCCGGGGGACTTGTCTATCCTCAAGTTGTTCAAAATGTCCAACACATCTTCCTTCCGAACAAGTATCTCCTCTCGCTTACCAGTCCGTTTCACACTCTCCTCTTCAACAATACGGTCCCTCTCATTCGTAAATACTGAAGAAAAGTACTCATTCAAGACCTCTCCTATCTCTTCCGACTCAGTGCACAGTCTCCCACTACTGTCCTTGATTGGACCTACCCTCGTTCTCGTCATTCTCATGTTTCTCGCATACGCATGAAATGCCTTTGGGTTATCCTTGATCCTATCCCCCAAAGATTTTTCATGCCCTCTCTTAGCTCTCCTAATCCCTTTCTTCAGGTCCCTTCTGGCTATCCTGTATCCCTCCACTGCTCTGTCTGAACCCTGTTTCCTCAACCTTATGTAAGCCTCCTTCTTCCTCTTTACAAGACATTCAACCTCCCTCGTCAACCAAGGTTCCCTCACACGACCATTTCTTTCCTGCCTGACAGGTACATACATATCAAGGACACGTCGTATCTGTTCCTTGAAAAAGTTCCACATTTCAACGACATCCTTCCCTGACAGCCTATGCTCCCAACTTATGCTCCTCAGATCCTGTCTTACAGCATCGTAATTACCCTTCCCCCAATTGTAAAACCTACCCTGTTGCACGCACCTATCTCTCTCCATAACCAAGGTGAAAGTCACAGAATTGTGGTCACCATCACCAAAATGTTCACCCACTAACAAGCCCATCACTTGTCCCGGTTCATTACCAAGTACCAAATCCAAAATGGCCTCCCCTCTGGTCGGACAATCTACATACTGAGTTAGAAAAGCTTCCTGGACACACTGCACAAACACCGCCCCATCCAAACTACTTGATCTAAAGAGCTTCCAATCAAAATTTGGGAAGTTGAAATCGCCCATGACTACTACCCCGTGGCTTCTGCACCTTTCCAAAATCTGTTTCCCAATCTGTTTCTCCACATCTCTGCTGCTATTGGGGGGCCTATAGTAAACACCCAACAAGGTGACTGCACCTTTCCTATTTCTGACTTCAGCCCATACTACCTCCAAAGGCAGATCCCCCTCGAACTGCCTTTCTGCAGCCGTTATACCATTTCTAATTAGCAACACCACCCCCCCTCCTTTTTTACCACCCTCCCTAATCCTACTGAAACATCTGTAACCAGGAACCTCCAACAACCATTCCTGTCCCTCTTCTATCCACGTTTCCGTGATGGCCACAACATCGTAGTCCCAGGTACCGATCCACGCCTTAAGTTCACCAACCTTATTTCTGATACTCCTTGCGTTGAAGTATACGCACTTGAACCCATCTCTGTGTCTGCAAGTATTCCCTGTCAGTGCTACCTTCTTCACAGCCTCCCTACATTCTTGGACATCCTGACTAACAGCTAGCCTACTTGCTGGACTACAAGTCCGGATCTCATCCTCCTGCCAAATTAGTTTAACCCCCCCAAAGATTGCTAGCAAACCTACCCCCCAGGATATTGGTGCCCTTCTGGTTCAGGTGCAACCAGTCCTGCTTGTACAGGTCCCACCTTCCCCAGAATGCAGTCCAATTGTCCAAATACCTGAAGCCCTCCCTCCTCCACCTTGCAGCCACGTGTTCAACTGCACTGTCTCCTTATTCCTTGCCTCACTGTCACGTGGCACCGGCAACAACCCAGAGATGACGACTCTGTCTGTCCTGGCTTTTAGCTTCCAGCCTAACTCCCTGAGCTCCTGAATGACCTCCCCACCCCTCTTCCTACCTATGTCGTTGGTGCCAACATGCACCACGACTTCTGGCTGCACACCCTCCCCCTTAAGGATTCTGAAGACACGGTCCAAGACGTCTCGGACCCTGGCACCCGGGAGGCAACAAACCATCCAAGAGTCTTGCCCATGCCCACAGAACCGCCTGTCCGTCCCTCTAACTAGAGATTCTCCTATAACTAGCGCTCTCCTCCTCTCCCCCTTTCCCTTCTGAGTCTCAGAGCCAGACCTCACGCCACAGACCCGGTCACTGCAGCATACCCCTGCTAGGCTGTCCCCCCCACCAGTATCCAAAGTGGTATACTTATTGTTTAGGGGATTGACCATAGGGGATTCCTGCACTGCCTGCTTCCTCCCCTTCCCACCTCTAACTGTTACCCAGCTACCTCTGTTCTCTGGCGTAACTATGTCCCCGTAGCTTCTATCTATCACCTTCTCAGCCTCTCGAATAATCCTCAGTTCATCCAACTCCAGTTCCAGTTCCCTAACTCGTTCTGTGAGGAGCAGGATCTGACTGCATTTCCTGCAGATGAAGTCGGCAGGAGTATCGGTGGTCACCCCTACCTCAAACATCCTGCAGGAGGAACATTCCACTGCCTGTGCTGCCATTACTCTACACTTCGTCTCCAAAACAAGAACACTGAGTAGCTTACCTGTGAACTTTAAAGTTAGGTTAGAGGAGGAGGATAGGAGGGAGGCCCTACTGTGTAGGGCCTGGGGACTAGAACATACCCACTCAAATATCAATCACTTACCTTCCCGACCAGCTCTGCGCTCCAACCTCACTTCCGCCCAGCTCGCGCCGCTCTCTGCTGAGAAAAGGATAAAGTAATTATTTTTATAAAGTAATTATTTATAAACAGAGTGGGGCTTACACATCCAAGGGGGCTGTCACATATTTTGTAGTATAGCTGATCAGATTGCAGCTGTGTGTTCCTGTATGTTTAAGGATAAGTTCATTGCATTCAGCTGCAAAGACTAACATTGTTGATTGATCGGTGCCACTGTCACTTTGGCAGAACTCAGCTGTGTAACAAAATGACGAAAGACTGGCTGGATTTGGAGATCAAGTAACTCCCGAGATTCTTAAGTTCATGGCAGCAGCAAGGTATTTTGATGGCCGCTAGCATTTATGATGTGCACTGTGCCATTGTCTGATAAGAGCTAGTTGCAGATGAGATGTGTATATTTGCATATTTACTTCATCAAATCAAATCAATGTATGCCTAAAACAATTATAATAAGGTATTATGCACATTACATTTCAACCAAGTTGACCTTCAGTCATTTATCACAACCATTTAATTATAGAAAAAAACAACTCAGAGCAGGTTAACTCGTGCAATGGTTTTTTTAAGCTCCTTTAGCCCATGGGTTCTTCAATTTCTATTTTCATTTCATTATAACATATGAAAGCTGTCGGAAGTAAATTAATGTTAATGGTGATCTTTCAACTTCAGCAGCAACAAAAATGCCATTAATCTAGATATAGCTTTTGTCAGAAGAAATTATGTCAGAAATGAAAGTATTTACTTGCAGTCTTGATTTGTTTTTGTTAAAGTTTCCCCTGCTAAAGAATGCTGCTGAGTGAAGGCTTTGTACACTTCAGCTTGACATATTCCTGGTAGGACAGATCACTGGATACTTCATTGCATGATCCTTCAGCAGGCTTCAGCAGATCCCTTCAATAAAACAATATTTTTCCCCATCTCCAATAATTTTTCATAACTAAAGAAAGTGCTAAAGAAAAATGAGAATAACATGCACTGCTTTTGTTAATGCCACAAAGATCTTTTCTGCAAGGTTACTCACAGAAGACCAAACGATGACTCTTCCAATCCTCGAGACTCCATGAAATTCTCAGTGGGTTAACAATAATGCTCACTGAAAGAGGAGTGCGTTTAGATTTTGCACTTTACAAAGCAGTTGCTGAACATGAGGGGTCCTGTTCTGAATATAAATACAAGGCTAAGATTCGTTGGGTGAAATAACCTACATCAATGCCATATCTTTGCTATAATTCAATATAAAATTCAAATTTGATTTTGAAAAACCTTCTCTGGAATACCAATCATTTAGTGCTACCTAGATGTTAAAAATGTTGGTCAATTAACCCAAGCTGGCCAGAAGGTCCTGGTTCAATTCCTACCTGCTGGGAGGTGTGCTGTAACTGTTTGATTAAACTAACTATGATCTTTAAACATCATTGGACACCATTGGACAAATGATCCCATTTGTTTCTGCCTGAGCTGGTTATTTCCAAGAATGAGCTTTCTTATGCAGTCGGTTCTGATATTATGCAATCGCCCCATTCTTGTGTGATCTTGCATTATAAGAAAATTGTGCAATAGCCACGCCATCTAAACTAATGGGAACGGAATCACGTTATCGCCAGTACAGGGAAGGAAAGTTCACATTCTACAAATAACAGACTAAATTATTCAATCGCATTAAAGTCAATTTACATTGAAGTAACACACAGTATAGCAGAACTAACTGTATCTGGATTCGTGAGTCCATGGGCACCCTTGAAATAAGGCGATTGTGATTTCCTCAATATATTGGCAGATTTTAGTGAAAGGAGCAATTATTTCAATGAATCCAAAGTAATCAGGCATTTTCTGACAATTGGATTAGATTTTCTTGTTTCTCAACAATTATTTTAACTGTGCCTGCAAATAAAACAATTTGCCAGAAACCAACATTTTTCACAGACTTTAAAGCAACATAATTCCAATATTTCCTAAATCTATTGGTCTTGCCATTCCACAACATTTATTACCTTTCTGGCGTCTAAAAATCATGGGCAGTTCACATAGCCGGCTAGCAAATTTGACCAGGTTGTTTCTAACCCATAAACTAAGCACAAATTTTAAATATACCTTTTTCCTACTTATCTATCTATGAGTTGGCATACATCTATTTTATATGTATTAACATAAAAGCAAGCCGTGCAATGGATTTACACTCTCTTTACACTCAGGGTAAGGAGGCCGATTAGCTAAAACCAATAGAAACGATGAGACCAGAGTCAGTTGAAAGTAGAAGTAAAAGTTAGGAATGGATTTTAATAGTAGTTCTTATATATTTTGAAACAACATAAAATTGGATTTGATTTGATTTAGATGGCCTGTGAATTGCCACTACATCTTTTCCTCAGAGAGGCTATCAGGAGCAGGAGTATAGGAAATGGGAATTAAGAGCAGGAATAGGCAATTCAGCCCTTTAAGTCCACTCCACCATATAACATGATCATTGCTGATCTTATTCTCGTCTCAACTCTACTGTTCTGCCTGCTCTCCATAGCCCTTTATCCCGCTTTTTATCTACTTATTTCTTTAATCTTAATTAAATTCCACCTCCACTGCACTCTGAGGCAGTAAGTTCCATAGATTCACCATCTTCTAAGAGAAGGAGTTTCCCCACATCTCAGTTTTCAACATACCTCCTCACAATTTATGTCCATGACTTTGTGTCTGAGACTGTCCCACAAGGGAGAACATCTGTTCAACGTCCACCTTATCAATCTCCTTTGGCTTTTATAAACCTCAATCAGATAAAGGTATGGAGCAGGTATGGTATTTTCTATTAGCACACCATTATATACTGAGTTCATACAAGAGGAGGAGCAGAAGGAGAAGTCCAAAGAAGGAAGAAGGAGATGATTTTGAACGAGGCTGCAACATATAAGCTGTCATCGTAGATCTAATGAAAATTTCAGTGAGAAGAATTTTATCCAGAAATGTACATTTTAGTGTGAAGATTGTCAGAGAATGGTGTTACTGTAGTTTTTTTTTTCATGAGAATATCTAACCACAGACTTCTACCACAGCTCTGTTTGTGACTATCATTCTTGAACGATATTATTGGTGACAAGCTGCCTCTTTACACTTTGCTGCTCAAGCAGATTTTGCTGGTGTCCTAGGAAGTATCAAATTCTGATTTTGCTTCATTTGTGATATCAAACTTCAACGACTGTGCAATTCTTCCTAGTTCTGCTCTTCCCCTCATCTAGGCAAAAGTGAGGACTGTAGATGCTGGAAATCAGACTCAAGATTAGAGTGGTGCTGGAAAAGCACAGCAGGTCAGGCAGCATCCAAGGAGCAAGGTTGATTTTCCTGCTCCTTGGATGCTGCCTGACCTGCTGTGCTTTTCCAGCACTATTCTAATCTAAACATCTTCCCCTCATCTGCCTACTGCTCCAATTATGGATAGATGGGTGCTGAAAATATTGACTTGTTCCTCATGACATCTTCTGCTGTATCCCAACCTCAGCATCTGCTGTCTCTCTCTTAGTTGAGCAGGACATCTGTAGCATGTGTCATTGATTCAATGTGAGCTGGAAAGCAAACAACTAGACATATTAGCATTGATTTGTGCTTGACAAGCTCCTTACAAGCCAGTATTTGTTCCTGCGTGATCGATGTATTAACATCCAGAAAAGGTTGTTTCATTTTAATTGATGAGCTTCAGCTTTGGTTCATGATGCCACTTTTGCTTTTGTAATCGACAGTTGTGGGCTCAAAAAACACTCTGAAGAATTGCATCTCAAGTTGTTATTCGAAGAACAGTTGTTATAACATGTGGTAAACCCCTCTGCTAATTTGAACCAGCAACGCAGAAAAGATTCACCCCCTGTTGTAATCTGTTAAAATTCAAGAGGCAAAGATCTCTCCCAGAGATTTACTAATTAATGTAAAAATTAACTTTATTCTTTAAATCCAGCAGAGAATATTGAAACCAACGACTATTTACAACTCCTTCCTCTTAACCTTGTCCTTTACCTCCCACTCTGCAATACTAGTCTGATAAAAAAAACCCGATGAAGATTTACAAAAAAAATTCAACTTTCAAAACCAGTCAGCTGTTGAATCTTCCGTTTGTATCTTCCTCTGCAGATTTTTCTTTAACTTCTTTTTAATGTTCTGTTGCGCAAACGTCTTATAGCCAGGTACCTTTCAGAGAGCTGTTCTGCTGGCACTCTGTACTTGTTGGTGGCTTGGCAGTTAGTACTTGATACTCAAAATGTTTAAACCCTAAAACATCAGATCGTTTCATTGGTTTTAATATTATCAAAATACTCAATTCAAATTTGATTGGATTTCGGTATTTTGGTGCATGATTTTAACTAGTAGAAAGTGAGGACTGCAGATACTGGAGATCAGAGACGAGACTGTGGTGCTGGAAAAGCACAACAAGTCAAGCAGCATCTGAGAAGCACGAATTGATGAAGGGCTTATGCCCGAAATATCGATTCTCCTGCTCCTCGGATGCTGCCTGACCTGCTGTGCTTTTCTAGCACTACACTCTCAATGCATTATTTGAATTTGTTTTTGTTTCATAGCAACCCAAATGCTGATATTTGTTTCAACCAAGCGTTACATTGTTACCTTGTTCCAGACTCTCTGTGCTTTGGCCTTACTAGCTTTTCAACTCTCTTAAAGGTACAGTACCACTACACCTTCATAACACAGTGGAATTATCCCCAGTGTCCTGATCAAAATTTATTCTAGAATTAAATTGGTTGCCATGTTCCTTATGTTGTAGTGGTTAGTGCAGTTCAAAAACACTTCATTGGCTATAAAAAAAAAACATTTTGATGTCATGAAAAAGCGTAATTATTTCTTAGTTTCTTTCATGATTTGGTTATTTTGGTTGTGATCTTTACCCCTTTGGAATTTTAATTTAACCATTATGTGTTTCCTCAATGTTGATGAAATATACAGTTAAGTTAGATTTCTGCATATAGATTTTCCCTGGCAGTTTGCAAATGTCTTGAGTGCTAGGGATGAAGGATAACAGTTTGCAATGAAACACTGAATGGAAGGACAACAGCAATTAATTGTTGTTTCCATTGCTCTGATGTACATGTAAAGTAGTAAATGCTTTGCAGTGTTAATTGCAGCTATTCCACCAAAAACTGGCATTTGCCTGATGGCCAGGTTTATCAAACCCTTTCTGGATATGCTAGAGAAATATTTCCTTAGTTAACTCCATTATATAAGATGGACTACCAAGAATTTGTATAAAATGCTGAAAGATAGGTTTTGGTAACCATCTGAAGAAAGAGCTACACTTGCTGTAGAAGATTTCATGACACTCGACCCTTCACACATTCATCTACAGCAAGTCAGAAAAGGATGCTAAGGACTAAAATTGACAGCCAAAATTGAAGTCTATTGCTGATATTGCCATCCCAGATGGAATGAGCAAGGGATCTCAGTTTAAATCAATAGGTGGGCAGCTGCTCTAGGGTCACTTCTTACATCTGAGAGATGCTACTCACTGTGCTGGGGCAAGGAATGGGGTGTCAGGGTGACTGCCCTGAAGTGTAGACATGAGGCCAATATGAGGCCAATACCATCCCCTAATATTGACTGGAAAATTTATGGACCCACATCAGGAACCAGATCTACATTGCTATCCTTGTTAGGGCCGAGTCGAGACAAGGTCCCAGAAAACCTACTGGGGATAAGAAGAGAAAGTGGAATGGAACATTCAAGTCTTGGCCTAAATTTCAGGATGTTCCTAGATACTGTGACGGGATTGTTTCAAAAGGATCCCATTGTGATCAACACTGGAAAGTATTTTCAAGCATTTATTGAATGATCAGAGCAATGGAAACAACAATTAAATGCAAACAAAATCATCAAATGCTGGAAAAGCTCAACAGATCTGGTAGCAAATGTGGAGAGAAAGCTGAGTTAAGTCTAGTAACCTATCCTCAGAACTGGGGTAAATGTAGGGGTTAAGGGTCTGGGTGGGTTGCTCTTCAGAGAGTTGGTGTGGACTGGTTGGGCCAAAGGGTCTGTTTCCACACTGTAAGTAATCTAATCTAATCTAATCTAATCTAACCTAATCTAACCTAACTGAAGAATACTGGGTCTGAAACATTAGCTCTCCTTTCTCTCCATAAATGCTGCCAGACCTGCTGAATTTTTCCAGCAATTTCTGATTTTCCAGTTGTTACGGGCATGTTTACCAAGCTGGGAGTTTGGTTTACAGACATTTTGTCCCCTTTCTAAGTGCAAACCAACTTCCCAGCTCAGCAAACATACCCACAATAACTGCAACTGGCACCTGAGCTCCAAATCTTTACACAAACTGTGAATTTCTGATTTTGTTTCTGATTCCTGCATCTGTAGTGTTTTTCTTTTGCTTTGATTTTGCTTCAGGTTAATAATTAATTGCATTTACAGAGGAACCTTGATTATCCGAATATCAACTATCCAAATATTGCTTTATCCGAAAGAGATCTCGAGGTCCTGATAGAAACATTACACCAAAGACGTATTCCCAACACTAATCATACCTGTTGTTTACAATGATTAAAAATGAACTCAGCTTACTGAAATGGGAGCCCAGGCAACATCTCTAAATGACTGACCTGACCTGTGCATGTGCACGTGTGTGTGCATCTGTGTGTGCGTGTGCGTGTGTGCACGTGTGTGCGTACATGTCTGTACTTATTAGAAAACTTATTAGAAAATTCTGAGCCCCAGAGGAAAAGCATTGAATCAATTAACTGTATAATTAATTATCCGAACAAAATAGAGCCCGCCCATCTTGCACGGATAATCGAGGTTCCTCTTATGACACCAATACTATGGTAAAACTTCCCAAGGTACTTTGTCAGGGTAGAATGAAACAAAGTTTTATATCATGGTGTTGATGTCTGCTTTGTTCCACAAATCTGGATGACACAACTTTTCTGTACAACAACACTAGCTTTCTTCTCGGACAACCGACGAGAGGTTCAAAATGTCCCCAAAGTAGCCGTGTGTCTACTTGTGGTGACAATTCGCCATGAATCTTTGCCCTACACACAGAGACAGTGTGTTTTATAGGAATTAAACAAAAGGTTTATCAGTCACATGGGCAATTGTTATCACATAGTTTCAAGTCGGCAATTATGAATTTACAAAGCCCGATGAATGTCCATGTCGTGTGATAACGTGTGAATGGATTACAGAAACTGATTATCGTATTCTTCATGATTATGTGTTGATGGGAAGAGATTAAGGCAGAAGGGTTTTGCCTGCTGTAAATGGGGGATTTACAAACCTATACTAATATGGAGGGGGATTAAATAGGGGATTCATACACCTATGCTAATATGGAGGAAAAGTGGGGCGGGAGGCAGTTAAACAGGGCTGTGGCCTGTTTGGAAAGGGCAAATACCTCTGTCTGAGAGCTACAGAGGGAATCTACATTTGTGAGTCCACTAGGCTCCATTTCTGAGATACAGTCAGTCTCCCTCCTACTGAGATGTCTTGTCTGTATTGTAAGAGGACAGGCTTTCAGCTGATAGTGCAGAAAGTCCTTTGGTAATGGAATATTTAACCCTTGAGTCCCCAATGTGTCTTGAAAGAGAAGTAAAGTATGGAACAGAACCCTCTTTGGCATTTTAACTTCTTCACTCCCACCTTTTGATCATTTGATGATCAATGAGCTTCCCTCAAGTCCTATCGTGAAAACATTCGGACAACAGTAGCCATAAGCACCGGAGCATTAGAATGCAGGTGATTACAATTAGTATTGTAATTCCAATATGTGCCAGCAGGCCTCCCAGTCCTGCAGGAACACCCCCTGGTGACCACCCTTTCATGCCATCGCTAAACCCCTTGTCGATAGTTTGGAGAGTCTTGATTTCCCGTGTGATGTGTTTAGAGATGTCAGTGATGTTAGTGGACTCGTTAGGTGTAGCACTCTGCACCAACAATAACACAAGTACCACCTTCCTTGGCCAGCAGGAAGTCCAGGGCCAAATGATTCTGGAGGGCCACAGTTCTAACTGCATGCAGCTCTGCATTAATTTCAGTTCGGGCACTAACCGTATCATTGGCGACCCTTTCCCATACAGTCCTGAGCTGGCTGAGTTCTTGGGCATGTAAATTCCTGTCAGGGGAGAGAACATTCCCACCCAGGTGAGGAACCTGGTGAGGGACATTCTGGATCTCGGGAGTGAGGGCAGGTTACCCAAAACTTGATTCTGGGGTACAACATACAACATGTAGCATGGCCCCTCCCAATCAGAGGGAAGACAGGGGTAGGCTTTGAACCTGCAAATAAAGTATGGGCCGTTGTAAGCTGTCAAGGTGGAGACAGCCACCACCACCCCGCTCCTGTCACAGTCTGGCAGCAGGGTTGTTCCAGAGGTGGCCTGAGGTTCTCTTGGGGCCGGTGAATCAATCAAATATAAAGTACTCACATTCGGTTAGGTTCTGAATAGGTTCGACCCAGGGGATGGTCAAGGAGATTCACTCATTCCCACATAAGTGCCTTTGGTGGGCTTCCCTTCCCGCCTGAAACAAATGATGCAGTCGATGGTGTTGTTGAGAACAACAAGGAAGGGGGGGCTTATGCGACTGGTTGTAATTAGGGAAATACCAATCTCTGGATAAGGTCAGGTTATACCCTGCTGACTGCCATTCTCGAGCATCATTGCTGTTAGCAAGGTCACTGGAAAGGCTTCGATACAGTAACCATTCAGCCAATTCGTGCCAGCGAAAAGGTACGGGCCACAATGGGATACCTCCCATCGAGTGAGGTGGCATGTGGGCACATATCCAGCAGTGGGTGTCTCTCCCCGTTGTGCGGGCTGTCTGATAGGCTCAGTGCAAAAAGGTAACATGCTGAGGGATGTCAATTTGGGACCTACCCTTTCTCAAGGCCCCATCTCTCAAAGTCACCAAAGTCACAAGAATGGAAAACATTGTCCTTAGTTAGTGTCTGCTTCCACGCTGACTTCTTTGTAATCGGTTCTGTGTATCCACCAGCAATGGCCTTGTACTTTCACAGCCGTGGGTGTGGTCAGCAGCACCTGGAACGCTCCTTTCCATTTGGTCCCAGCTTCTTTCATTCCCAGTCCTTTATCAGGATGAAGTCCCCTGGCTCGGCAGCGGGTAGTCCCCTTCAGGCAGATTGTCGCTTTCTCTGTAAGCCTGGCGCACCTGCGAATGCAAACTTTGGAGAGTTTTGGTTAGCCCCTGCAGGTACACACCAACCTCCTCTCTCAGGATGTTCATATCTAGTCTCTTGGGGAAGGGGGGGTGGGGTGCTTGGACAATCTCAATTCCCATGGGCCCCTCATGGGCTTCCCGTAAATCACCTCAGCAGGAGACTTAATGATCTTGCTGGAAGGAGTAACCCTCATGTGGATCACGGCCAGGGCAAGGACCTTCAACCTACTTAGGCCTGTTTCCTGTTTTAGCTTTGCCAGCTTATGTTTTAGGGTACCATTTGCTGTGCCACAAATCCAACTGCTTTTGGGTGGTGGGTACAGTGGAATTGTCGTTTTATTGCTAGTTCCCTGCAAATCCCCTGGTTAATTTTAGCACAAAGTGTGGCCCATTATCTGAGCTAATAGTTTCCCGGATCCAAATCGGGGAATTATTTCCCTCAGCAGTATTTTTACCACCGTTGCAGCCGTGTTGTCCATCGTTGGGATTGCCTCTGTCCATCTGCTGAAGACATCTACTGTTGCCAGCAATTCTTCTCACATTGTACTCTGGGTAGTTCTATAAAGTCTAGTTATAAACCATTGAAAGGCCCACCAGGCAAGGGGGTAGTCCCAGAACTGCAAGGCATCCCCGTTCCAGTATTAGTCTTTTTGCAGATCAAGCATGCGTGTGCTCGTTTCTCAGCTGCCTTCTGGAAGTCGGGGTGCTACCAGGTCTGTAGCAAAGTGCTAACCATTCCCTCCTTGCCTAGGTGTGTACAGCTATGTATATAGTCTACTAGGATAGGTAAAAACAAGGAAGGAACATAGACCTGTCCCACAGGGGTCATCCATACTTTGGTATGAGCATCAATGATGCACCCCATCTGTGACCACAGTCTGTGTTCCTCTGCAGGGCCGTCTCTCTGTAAGTTAAATATCTCATCCATGTCTGGTACACCCATCCTCATACTTTTTGGAACCAGGAGTTGCTGTGAGCCTGAAGGAACTAGGAAAGTGGGGTGTAACGCTGCCTGTTTGGTGGCGGTATCTACTTGCACGTTGCCCTTGGAGAATCTGTCAGTTGCACCAGTGTGGGCTGAGCATTTGATCACTATTAGGCTGGAAGGTAACTGTAAGGCCTGCAAGAGATTATGCACAAAAACAGCGTTATTAATGGGTTGTCCCGTGGAGGTTAAAAATCCTCTATGTTCCCACAGGGTACCATAGTCGTGGATGACACCAAAAGTGTAGCGAGAGTCTGTGTAAATATTGGCTGAACTCCCCTCCACCAGGATGCAAACCCGAGTGAGGGTGAACAAGTCAGCCTTCTGTGCTGACAGTGGAGCTTCAAAGCCTGCACATTCCACCACTTCATCATCCATAGTGATCGTGTATCCAGAGCATCGCTGACCTGTAGGTGAAATGTAGGAGCTGCCATCCACATAGAAGGTGATGTCTGCATGTGTAAGGGGCAGGTCAGCTAAATCGCCCCGAGCAGAGGTGAAAAGGTGATTCTGTAGCAGGCAGTCGTGTTTGGGAGATGAGAGGTGCTGCAGGGGGTTCCATCAGGGAGGTTGCCCGATTCAGGGTGGTGCAATGGGAGAATGTCAGTAGTGGGTTATTGCGTAGGGCTGCTTTGTATTTGTTCTGGCGTGCCTCTGTTAAATGGTGAGTCTGCCGAGAGGTGGCAAAGGTGACAACGGAGTGTTTGGTTAAAACCCCCACTGGCTGGTGCAGGGTGATGGTTGAGGCAGTTGATACAAGAATATGTATAGCAGAACGTACCAGTGAGTAGGGCGGGAGGCCAGCTGTTATTGGGTCCAGTTTAGTTAAAAAGTATGCCACCAGGCGCTTCCTGCCACTATGTGTTTGGGTGAGGACAGCAGTGACACATCCATCCTTAATGGTGACATACAGTTAATGTCAATCGTACAGGGGTCGTCCTAAGGCTGGGGATGGTAGAAGGCTGTTCTTTAATTCGGTAAATGCTGTCAGCTGCTCAGTTGTAAGGGTGAAGTCAGGAGCGGGGAGACATTGGTTGATGCCAGTGGAGTCAGTAGGCAAGTGTGAAGGGCAACTGTCGGAATCCATTGCCTACAGAAATTTAAAAGGCCAAGGAAGGCCCACATTTGCTTAGGGGTCGTAGGCAGTGGGGTTTCTGCGATGGGTCGAATGTATTCTTCTGTCAATTTCCATTCCCCTGCGGAGAGGGGAAGCCCCCACAATTTCACCTCCTTTTGACAACGCTTGACCTTATGGGGCAGAACCACATACCCAAGGCTGTGTATAAAGTTCAGTAATACTGTGGCATCGGTCTCGCAGTTAGACAGGCAGTTACTGGAGACAAGCAGGTTGCCTACATATTGGACAATTGCGGATCCACGTGGGAGTTTCAGGGTCTGGAACTGACTGTGGAGGGTTTGTGAAATTCTGGTTGGTGAGTGGACAAATCCCTGGGGCAGGCGGGTCCAAGTGTATTGCTGGCCCCAGTAGGGAAAGGCAAATTGATAGAACAAAGAAAATGAACAGCCCAGGATCAGGCCCTTTGGCCCTCCAAGCCTGAGCTGAGCCAAATGTACTGTCTAAACGTATTGGTCATTCCTAAGCATCTGTATCCCTCTGCTCCCCACCTACTCATGCATCTGTCCAGACGTATCTTAAATGAATTTACCGTGCCTGCCTCTATCACCTCTGCTGGCAATGCGTTCCAGACGCCCATCACCCTCTGTGTGAAGTACTTGCCGCGTGTATCACCTTAAACTTTCCACTTCTCACCTTGAAAGCATGACCTCTCGTTATTGAATCCTTCACCCTGGGAAAAAGCTTGTCTCTATCTATCCTGTCTAGACCCTTCATGATTTTGTAAACCTCAATCAGGGCCCCCTTCGATCTCCTTTTTTCTAGTGAAAATAAACCTAACCTACTCAACCTCTCTTCATGGCTAGCACCTTCCACACCAGGCAACATCCTCGTAAACCTTCTCTGCACCATCTCCAAAGCGTCCACATCCTTTTGGTAATGTGGTGACCAGAACTGTACACAATATTCTAAATGCAGCCGAACCAACATCTTGTACAATTTTAACATGACTTGCCAACTCTTATACTCAGTTCCCCGTCCAATGAAGGCAAGCATACTATATGCCTTCTTGACCACTCTATCCATCTGTGCAGCAACCTTCACGGTACAATGGACCTGCACTCCCAGATCTCTCTGCCCAGCAACTTTTCCCAAGGCTCTTCCGTTCATTGTATAATTTGCTCCAGAGAGTCCGGATGTAGTGGGGCAGAAAAGAAGGCATGCTGTAGATCAATGATGGTAAAAATGCAGGAATCCGCAGGGATGCAGCTTAATACGGTAGCCAGGTTTGGGACAGGGAGTGTAACAGTGCTATGATATCACTGATTTTCCTCAAATCATGCACCACCCTCCAGTCCCATCGGCTTGGTTTGGGAACTGGGAAGATTGGGGTATTGCGAGGTGATTTACACAGGATACCTTATGTCAGGAAAGAGGGTCCAGGTTCCCTGTTCTGCCTCTGTTTTAATGGGATACTGTGGAATTGAAGGTGGGCTCTGGCTTGCCTTTAATTGTATTTGTACGGGAGGGCAAGGGGTGCATTCAACTTCATGGTTAGAGGCAGCCTCCAGCTGGGGTTCAACGTTCATAGAGGATGCTTGGCTGGTCAGGATGCCAACCTTCTGTTGTGGGAATTCCCAGTATTTCAAACGACCCTCTGTGAAGTGTTGCCACAGTCCCCTGGTGTTGGAAGAGAGTTGTGTCAGGCTGTAGGCAAGGTGGTTCACATCTTTAGGTTTAAACCATGGACCGATAGCTCGAGTGATGTGTGGGGCTACCAACCCTGCTTGCCGCCACAGATCATGTGGGATTTGAACAAGATAAACAGAGTCTTCCTTTTCTTCAACCTCACCCACGACTGAAATGGAGAATTCCATGCCCTCAAATGGCGTGTAATAATGGCTTTGTTCTGAGCAGCATCCAGTGGAGTCGTAGCAAACTGTCACTTGGGGACTGGGGTCAGAAATGGCAATGTAAAAGCAGATTGGTCTATGCTGAGCCCCCACCACTGGGAGACCGCAAACTGGGGGAATTGCGTCTGGCCGTGCAGTCCCACTGCAATGCCCCCATCTGTACAGGTGATCTCGATTCCTAGGGGACAAAACAGATCCCTGCCTGCCAGGTTCCATCTGATCCTAACTGTTACTGTGAAGGAAATAGAGCAGGCTTGTCCACAGAACTCAGCTTTCAGCGGAACAGTTTTAGATATACGTTGTTTGTTCCTTCAAACCCGGTGAGTGCCACGGTCTCACCTGATAGCTGAAATCCTTTATTCCTCAGTTTTCTGATCAAGGGTGGAATTGGTTGCTCCCATATCTATCAGAAATAGGATCGGTATTCCAGGAATCTGCAAGGTAATGTGTGTTCCTGCTGAGGGGGTGTGCCTGGCGACCTCACTGGGAATCAGCCCCGTCTCCCTCTCACCCAAGGTGCATCAGGGGACCTCCTGGTGTCCCCCTCCAAGATCTCCATGGGAAGAGGTAGTTTGGTGGGTGTCGCTGGAGCGGCATCTGGGGGACCGTTTGTGCCCAGGGGGGGTATTCCGGTTCCACTGGATTTCGCTAGTGCCGACTGAGGATGCACAGCGTTCAGAGGGGCAGCTGAACAAACTCTATTTTTGGGGGAGATTTGGAGTGTGGTTTGGGATCATTCTCGCCTTCCCAGTAATACATAAGGGCTCTTCTCATCTGGGACCTGGTGTTTTCAGACCAGTCCATGTTGTTCATGCATATCATGTCAGCAAGACGAGAAGGGACACATTGTAGAACCATTGAGTTAAACAATGGTGAGTCCTTCCCAGAGTTAAAAACTTGATCCCCAGCCAAGATCCCATAGCATGCAACAAATCTCTCCCAAAAGTCTCCCCCAGACTCTCCTGCATTGAGTCTGCAGTCTAGTAGCTTGCTAATGTTAACAGGCTGTGTCAGAGCATATTCTAATGATTGGACAATATGATTCACTTGAGTGTCGTCTTTGAATTTGTCACTTAAATCCTCGTAGGTGAGGACTGACCCCTTTCTCATCCATCTGCTCCTGCCATTTAGTTACTTCTTTTGCTGACAAAGTCATGCAGCAAAGGGCAAACAGATCCCGGGCTGTGGCATTATGCAGTTGAATGGTGCGCCGGACGTACTGAATGAGTTGGGCAGGCTTTTCATTATGGTCTGGCGCCTGATTCATTATCATGATCATCTCTCGGGGTTTCCATGGGACATAAACCCCGATAGTGGGCGGCTCATCTTCCTCATCTGCTTTGAGGTTCGGCAACTGCCTGATGGGGAGCATAGTTTTGGGAGTGACTTGGAGATGGTGATCTCCCGTCCAGAAATCGCAGGGTGCTGCAGATTTCCTAGCACGGTCGGCTGTGCAAGATCTCTCAGAACGTGGGTATGGTGACGGGGAGGTGTCGGGGTGTTTCAACTGGAGGTCTCAGCATAGCATCCCCATTCTTCCTCTATCTCAGTGTCATTCCCTCCCTCCTCAAACAGGGTTGGTATGCCAGACCTGAGCTCAGGATCCCAAGAAGTGCTTACGTTCTCCTTGCAGTGCTGCTGCGTTAACCCCTCAAGTTTATCTTCCCCAGCTTTCATCTCTTTGCACTGTTTGTCCTGTTTTCTTTTTCGTTTACCATCCACCCATTCACGATCTGCCTTTAGTGCTTCCCAGCCCTTCCCATCTGCTGTTAAAACTACGATCTCCCTGTCGCAGGAATTATTTCTCCAGCTGACTAGTAAGGTGTCCTGCCATTTGCTATCGGCCCTCTCCTTGCATTCCTTAATGATTGATTTCCACTGTTTCCCACAGTTTCTCTTCCAGATCAGGTTCACTGCTTGCTCACAGGCATACACATCCCAAGGTACTCCCAGAGACCAAATCTTGTGCCCTAGTCATTTTTTCAGTGCTGCACTTAATTTTCGGAGGTCTTTTTCCTGATCACGTAGGTATTCGCACATGCATTGAAGTGGAGTCCTCTTCCTGGCCACATCAAGTGATTGTCCCATTTTACTGTTCTGCTCTACTATAAACAAACTTCCACTGGCCGTATTAATACCACGGGATGAGAAATTTACAGAACCTGCTCTCTTTTCTATATATCTATAAATTAATTTCCACCGGCCATATTCAAAAGAGGCAGCTCCCAAACCAGAATTCGCACAATACATAGAATAGCCAATGTCACCCTGCAGTAATTTAGAGAAACTGGACAACTTTCCTATCTTACAAGCTAAGTCCAGGTGGCTTGTGTGGCCATGTCAAGGTACCAGTTCCATGGGGTAAAGGACAGATCATCTGGCTGAACACAAGGAGGAGTCTGGAGTAAAACACCCCGGGATGCCCTTACCGCTTACTTCTGCCCAATTCAGATTTTCGTGCCACTTACTCAGCCCCGTGGGATGTTCCCTATGTTGAGGTCTGAGTAACGGCACCAAATGTTGAAGTCTGCTCTTTTCCACAAATCCAGACGACACAACTTTTCTGTACAACAGCAGTAGCTTTCTTATCAGACAGCTGGCGAGAGATTCAAAATGTCCCCAAAGTAGCCGTGTGTCTACTTGTGGTGACACTTCTCAACGAATCACAGAAATAGTATATTTTACAGGAATTAAACAAAAAGTTTATCAGTCACATGGGCCATTGTTATCACATAGTTTAAAGTAGGTAATTATGAATTTACAAAGCCTGATGAATGTCAATGTCCTGTGATAATGTGTGAATGGATTACAGGGATTGATTATCATATTCTTCATGATTATGTGTTGATGGGAAGAGATTAAGGCAGAAGGGTTTTGCCTGCTGTAAATTGGGAATTCACATACCTATGCTAATATGGAGGGGAAGTAAATGGGGGATTCACAGATGGAAGGTTGCAGGCTTGGAGAAGATTGCAGAGTGAGGGAAAGGAAGGCCATATTGGGATTTGATCATTGTAAAAATTAGACAATCTTTGCACAATACCTTGAAACTTCCTTCAGAGCATTGTGTCACACATACAAAGAACAAAAAAAAAAGCACAGGAACAGGCCCTTCGGCCTTCCAAGCTTGTGCTGATGCATTTTGCCCTTCCATGCTATAAGACCATAAGATCATAAGACATAGGAGCAGAAATTAGGCCATACAGCCCATCAAATCTGCTCTGCCATTCAATCATGGTGATAGGCTTTTCAACTCCAGTTTTCCACTTTCTCCCCATAACCTTTTATCCACTTCGAAATCAAGAACTTATCCATCTCTGTTTTAAATATACTCAATGACCTGGTCTCCACAGCTTTCTGTGGCAATGAGTTCCACAGATTCACCACTGTCTGGCTAAAGAAGTTTCTCCTTATATCCATTCTAAAGAGTCTCCCCTTTATTCTAAGGCTGTGCCCTTGGGCCCTCATCTCTCCTGCCAATGGAAACATCTTCCCAATGTCCATTCTGCTCAGGCCATTCAGTATTCTGTAAGTTTCAATCAGATCCTCCCTCATCCTTCTAAACTCCATCAAATATAGTCCCAGAGTCCTCAAACATTCCTCATATGTTAAGCCTTTCATTCCTGAGACCATTCTTATGAATCTCCTCTGGACCCGCTCGAGGGTCAATAAATCCTTCCTGAGGTATGAGACCCAAAATTCCTCACAATACTCTAAGCCTTAGAGTATTGACCAGAGCCTTAGAAAGTCTCAGAAGCACATCCCTGCTTTTATATTCTAGTCCTCTTAGGATGAATGACAACATTGTATTTGCCTTCCTAACTATCAACTCAACCTGCAAGTTTACCTTAAGAGAAACAGTCTTCATTTACAGGATCCATATCGCTCTATTCCCTTCCTATTCCTGTATTCATCCAAGTGCTTCTTGAATGCTGTTATTGTGTCTGCTTCCACCACCTCCTCTCGCAACGCGTTCTAGGCACCCACCACCCTTTGCATGAGAAACATCCCTCGCACATCTCTTTGAAACTTTCTAACCCCTCACACCTTGAACCTGTGTTCCCTAGTAGTTGACCACTCCACCCTGGGAAAAAGCCTTATCCTTCGACTCTATCCATGCCATTCACAATCTTATAAATTTTTATTAGGACACCCATCAGCCTCTTGTGCTCCAGTGAAAACAAGCCCAGTCTATCCAACCTTTCTTTGTAGCTAAAATCCCCTATAACAGTCAACATCCTGGTAAATCTTATCTGTACCCTTTCAAAAGCATCTACATCCTTCTAGTAGTGTGGCAATCAGAATTGTCCACAGTATTCCAAGTGTGGCCTAAGTAAAGTTCTATAAAGCTGCAGCATAACTTGCCTATCCTTTTACTCAATGCCCCTTCCAATGAAGGCAAGCATGCCAAAGGTCTTTTCTACAACCTGATCTACCTGCACTGCCACCTTCAGTGATCTGTGGACCTGCACACCCAGATCCCTCGACAAATCAGTACTCTTAAGGGTTTTACCATTCATTGTACAATTTCCACTTGTATTTGTCCTTCCAAAATACATCACCTCACATTTGTCTGGATTAAACTGCATCTGCCATTTTTCTGCCCTTGCCTCCAACTAATCTATATCCTGCTGTGTCCTCTGACAATCCTCTTCACTATCTGCAACCCACCAATCTTTGTATCATCTGCATACTTTCTAATTGAACAAGCCATGTTTTCCACCAAATCATTTATGTGGACCATGAACAGCAGACGTCTCAGCACTGATTCCTGTGGAACACCAGTAGTCACAACCCTTTATTCTGATAAGCATCCTTCCACTGCTACCCTCTGTCTCCTATGACTAAGCCAGTTCTGTATCCATCTTGTCAGCTCACCCCGGTATCATATGATTTCACCTTTTATACCAGCATGCCATGAGGGACCTTGTCAAAGGCTTTTCTGAAATCCATGTTGACAACATCGAATGCTTTTCTCTTATCAATCATCTTTGCCACCTCCTCAAAAACCTCGATCAATTAAGTCAGGCACAACCTCCCCCGCACAAATTCATGCTGTCTATCACCAATAGGTCCATTTGCTTCTAAATGTGTATAGATCTTGTCCCTGAGAATCTTTTCCAATAATTTCCCACTCACCGACATGAGGCTTACAGGCCTGTAATTTCTAGGATTATCTCTGTTGCCCTTCCTAAACAATGGGACAACATTGGCTATTCTCCAGTCCTCTGGGACCTTACTTGTGGCCAAAGAGGATACAAAGAGGTCTGTCAATGCTCCATCAATTTGTTCTCTTGCTTCCCTCAATATTCGGGAAAGATACGATCAGGACGCAAGAATTTACATTCCTTAATACTTTTTAAGATGGACAATACCTCTTTCCTTTTAATAACAATTTGGCTTAGAAATTCACACTCCCTTCCCTGAGATCATCCTCCACTAATTATTTACTCCACAAAGTATTCACGTAGGACCGCAGCTACCTCTTTTGGCTGAACACATAGATTTCCTCCTTAGCCCTTGCGTGGGCCAATTCTTTCCCTGACTATTCTCTTGCTTTTATTTATGTCTAAAAAGCCTTGGGTTCTCTTTAATTCTGTTTGCTAGCAACTTTTCATTACCCCTTTTAGCCCTTCTAATTCCTTGTTTAAGTTCTTTCTGACCTTTCTCATATACTTCAAGGGCTTAATCAGATCCCATCCTCCTAGACCTTACATATGTTTCCTTTCGCTTTTTGACCAATATCATAACAACCCTGGTCCTCTAAGGGTCACATAACTTGCCAGACTTATCCTTCCTTCTCGCAGGAACATGTTGCTCCTGAACTCTTTTCAACTGCTGGTTGAAGTACCCGCACATGTTTACCTTCAAATCAAAAATTTTCAGTGCCTGCCTAATAATGTTGTAATTCACTTCCCCCCAATTTAACACTAACACCCAAGGACTGCTGTTATCCCCATCCATGAATAACTTAACACTCACAATATTGTGGTCACTACTTCCGAAATGCTCCCCCATTGAAACGTCACGCACCTGGCCAGGCTCAATTCACAAAGTTAGGTCCAGCATAACCCTTTCCCTGGTTATGCTGTTTGCATACTGTGTCAAGAATCCCTCCTGAATGGTCAAAACAAATTCTCCCCCATTCAAGCCCCTGGCAGGAAGTGGATCCTGGTCAATATAGGGGAAGTTAAAATCACACACCGCAATAACCCTGCTGTTTTTACATCTTTCCAAAATCTGCCTACATATTTTCTCTTCTATCTCCTGCTGGCTGTTGGGAGGCCTGTAGCATACCCCCAGCATTGTGATTTCATCTTCCTATTCCTATGTTCGACCTATATTAGATTAGATTACTTACAGTGTGGAAACAGGCCCTTCGGCCCAACAAGTCCACACCGACCCGCCGAAGCGCAACCCACCCATACCCCTACATCTACCCCTTACCTAACACTACTGGCAATTTAGCATGGCCAATTCACCTGACCTGCACATCTTTGGACTGTGGGAGGAAACCGGAGCACCCAGAGGAAACCCACGCAGACACGGGGAGAATGTGCAAACTCCACACAGTCAGTCGCCTGAGGCGGGAAATGAACCCAGGTCTCTGGCGCTGTGAGGCAGCAGTGCTAACCACTGTGCCACCGTGCCGCCCACATATTGTCTCACTGCACAAGTCCCCTGATATATCCTCCTTCAGTACAGCCTTGAGATACTCCTTTACCAGTTGTGCAACTTTCCAACTCCTTTTACATTCCTTTCAATCAGACCTGAAACATCTAAATCCTAGGAAATTCAGCTGCCAGTCCTGTCCCTCTTTCAGCAAAGTCTCTGTAATCACAATAATGCCACAGTTCCAAATGCTCACCAAAGCTCGAAGTTCAACTACCTTGCCGATTATACTTGTCGCATTGAAACACTTACAGTTCAGACCACTGCCCCTGCTCTTTTCAGCAGCGTTTCCCTGCCTGTTCTTGTTCTTCATCATGTTTGCCTTGGTTTGTACCTCTCTCTCAATTCCTGTACCTACTCTCATACATCAGTTCCCAATACATCAGTTTAAACCCTGGAACTAGAAATAGAACTCAGAATTTTTACTTTCCAAAACAATGAACTGAGCAAGCAACAAAAGGGATCACTTTCTTAACATCTTTAACAGAAAGGTATCCCAGTACACTTTGCAAATTGTAAATACGTTTTGGAATAGTTGGCAATTTTGGAGATACTCTTAAATCTGAGAAATAAGAAAGGGATGATCACCTTATTGGGATTGTATTATAGACCCCCTAATAGTCAGAGGGAAATTGAGAAACAAACTTGTAAGGAGACCTCAGCTATCTGTAAGAATAATAGGGTAGTTATGGCAGGGGATTTTAACTTTCCAAACATCGACTGGGACTGCCATAGTGTTAAAGGTTTAGAAGGAGAGGAATTTCTTAAGTGTGTACAAGCAAATTTTCTGATTCAGTATGTGGATGTACTTACCAGAGAAGATGCAAAACTTGACCTACTCTTGGGAAATAAGGCAGGGCAGGTGACTGAGGTGTCAGTTGGGGAGAACTTTGGGGCCAACGACCATAATTCTATTTGTTTCAAAATAGTGATGGAAAAGGATAGACCAGATCTAAAAGTTGAAGTTCTAAATTGGAGAAAGGCCAATTTTGATGGTATTACGCAAGAACTTTTGAAAGCTGATTGGGGGCAGATGTTCGCAGATAAAGGGACGGCTGGAAGATGGGAAGCCTTCAGAAATGAGATAACAAAAATC
Source organism: Chiloscyllium plagiosum (assembly GCF_037043375.1). Taxonomy (NCBI): domain Eukaryota; kingdom Metazoa; phylum Chordata; class Chondrichthyes; order Orectolobiformes; family Hemiscylliidae; genus Chiloscyllium; species Chiloscyllium plagiosum. Next base: position 86,151,038 of record NW_028270145.1, on the reverse strand, counting down.
CAGAGAAAGTATATTCCTGTCAGGGTGAGAGGAAAGGCCGGTAGGTATAGGGAATGCTGGATGATGAAAGAAATTGAGGGTTTGGTTAAGAAAAAGAAGGAAGCATATGTCAGGTATAGACAGGATAGATCGAGTGAATCCTTAGAAGAGTATAAAGGAAGTAGGAGTATACTTAAGAGGGAAATCAGGAGGGCAAAAAGGGGATATGAGATAGCTTTGGCAAATACAATTAAGGAGAATATAGAGGGTTTTTACAAATATATTAAGGACAAAAGGGTAACTAAGGAGAGAATAGGGCCCCTCAAAGATCAGCAAGGCGGCCTTTGTATGGAGCTGCAGAAAATGGGAGAGATACTAAATGAATATTTTGCATCAGCATTTACTGTGGAAAAGGATATGGAAGATATAGACTGTAGGGAAATAGATGGTGACATCTTGCAAAATGTCCCGATTACAGAGGAGGAAGTGCAAGATGTCTTGAAACAGTTAAAGGTGGATAAGTCCCCAAGACTTGATCAGGTGTACCCGAGAACTCTGTGGGAAGCTAGAGAAGTGATTGCTGGGCCTCTTGCTGAAATATTTGTATCATTGATAGTCACAGATGAGGTGCCGGAAGACTGGAGGTTGACAAAGGTGGTGCCACTGTTTAAAAAGGGTGGTAAAGACAAACCAGGGAACTATAGACTGGTGAGCCTGACCTCACTGGTGGGCAAGTTGTTGGAGGCAATCCTGAGGGACAGGATGTACATGTATTTGGAAAGGCAAGGACTGATTCGGAATAGTCAACATCGCTTTGTGCGTGGGAAATCATGTCTCACAAACTTGATTGAGTTTTGTGAAGTAACAAAGAGGATTGATGAGGCAGAGCGGTAGATGTGATCTATATGGACTTCAGTAAGGCGTTTGACAAGTTCCCCATTGGAGACTAATTAGCAAGATTAGATCCATTGAAATACAGGGAGAACTAGTCATTTGGATATAGAACTAGCTCAAAAGTAGAAGACAGAGGGTGGTGGTGGAGGGTTGTTTTTCAGACTGGAAGTCTGTGACCAGTGGAGTGCCACAAGGATCGGTGCTGGGCCCTCTACTTTTTGTCATTTACATAAATGATTTGGATGCGAGCATAAGAGGTACAGTTAGTAAGTTTGCAGATGACACCAAAATTGGAGGTGCAGTGGACAGATGGAGTTTAAGGCAGATAAATGCGAGGTGCTGCATTTTGGGAAAGCAAATCTTAGCAGGACTTATACACTTAATGGTAAAGTCCGAGGGAGAGTTGCTGAACAAAGAGATCTTGGAGTGCAGGTTCATAGCTCCTTGAAAGTGGAGTTGCAGGTAGATAGGATAGTGAAGAAGGCGTTTGGTATGCTTTCCTTTATTGGCCAGAGTATTGAGTACAGGAGTTGGGAGGTCATGTTGCGGCTGTACAGGACATTGGTCAGGCCACTGTTGGAATATTGCCCGCAATTCTGGTTTCCTTCCTATCAGAAAGATGTTGTGAAACTTGAAAAAGTTCAGATAAGATTTACAAGGAAGTTGCCAGGGTTGGTGGATTTGACCTATAGGGAGAGGCTGAACAGGCTGGGGCTGTTTTCCCTGCAGTGTAGGAGGCTGAGGGGTGACCTTATAGAGGTTTACAAAATTATGAGGGGCATTACTAGGGTAAATAGGCAAAGTCTTTTCCCTGGGGTCGGGGAGTCCAGAACTGGACGGGATAGGTTTAGGGTGAGAGCGGAAAGATATAAGAGACCTAAGGGGCAACGTTTTCACGCAGAGGGTGGCACGTGTATGGAATGAGCTGCCAGAGGGAGTGGTGGAGGTTGGTAGAAGTGCAACATTTAAGAGGCATTTGGATGGGTATATGAATAGGAAGGGTTTGGAGGGATATGGGCCGGGTGCTGGCAGGTGGGACTAGATTGGGTTGGGACTTCTGTTCGGCATGGACGGGTTGGACCGAAGGGTCTGTTTCCATGCTGTACATCTCTATGACTCTATCTATGACTCCATCTGAAATTTAGAGTCCATAAAGAACAGGCCCAAAACTAATCTCATGCAGAAAATATTGACTGACAACTAAAAGAAAATGAAAATCTTAGCAGAGCACATAAATAATCTGAAGTGGGGAAACAAACAAATTGCAGTGCATCAGGAAAAAGGCAACTGTAACTCATGGGGAAAGACACACTTCCCCAAAGGAGCAGTGAATATTACCGTTTTGTAGATGAATCAGTCCTGGAATAATCTGTTCATTTAGTCTTTTGATTTGGTCAGATTCAGGAAGGTTAAATGAGTCACAGGACTGCCAGGGTAGTTGACACGTACGTCTGCGACAATCCCTGTTTCACATAGCACCTGCACATTATTAAAATTGAAAACTGGCCTGTTACAGTATTATATGAATTCTCTAAAGGTGCACAGATGGGCATGTGAAAGCAATCTATCAAAATTCAAGACATTGAGAAAGTCAACACTGACAAAGAATCCCTACTAAGCTATTTGCTCTTGCTCTGATAATGTTATTAAACTGATAGAATATTAAATACCAAGTAAAGCACCAGTGAATTGAAAAATTATGTTGGGCATTTTGATTAAATGTTCAATTGCAGTAACTGGGTTCTGAAAGGTGTAAGAGTATAAAATGTCACATCTTCTGGCACATGTGGGGCATAATTCATGTAATAATGTCATTCCAGATCCTATTGTGACTACGAACACACATAAAATATTTGATGCTAAATCTAAATTTAAAAATCCGGGGTGTGGCTTCCTTTCTGAACTTAACTGAATATCTTTATTTCTTTGCAATATCAGATTGCAATTTCATGTTCCATAAGCACTTAAGCCTCTGTTAGCCTTCTCTCCACCAGTGGATAGTATTTATACTGCCACTTCATTATATTGAGGCAGGCACATAAGCATCCGTAATAAATCAGAAAGTGCTGGAGAAACTCAACAGGTCTGGCAGTGTCTGCAGCGAGAGAAACGTAGTTAACATTTTGAGTCCAATGGCTTTTCATTGGAACTGATGTCTGATGAAGCATCAGTGGACTCGAATCATTGACTCTGTTTCTATTTCCACAGATGTTGTTTTAATTCGCGATCTCTAGTATCCACAGTATCTTGCTTTTATTTGGATGTTGCATTAAGAGCAGTACTAGACTTGCCCACAAAGATCAGAAACTATCTGTCTCTGACACCATTTGAAGACAATCATCATCTCTTAAAATAGAAATAAAATAGAAAATTGTGGGAACAGTCAGTATGTCTAGCAGCATTTCTGGAGACAGAAACAGAGTTCTGGTCAAGCTCTTTCTTTGTTGAATTGTGGGGGAGGAAAGCGTGTTAGGTGGTGATTAATATGTCCGTGTTACCAAGAAGACTTGGCTTATTGCCAGCCTAGCAGCTGATAAAGAACTGATTGACAGCACATAGTCGAATTTCTTCCTGATCAGATACCTCAGCACTGGTGTGCTCAGCTACTCAATATCTTCTTCCTGCTTAAAGATTTAAATGCTATGTCTTGACAAGTTCTTAATGATGTTTAAGTAAATTAAATAGTTGGAAGTTTTGGCATCAAGCACAACTCTCTCCTCAGGGCAGCGAGCAATCTCAAAGATGGCTGCCATGGAAGTCTAAATAAATTCCAGATTTCATCCGTCCCACCTCCATTCCTCACGCCTCTGGCTCAGGGTGGACAGGGAACTACATTTTGGGGGTGGTGGTGTCATAGTAATGTCATTGGGCTAGTCATCCAGAATGCCCAGGCTATTGTTTTTGATAACATGGATTCAGTGCTACCATGGCAGATGGTGAAATTTGAATTCAACAAGAAAAAAATGATATTGGAATAAAATAGTGAATCTAATGATGACTAATGTAACCATTGTTGATTGTCATAAAAATCCATCTGGCTCACAATATCCTTCCGAGCAGTAAACCTGCCATCCTTATCTAGTCTGATCTTACATGTGACTCTGAATCCACAGCAATATCTTTGACTCTTAGTAGCTGACTAGGCAATGGGAAATGTTCAATTAATGTTGGCTCAGCCAGCACTGCCCACATCCTTTGAATAAATAAAGAGATAACATTTCTTTTCTCAGAGATATGTGAGAGAGAGCTGGGAAGACTGAATCATTTATGCATGTAAGCCTGATGTGGACAAAGTTTTGTACTAATGTGGGTTAAGGCTTGTGGCTGGCAGGAAGGTAGATTTGAGTCCCCAACCAGAATGGCCACAATCTTACTGAGGGGCTGAATGGCCTACTCATGCTCCAATTTCTTCTGTACATACATTCTCACAATTGATATTCATTGCCAGTATTCCACAAAGGGAGTAATATCAATCAAGGGGAAATGGTGGCACAGCGGCATGGTAGTCACCAGGTTAGTAACCCAGAGGCAAATGGTGAGAGGCAGGGGTTCAAATCTTGTCATGGCAGCTGAAGACTTATAAATTAAATTAGTAAAATATCTGGATTTGTAAGTTAGACTATGTAATGGTCATAAATCTGTGGGCTGCATGGTGGCTCAGTGGTTAGCACTGCTGCCTCACAGCACTAGGGTCCCAGGTTTGATTCTAGCCTCGGGTGACTGTCTGTGTAGAGTTTGCATGTTCTCCCCGTGTTTGCGTGGGTTTCCTCCGGGTGCTCTGGTTTCCTCCCACAGTCCAACGATGTGCAGGTCAGTTGAATTGGCCATGCTAAATTGCCCATAGTGTTAGGTTCATTAGTCAGAGGGAAATGGGTCTGGGTGGGTTACTCTTTGGAGGGTCGGTGTGGACTTGTTGGGCCGAAGAGCCTGATTCCACACTGTAGAGAATCTAATTAATCAACCCCCTCAGAACTAAAATTTCAAAAGTAAGGTTTGATCACTTCTTCTTTCATGCGATGTCAACATCACTGGCAAGGTTAGCATTTAATTCCTGGAGACACTCTGGCAGCATCAGCAGAGGGATAACAGAATTCATGTTTCATGTCTAGGGACCCTTTTTCAGAAACAGGTTTGAAACATTAACTCTGCTTTCCCTGTACTGATGCTGCCAGACCTGCTGAGCTTCTCCCTTGATTCCTGTTTTTGTTTTGGATTTCCAGCATCCACATTTCTTTGTTTTTCTTTAAGCATTTAATTGCTGTGGAGAAATATGGCTTGGGTTGATGAGTGGTATTGACCAGACGCTGAACTGGAGCTATACAATACAAAAGCAGGGTCAGAGGCTAGGAATCTGACAGAGAATAATTTATCTCACTGACTTACTATCTCCAAGGCACAAGTCAGGAACATGATGAAATTACCCAACAACACTCAGGATGCTTGACACCTTGCAGGATAAAACAGCCCTTTGATTGCCACCACATCCACAAACAAATACTCCCTCCACTATCGACACAAAGGAGCTGCTGTGTGTATCATCATCATGTGTTGAGAAATTCTATCAAGTTCCTTTGACAGCAGCCTCCAACGAAGGACAAGGGCAGCAGACATATGGGAGCACCACCACTTGCAATTCCTCTCTCGGCCACTCACCATTTTGATATAGAGCTATATCAGCACTATTGCTGAGTTAGAATTTTAACTGCATTATAAATCTACCTATATCAAATGGACCACATTTGGTCATCATGCTGTTCACCACCGTCTTATCTACCATTTTCACTATTTTCTGCAAAACCTCCCCAGACTCACTCTTACCCATTTCAAACCATGATATCATGAACTCTTCAAGTCCTCTGTGTTGTCTACTTAGTCAATTGGGACAACTCTCCATCTGCACCAAAAATAACAGCTGTGTCACCCATTTTAATCTTCCTTAATATTTGCCTCTCTTTCATCCCAAGGGGAAAACAGCCCATAATAGACCAGAGAAAGTCAAGACAATTGATGATCTGCTCAATTTTTATACAGTCATTGAGTCATAGAGATGTACAGCGTGGATACAGCGCGGTCCAATCATCCATGCCGAACAGAAATCCTAAATAATTATACTTCCATTTGCCAGCATTTGGCTCCTATCCCTCTCAACCCTTCCTATTCACATACCCATCTAGATGCCTTTTAAATGTTGTCATCGTACCAGCCTCCACAACACCTCTGGCATCTCATTCCATACACACACCACCCTCTGTGTGAAAAAGTTGCCCCTGAGTTCCCTTTAAAATCTTTCCCTTCTCACCTTAAACCTATGCCCTTTAGTTCTGGACTCCCCTACCCCAGGGAAAAGACTTTGTCGATTTATCCTATCCATGCCTCTCATGATTTTATAAATCTCTATAAGGTCACCCTCCGACGTTCCAGGGAAAACAGCCCTAGCCTGTTCAACCTCTCCCTATAGATCAAATCCTCCAACCCTGGCAACATCCTTCGACATCTTCTCTGAACCCTTTCGAGTTTCACAACATCTCTCCTATAAGAGGAAGACTAGAATTTCACGTGGTATTCCAAAAGTGGCCTAACCAATGTCCTGTACAGCTGCAGCATGACTTCGCAAATGCTATACTCAGTGCACTGGCCATTAAAGACAAGCATACCAAACATCTTCGTTACTATCCTGTCTACCTATGACTCCATTTTCAAGGAACTATGAACTTGTACTGCAAGGTCTCTTTGTTCAGCAACACTCCTCAAGACCTTATCATTAAGTTACAAGTACTACTCTGATTTGCCTTTCCAAATGTAACACTTCACAGATATCTAAATTAAACTCCATCTTCCACTCCTGAGCCCATTGGCCCATCTGATCACGATCCCAGTGTACTCTGAGGTAACCTTCTTCCCTGTCCTAACCATTTATGAGGAAAGGATCCCGACTCTGATTTCTCAAAAGTGGCTGAGTAACCATATGCAGGACTATAGACTTAGTACACTGGACCCCCGACTGAAGGCTATCTCCTTTGACTTGACTAAAGACTATAAGCAACTATGACAAGCTTCCTGCCTTTGTTTCTACTCTAAATGGCAAGACAATGCAGTTGCACTTTGAGCCTAGTAGCTCTGGCTGATGGTAAAACATGAAAGGCAAAGCAAGACAGACATGCTGTGAGAATCCAAATTGGCTCAATGTGAATGAGCATTAAGAGACGGAGTGAACAGGATGGCAATGCAGTCCAGTCTAGTCTGTAAACTGGATGTATGTCACCATGTGCAAAGGATCCTTGCTACAGCATTACAATGATAGTTACCTTTGTACTCTGTCATACACCACTGAAGTGAGGATGCATACGCGAAGTGGATTGAATACCTGCCATTAGGGTTCTTACAGGATGGAATTTGTCAGATGCCATTGTCTGTGGACAACTGTGCATGTGGCTGGCACTCAAGGCGTATTCCCCGAATTGCTGGTGCCTTGTATTTTACCTAGAGTTCATTTGGAGCAAGCGATGATCTGAAGTTGCCACGTAATAGCTCTGACCTCCGGGTCTAGAAATTTTGGAGTCCTGTTTGCTTTTGGCAGGAGGTAGGTTCAGAAGCTGAACTTATTGAGATTTGATGTGCAGTTAGTCAGGTCATTAACAACTATTAATAACCCTCAATAGAAAACTGCTGCCTAGCGGGAATTTCATATCAACATTCAGAACTCAGTTAAGAGATGTTAAAAGATGACATAGGTTGTTTTTGAGATTGAGATAGACCCTGATTGAATTTCTCCAGTGATTCTATCACTTTTCTCGTCATAACCCATATCATTCAGGCCCCTATATGATTTCGCCCAAGGATTTTGTTTTCACTGAGGAAGAAATCTCCCAGAATTAGAGATCTAAGTGACAAGAGAGTATGAGGAGTTGGAACAAAATAATTTTAATAAGAAGATTTCACTAGAGAGAAAAACAGGGTTGACAGTTGATAAGCCTCTGAGACCTGATATTCTGTATCCCAGAGCATTGAACAAGGTGAGTCAAGAGATAATCAATGCATTTGTGACTGCTTTCCAAAACTACAGATGCTGTAATGATTCCTGTGGTTTGAAAGATAGCAAATATCACCACAATACTTAATAGGGAAATGAGGGAGTAAACAGGGAATTACAGATCTGTTAGTGTAAAAATAGTTGGATTGAAAACGCTCAGAATTTACTGTAAAAGATGTGACAAATGGATAATAATGATCTTGGCAGAGTCAATATGGACTCGAAATGGGAAAGTGACAAAGTTGCTGGGAGTTTTTTGATAAAGAGGAATTGATGGCAGTAATGCACTGGATTTTCATAGGCCTTTAGATAAATTTCTCTGCAGCTTATCATGGTTGATGAGCAAAATTAAAGCAGACAAGATTGGAGTTGATGTTCTGTCCTGGCTTAAAATTGATGAACAGGTAGAAAACAGGAGGAGTATGAATAAACAGGTCATTCTCACGTTGGCAGGCCATGATTAGATTAGTCAGGTACTGCAAGGGCCTGTACTTGGGCCCCAGCCTTTCAAAATATATATCGAGGATTTGGGTGTGGAGGCCACATATAATATTTGCAAATTTAAAGGAAAAAGGGGGACCTGGATGTCCTTGTGCTTAAATCACAGAAGGTTGGTCTATAGGTACAACAAGTAATTAGGAAGGCAAATGGAATTTTGTCCTTCATTGCTAAAGGGGTTGAGTTTAAAAGCAGAGAGGTAATATTACGACTGTACAAGGTGCTGGTGAGGCCACAACTGGAGTACTGTGTGCAGATTTGGTCTCCTTACTTGAGAAAGGATGTAATGGCACTGGAGAGGGTGCAGAGGAGGTTCACTAGGTTGATTCCGGAGTTGAGGGGGTTGGCTTATGAGGAGAGGCTGAGTAGATTGGGATTATATTCATTGGAATTCAGAAGAATGAAAGGGGATCTTATAGAAACATAGAAATTTATGAAGGGAATGAATAAAATAGAAATAGATAGGACGTTTCCACTGGTGGGTGAGACTAGGTCAAGGGGGCATGGCCTCAAGGTTAGAGAAAGTAGATTTAGAACTGAACTGAGAAGGAACTTCTTCACCCAGAGGGGTGATAATCTATGGAATTCCTTGCCCAGGGAAGTAGTTGATACTACTTCAGTAATTGCTTTGAAAGTTAAGGTAGACAAATGAAGGAATCAAGGGATATGGTGAAAATTCGGGTAAGTGGAGGTGAGTCCACATAAAGATTGGCCATGATCTTACTGAGTGGTGGAGCAGGCATAAAGGGCCGGACGGCCTACTACTATATTCTTATGTGCTAAAAAACTGAGCAGGAATGGATGTTGTGAGATGAATGTAAAGCAGTTTCAGGAGGATTTGGACCAGCTTAGTGAATAGATAAATGGAAAAAATGTGAGGTTACCACTTCAATTAGTTAAACAAATTGCAACATTTCATTTGCCTTCCCTTTTACCCACTGAATGTTGATGATAGCTTTTCATGATTCATGTTTGAAGATACCCAAATTCCTCTGGAGTATTTTCCCATTTCAATGATATTCAGTGCTTTTATTCTTCCTGCCAAAGAGCAAAACCTCTCAATTTTACACGTTATATTTCAATGTCAAGTTTTTGCATACTCATAGCCTATCTAAATCCTGCTGTATACTTGTTACATCATCGTCACTATTTATCTAGCTGCCTACTATTATGCTATCTACAAACTTAGTTTATTCACTTCCCAATCCGTCATTAATATAAAAAAGCAAATAATTAAGGCCCAAGCACTGATGCCTTTTGCAGGGATCAGTTACAGGTTGCCATTGTAAAAATAACCTCCTCAAACCAACTCTCTTACATTATGTCTGTTAGCTAATCTATTATACTAACCAAAAAGCCATGGCTTCTTAGTTTATTATGTAGCCTTATGGATAATACCTTTTCAATTGCCTTTTGTAAATCCAAATATTTATCATCTGCTGATCCCATTTTATCTAACTTGCTTGTTGTGTCTTCAAAGAACTGTAATAAATTTGTGAGGCATAATTTCCCCTTCACAAGGCCATACTGACTCTGCTTGATTATGCTATTGGTTTCTAAAAGCTCTGCTATTACAACCTTTATAATAGACTTTAACATTTTTCCAATGAGAGATGTTAAGCTAACTGACTACAGTTACAGAATTGTAGAGTCATAGAGCTGTAGAGTTTTCCCACACAGAACTAGACCCTTTGGTCCAACTCATCAATGCTGACCAAGTTTTCCAAATTAAACCAATTGTTTGTGTTTAGCCTATATCCCTCTAAACTTTTTCTGTTCATGTACCTGCACAAATGTCTTTTAAACGTTGTAACTGTACGTGCATCTATACTTCCTTTGGTAGTTCATCCCACTTACAAATCATCCTTTGTATGAAAAAGTTGCCCCTCAGGTCCATTTTAAATCTTTCTCCTCTCACCTTCAAAATGTGCCTCTAGTTTTGAACTCCCCCACCATTGGGAAAAGGCCTTTGCCATACACCTTATTTATGACATTCATGATTTTATAAACCTTTATAAGGTCACTCCTCACACTCCTACATTCCAATGAAAAAAGTCCCAGCCTATCCAGCATCTCCTTATTACTCAAACCCTCTAATCCCAGCACCATCCTGGTGGAATCTCTTCTGAACCAGCCCCAATTTAATAATATCCTTCCTAATAGCAGGATACACAGTACTCTAAAAGTGCAGGAGAATCGACGCTTCAGACATAGGTGGGACACACGTCCTGGTCTGAGCTAATGAAGGCAAACATGCTAAACACCTTTTTAATCACCCTGTCTACCTATATACAACTTCCAAAGAACTGTATATCTGAACACATAGGTCTCTCTGTTCGATGATACCACCTAAGGCCCTACCAATAACTGCATAAGTCCTGCCCTTGTTTGTTTTACCAAAATGCAGGAACTTGCATTTATCCAAATTAAACTCCCTCAGCCACTCTTCAGCCTAATGGTCCAATTGATAAAGATCCCTTTGCAATCTTAGATAACCTTCTTCACAGTTGATTATACCATTAATTTTGATGGCATCCACTCACTTACTAACTATGCCTACTAAATGCTCATCCACATCATTTATATAAATGACAAACAGAAGTGGACCAAGCCCCAATCCTGCAGAACACCACTGGTTTCAGGCCTCCAGTCCAAAAAACAACCTTCCACCATCACCCTCTGTTTTCTGCAACAAGCCAATTTTGTATCCAATTGGTGAGTTCTCCCCAAATCCCATGTGATATAATTTTACAAATTAGTCAACCATGCAGAAACTTAAAGGGTCAAAGGCTTTACTAAACTCCATGTTGACAATACCAACAGTCTACCCTCATCAATCCTTTTGGTTACATCCTCAAAAATCTCAATCAAGTTTGTGAGACATGATTTTCCATGCATAAAGCAATTCTGACTATCCCTAATTAGTCCTTGTATCTCCAAATGCATGTAAATCCTATCTCTCAGAATCCCCTCCAATAACTTACTCACCACTGATATCAGATTCACAAGTTTGTAGTTCCCAGGCTTCTCCTTACAGCCTTCCTGAAGTAAAGGTATAACATTAGCCATCCTCTAGTCCTCCAGCACCACACCTGTGGCTGTAGATGATACAAATATCTCCACTATGGACCCTGCAGTTTCTTCCCTAGCTTCCTATAAAGTCCTTGGATACACTTAATCAGGTCCCAGGGATTTATCCACCTTTACATTATTTAAGATGTCCAGCACTTCCTCTTCTGTAATGTGTACTGTTTTTAAGATATCAATATTTATTTCCCCAAGTACCAGAGCCTCCATTTCTTTCTCCACAATAAAAACTAATGAAAATAATTGTTTAGCATCTCTCTCATTTCCTGTAGTTCCACACATAGATGACCTTATTGATCTTTAAGGGTCCCTATTCTCTCCCTGCTTGTTATTTTGCTCATAATGTACTTGTAGAATCACTTTGAATTATCCTTAACTTTACCTGCTGAGGCTATCTTAAATCTCCTTTTTGCCCTCCTGAATTCCCTCTGAAAAATGCTCCAACACCCTTTGTACTCTTCAAGAGATTCACACAATCTCGGTTATTGATACCTAATATATGACTCCTTCTTATTCCTGGCCAGAGACTCAATATGTTTGTTTATCCATTGCACCCTCCTCTTATCGGCCTTACCCGTCTTACCTTTTTTTCTCCCTCATTTTCTGAATAAGCAGGTGAATTAACTTTCTCTTTATTACTTACATTATAATCCTTGGATATTACCCAGCAGCTCGAAGGGAATTTTTGGTCTTTAGTTTCCCTAGAACTTTCTCTCTAATCAGCGTTATTCTGCTTATTTCCTCCCTCCTTTTATGTGTTTTGAATGTCATTCATGTTCTCTAGCTGAATACTGATACAGAGTACTTGTGCAAATCCTCTGTTATTTCCCACCTCCCCATTATTATTTCCCCAGCCACATTCTCTCCAGGTCCAATGTTCTCTTTCTTTTTATACAGTTCAAGAAGATATTTCTGTTGTGTTTTTATGTTACTGCAAATTCTTTGCCAATACTTCTCCACATCACTACCTTTATCTCACATCTTTGAACTTATCTGTCACCAAGCTTTTGGTCATTTACCTTATTATGGCTTGATGTAAAATTCTACACAACATGCTTTTTGTGTAAATGGAGAACGTTAATGCTACTTTACTATTTATGGACCTTGCTCACGCAAATTGTCTGCCACATTTATCCTTATTACAATAGTAAATGCACTTCAAGAAATGCTCCATTGATTTTAAAGAGTTTTGAGCTAGTTTGGAGTACATGAAAGGTGCTATATAATGATGTCCATTTGGATTTCTGTAGTGCCTTTCATCTACTGTAAGATCTCCAGACACTCCACTGGAATATAATCAAAGAAAAAGAACCAAAAACAGAGATATTAGGACAGGTGACTAATATAAATGCAAGCCCTTTCTGTTTAATTTTCACAGGTTGTGTCAAAGCCTCAGACCTCATTTTATTAAACTCAGCAAATACTCTGCATGACATGAGAAAGAGAAAAGAGATAGATTGAGCATTCCAACCAAGGCTTCACAAAGAATAAACAGAGAAAAGTTGGATGCATACTTTAATATATATAAAAGCAAATTATGTCTCCCTACAGGCATTGTATGAATGTGAAGGCCATGGAAAGACTGTAAATTAACATTCACCAAGACAGGGAATTAATTTCTATGGGAACCAACAGTCTGTAATGGCAGATCTTCCTGAAAGACTGAAAGCATGGCAGTTTGCCCATCACCTGCTGTTACCAGTGGCGAACACACATTCTTCATCAGTGGCCTGCAAACATAATGTCACAGTGCCAATTGTTTGTTGAGTTTTCAAATGCGATAAAACTCAGATGAAACAGGCATTTATGTGTTCCTGAAAGTAGCATTGCTGAGAATTAACAGAAAGCCTTAAACTTGGCTCACAACCATATGAACATTCTGCTTCACTGTGCACAGTGTTGTGAGAAGGCGAGAGTGGTCAAGCGGCTTTGCTTTCTGAGCACACAACAAATTACCTGCTAAATCTGTACTGGTGTTCAATAACCTGTTTTGGATTTTTTCTATAAATATGTATCCTGTATTGCTTGGTAGAGAGTTATGGTGGATTCTAATATTAAAGATGCAATGCTAAAATTTGTGGCAACCTTACATCCTATTATTAAATAAACAACTTCACTTCCAAATTTTTGCTTTTTTGATTGCTATGACTGTCCTCTGTGTGTGAGTAGTCTTTCAATAGCACATTTCTTTTAAGTAGCCATTCTTCACATATGAGTGCAAAAAAGGCATTCCATTCCATTACAAATGAACTTAATCTTGTCAACAGTTGATTCCCAACATGTATGCATGCATATCCTCAGTATTGGGAACGTTGTCTGACTTTTCCCCTCCTAACACATTAAAGGATGCTTTGGTTAAATGTTGAACCTCTCCTGCATTTTTGGTCCGAAGGATTCTTCTAGCATTTGATGCTGACAATCCACAAAGGTCTTTGTGTTCTATTCACTTCTCCCTACAGTATATAGAAAGACCAATGAATTTTAATGATACTGAGTTTTGAGAAGATTTGTAGCTCAGGTAGAGGTTCTGGATGTAAGTTTGCTCGCTGAGCTGGAAGGTTCATTTTCAGATGCTTTGTCACCCTACTAGGTAACATTATCAGTGAGCCCCTGGTGAAGCACTAGTGGTATGGCCCGCTTTTTATTTATGTGTTTAAGTTTCCATGGGTTGGTGATATCATTTCCTGTGGTTATGTCATTTCCTGTTCTTTTCCTCAGGGGCTGGTAAAAGCACTAGAAGAACTAAAATCAGGATAAAAATATTATTATCCTACCTGCAGGCAAAGGACACTTGACAGTCATGTTAAATCAAAGAGAGTACATTGAGAAAGTGAACACACTGCTTGCAGATACCAACACCTACCACTAAGTGGTGATAGACCCGAGCCCACTACTAAAGAACCGAATCGCAGCCCTCCTCAAAGAAAACTTCAGAAATCTGCAGAAATAAATAAGACTGACTTGCAAAAAATGAAGCCAGATGGATCCAACACACCACACTTCTATGGATTACCCAAAATTCACAAACCAGGAGTCTCCCCAGACCAATAGTCTTGCTGCCCAGAATGCTAACTTACAGATTAGCCAAGGAGCTACATCAAAGACTAAAATACTTAGTAAAAGACTCACACCACTCCATCCACTCCACCTAAAAACTCCTGAAGACCATTGAAGACACCAAGATAGAAAAGGATGAAATAGTGGTCCCCTTTGACATAACAGAGAAATTATGCAGAGAATGGTAAGGGCGTGGAATGCACTACCTGCTAATGTAGTCAACTCAGCCACATTAGGGAGATTTAAACAATCCTTAGATAAGCACATGGGTGATTTTGGAATAGTGTAGGGGGACAAGCTGAGAATAGTTCACAGGTTAGCGCAACATCAAGGGCCGAAGGGCCTGTTCTGCACTGTATTGTTCTGTGCTCTATGTAACAGTCCTATTCACATCCACCAGCATCAACCTGGCCAAGGAAACACTGACCATATTATCAGAAGAACTAAAGATACATACACCAAACACCAAGAAATTCATCAGCAATGACAGTATCGTCAAACGAGTGGACCAGTACCTTCCCACCCACTTCACCTTAAACAACAAAACTTACAGACAAACCAATGGAACACCCATGGGATCTCCGATATCAGGGTTCTTAGCAGAGGCAGTAATGCAGAGACTCGAATAAACAACTCTGCCAACCATCCAACCCAAGCTTTGGGTCTGCTACATGGATGACACCTTTGTCATCACTAGACGAAACAAATTACAGGAAACTTTCAAGACCATCAATAATACTCTTACTGGCATAAAATTCACTAAAGAGGAGGAAAACAGCAACAAACTGCCATTCCTAGATGTCACAGTAGAGCGAACAGCCAATGGGGAACTTCAAACCAACATCTACAGCAAAACAACACATATAGACCTAATACTGAACTACAGAAGCAATCATCCCAACATACACAAACAGAGCTGCATTAGAACATTATTTCAATGAGTCACAACACACTGCAGCACAGAGGAGCCATAAAGAACAAAGGAAAATCACCTATACAGTGTATTCAGAAAGAACGGGTACCCAATGAACACAGTATGATGATTTCTCAGCAACAAACCCCAACAAGCAGACAAAATGTATCCAGAAACCGTAACCACTCTAGCCTACATCAAAGACATCTCGGAAATGACAGCCAGACTACTCAAACCCCTTGGCATCATGGTAGCCCACAAACCCACCAACACACTAAAACAGCAGCTAATGAACTTGAAAGACCCTATACAGACAACAAGCAAAACTAATGTTATATACAAAATACCGTGCAAGAACTGTAACAAGCACTAAATTGGACAAACAGGCAGAAAACTAGCCACCAGGATACATGAACATCAACTAGCCACAAAAAGACATGACCATCTCTAACTTGTATCTTTGCATACAGATGAGGAAGGACACCACTCAACTGGGACAACACATCTATCCTAGGACACGCCAAACAGAGACACAAGCAAGAATTCCTCGGCACATGCACTCCAACCAGAACTTTATCAACAAACACATTGTATCCCATGTAACACCCCTGAGGAAAATAACAGGAAATGACATCATGACATCACCACAGGAAATGATATCGCCAATTCAAGGAAAGCTAAACACAAATAATAAGCAGGCCTTACCATCAGTGCTTCACTGAAGGCTCACTGATGATGTATGGTGACAAAACGTCTGAAAATGAAACTTCCAGCACAGAGAGCAAATTTACATCCAGGATTTGAATGATGCATTCTGATCAGGCTCTAAATAATGATCATGATTGACAGGTTTGTCCTTTCTCTTTCAGTCTGAGGTAGATTTGCACTTATTTTTAATCATGTTTACACTTTCATAGAATGCAAGCACTACCGGCAATGTTCACCCCAAACTGCGTTGAAAAGAGCACATTCTTGAACAATCCATTTATGTAACTATAGCCACAATACTGTTTGGAAGAGAGTTTCATGATTTTGATCCAGTAAAGAGGGTCTCTAATTTTATTATTGCAGCTCTATTGCCTACACTGTTGTCTATTTTTGAATCAACATATTTCAAACTGTAACTTTCTATCCCCATCATCTAAGTTGGTATGAATACCACAAATAGTTGCAAGTCTAAAACAAATACTGTGGGACATCACATGTCACAACCTGTCCATTATCTGTATTCTCCAATCTTAATACTACACGATTTCCTCATCAAATCAATACTTTTGCCTTTGATCACTTGAACTTCAAATTTAGCTAGCAGCTTCTTATGAGGCCTTCTCAAGTTCATATAAAGAACATTTATCAACATTGTCCTGTTCAGTATTTCAGGCACATCTTCAAAATGTTCAAGCAGAGTAATCAGGTCTGAACTACCTCTTTTCAAGTCATGCCTGACTCCCTCTGATCAGCTGTAAATTTTTCAGATGTTCAATCATTCTTATCCTTGATTAGAGACTCAAGTTAAAGACACATATAACATAAGAATGTAAAAACTAGGAGCAGGAGTTGGTAATTCAGTGCCTTGAGTCTGCTTTCTCATTTAATATAGTCATGGCGAATTTCATCTCACTCTCAATGCTATTTTCCTGCCTGATCTCCATGATCCTTAAACCCATTGCTAATTAAAAATGTAGCTATCTCCTCCTTTAAACTTATTAAGTGTCCTGATGTCCACCATGCTCTGGGGTAGTGAATTTTGCAAATTTTCAACCCATTGAGAGAAGTAATTTCTCCTCATCTCTTTTAAATGTGCTACCCGTATTATAAAACGATGATCTCTCATTCTGGATTACCCCACACAAGAAGCCATCCTCTCTATATCAACCTTATCTATCCTCTTTAGCAACTTTCTTGGAGCTGGTAAAGAGGCAGGTTTAATAAATGACCTCAGAGTAAGGGGTCCACAAGGAAGTCGTGGCCAGACAGAATTTAATGCTTAGTGTGAGAGTGAGAAACTTGATTGGAAACAACTGTGTTTGAGTTAAATAAAGGGAATTACAATGATATGAGGATAGAGTTAGCTAAAGTGCACTGAATGGATAAATGAGCAGGATAAATCGACCATGGCTAACCAAGGAAGTTAAGGAGAGTATGAAATTGAAAGAAAATGTATATAAGGAGGCAAAAATCAGTGACAGCCCTGAAGACTGGGATAAATTTAGAATCCAACAAAGGAGGACTAACAAAAAAAGACAGAGAAATAAACTACATGGGGAAAGTAGTTAGGAATATAAATACTGACAATACGATTTTAAAGTCAATAAGGACAATAAGACAATAAAGACCAGTCTTTACAGTGGAGGTTACGTCCAAAATAGCATTAATATGGAAGCATACAAGGGAGCAATTAAGACTCATCACCATTATAGTAGAAATAGTATTAGACAAGCTAATGTGGCCATAATCAGAGAATTCATCTGGCCCTGATAGCTTGCATTCCAGAATCATTAAAGAGGTAGCTACAGAGATAATGGATGCATTAGTTGTAATTGTCCAATGATTATTGGATTCTGCGGAAGTACCAGAAGTTTTGAAAACTGATAATGTGACAACCCCTATTCAAAAAGTGATGGGGGCAAAAAGTGGATAACTATAAGTGATCAATCTAACAGTACACCTCGGTGACTCTATTGTTAGAAAAGAATTAGAAATAATTATTAAGGAAGTAATAGAAGATTTGAAGAATCATAATCTGATCAAACAGAGTCAGTATGGCACCATGAGAGGGAAATCATGCTTTACTAATTTGTTTGTTGAGGCAGTCTCACCTAGAGAGGATAGAGGGGAACCAGTAATTGCATTTGAACTTTTGGAAGGCCTTTGACAAGGTAACTCACTAAAGATTAAGCAATAAGCTAATAGACCACAGTATTGCAGGTAGTATATTGGCATAGATCGACAATTGGCTAATGGGCAGGAAACAGCAAGTGGAGATATGAGGTTCTTTGTCAGGTTGACAACCCACGATCAGTGAAGTTTCACGGAGATCAGTGCTCGGAATGCAAAAGTTTGCAATAGTTATACAAATGATTGAAGGAAGGAAGTGAATCTATTGTAGCAAAATTTTCAGATGACACAAAAATAAATGGAAAGGCAGATTGTGAGAGGGAAACAAACAATTTACGCAGAAACATTGATAAACTAAGGGCAAAATTTTGCAATAGAGTATCATGTAGGAAAATGTGAAGTTATTTGTTTTGGAAGGGAACCAAAAGAACAGAATATTATTTAAATTAAGAAAAGTTGCAACACAAATCATTTATAGAAATGATTTTGGATGTGTACATAGGAGATATGGTTAGTAAGTTTGCAGATGACATAAGAATTGCTGGTGTAGTGGACAGCAACAAAGGTTACCTCAGAGTACAACAGGACCTTGATCAGATGGGTAAATGGGCCGAGGAGTGGCAGATGGTTTTTACTATAGATATATATATGAGGTGCTGTATTTTGAATAGACAAATAAAGGCAGGACTTAATACATTTAAAAGTAAGGTCCTGGCAAATGTTACTGAACAAAGAGACCTTGGAGTGCAGGTTCATAGTTCCTTAAAAGTGGAGTCATAGGCAGACAGGATAGTGAAGAAGACATTAGATATGCTTGACTTTATTGACCAGTGCATTGAGTACAGGAGTTGGGAAGTCATGATGTGGTTGTACAGGACATTGGTTAAGGCCACTTTTAGAATGCTGCATGCAATTCTGGTCTTCCTGCTACAGGAAGGATGTTGTGAAACTTGAAAGGGTTCAGAAAAGATTTACATGGATATTGCCCGGGTTAGAGGATTTGAGCTACAAGGAGAGGCTGAATAGATTGGGGCTGTTTTCCCTGGAGCATCAGAGGCTGAGGGGTGACCTTATGGAAGTTTGTAAAATCATGACGGGCATGGATAGGGCGAATAGACAAGGTTTTTTTCCTCCCAGTGTAGGAGATTTCAAAACAAGAGGCATAGGTTTAAGATGAGAGGGGTAAGAGTTAAAGAGACATCAAAGGTGACTTTCATGTAGATGGTGATGCATGCTGCCAGAGAAAGTGGTGGAGGCTGGTAAAATAACAACATTTAAAAGGGATCTGGATGGGTATATGAATAGGAAGAGTTGAGAGGGATATAGGCTAAATGCTAACAAATGGGACTAGACTTAATTAGGATATCTGGTTGGCATGGATGAGTTGGACCGAAAGGTCTGTTTCCATGCTGTACAGTTCTGACTCTGTGACTCCATGAGAAAGGGACTTGGGAGACTTGTGCACAGAACATAGAAAGGTAGCAGACAGATGTAGTATGTAATCAGGAGGCCTAATGGAATGTTGGCCTTTATTTTAACGGAGTTGGAGTATAAGAGTCAGGGAGTCTGGCGGCAACTGTACAAAGTGCCGGTGAAATCGCGTCTAATCTGAGCATTTTTGGTCTTCTTATTTAAGAAATGATATTATTTCCTTGGAGGCCATTCAGAGGCTGCTCATTGGGATGATGTAAGTATGAAGGGATTGTGTTATGAGCAAAGAAGAATCAGGCTGGGAGTCTACTAGTTTAGGGGACAGCATGGTGGCTCAGTGTTTAGCACTGCTGCCTCACAGCACCAGGGACATGGGTTCAATTCCAGCCTCAGGTGACTGTCTGTGTGGAGTTTGCACATTCTCCCCGTGTCTGCGTGGATTTCCTTCAGATGCTCCGATTTCCTCCCACAATCCAAAGATGTGCAGGTTAGGTGAATTGGCCATGCTAAATTGCCCATAATGTTAGGTGCATTCATCAGGGATAAATATAGGGTAGGGGTATGGGTGGGTTACTCTTCGAAGGGTTGGTGCGGACTTGTTGGGTTGAAAAGCCTGCTTCCATACTGTAGGGAGTCTAATTTATTTGGAATTTAGAAGAATGAGAGGTGATGTCATTGAAACATCCCTAAGGAGTTTGACAGGGTAAATTCTCAGAGGATGTTTCCCCTGAGGGGACAGTCTAGGACAGAGGACATAGTCTCAGAATTAAGGGGTCCCAAATTAAGATAAGAAAGGTTTTCTTTTCTCAGTGGATTGTGAGTGTTTGGAACTCCTTGCCACAGAGAGCTGTGGAAGCATTGTCCTTCTCTCTGTTTGAGTCTGAGGTAGATAGATTCTTAATCAGTAGGGGAATCAAGGGTTATGAAAACAGGCAGCATTGCGGTTGTGAATAGTGTCAGATTAGCCATGATACTACTGACTGGTAAAGGAGGCTTGAGGAGCCTTCAGCCCTGATGAAAGGGCTTTTGCCCGAAATGTCGATTTACCTGCTCGTCAGATGCTGCCTGAAGGCTGTGCTTTTCCAGCACCATTCTAATCTGGACTCTGATTTCCAGCATCTGCAGTCCTCACTTTTGTCTTGAGGGGCCAAACAGCCTACTCCTGTTCCTATTTCTATGGACTTACGGTCTTAACTAATATGCCTCAAATAGGTAAACTCTCATTCTTCTAAACTCCAAACAGTATGGGCCTATCCTGCACAATATATCTTCATAAGACCAACACCTCATCTCTGGAATAATCTTGTAAACCTTCTGTAAACTGCCTCCGCTACAATTACATTTCTCCTCAAGTAAGGGCACCAAAACCATACAGAATACTTCACATGTGATCTCACTGATGCTTTGTACATTCACAGCAAAACTACCATACTCTTATACTCAATTGCTTTATCAATAATTCTAAAATTCCAATTGCTTTCCTTATTCTGCTGTACCTGCATACTAGTGTTTGATGATTCATGCGTGAGAACACCTGGATCCCTCTGTTCGAAGCACTCTAAAGGTTTCTCTTTATTCCGGTAATAATTATTTTTCTATTCCTCTGACCCAAATTAACAGGCTCAGCCAATTAGTCTGTAGTATCCTACAGTTTCCAATGTAATGGGACAGCTCCCGAATTGAGAGAATTTTGGAAGATTATAGATCCTCACTCTAATTATTGCTTGCCCTGAGACACAAATTGTCTTTTTCTTCCTTCTCAGTAATTTATATAGTTTAATTTCAAGCTGAACAGTCTACACCTATTTCAGGTATTAAAGACTTGCCTTAGCATGTGAAATTTTCTGTTTTTGACAACATATGCATCAAATGATAGGTATTCTCTTTTCCAGGTTATACAACTTTTTGAACTAAATATAACATTGCTGGAGCAAACCTAAAACATATGTAATCTACAATTTCAATTCATTAGAAACAAAATTTTTTGACCTGCATTTTAACAGTATTAACAGGAATACCTCACAAGATTAGATCTACAGAGTAGATGCAGGAAAGATGACCAGGGAGTCCAGTCCATTGTACCACAGTCTATGGATAAAGGGTAGGCCTTTTAGAAGAGATAAGGAAATATTTCTTCAATCAGAGAGTGGTGAGCCTGAACAATTCTCTGCCACAGGAAACCGTTGAGGTCAGAACATTGAAGACTTTCAAGAAAGATGTGGATTTAGTCTTTGAAACTAAAGGGATCATGCGCTGAGTATGGGGAGAAAGCAGGAACAGGACACTAGGTTGGATGATTGACCATGATCATATTGAATGATTGAGCAGGCTTGAAGGTCCAAATGTCCTACTCCTGTTCCTACATTTTATTTCTCTATATTTCTATTATCCTTCACTAGTTGAGAATGGCCTTGAGATGTCCTAAGTGAAAAGACCTGTCTCAATGCAAATTCTTTTAACTTACAGCCTTGTAAGTACTTTGTATATCTCCACTGATCATAGTAGTTGAAAAGGAACATTCCCTTCATTGAAGGAACAAAAGGCTAACTAAATTAATACACCTATCTTAATGAAAATCAAAGATGCTCTATGGATTTTACAGACACATGAATAACCAGTCTGAATCATATTCATCCCCAGTCCTCTAATCCATTCTAAAGGCAAATGAAAGTGTTTTTTTTTTGGAGTGAAGCCTTGGAATTTTGAGACTCTGTAAAGCTGAAAACATAGCATTATATCATTGACAATTTTTGACAGCTAAAAACAGAATAGGAATATCATTGATCTTTCCCTTTGCTTGTCAGGAGCAGGGTTGGTGCAACCACTAGATAAACTAAGTAGTGACCTAGAGGTGATAAGATTTGGGGGATGACAGCTAAGTCTTGTCAATACTGTCAATGGCATAGCAACAGGAAACTGAAATGGTGAAACTTTAAAATGATGCATTTTATATTTTTATAGATTAGGGCTAGGAACTGAAGCTAAGTGTGAGTGAAAGTTTCAGTAGATAACATCTGGGTGAGCACGCAATGTGAGTGAAGCTCTCTGAATTGATTAGAGGCAGACTGAGATAAAATAAAATAGAGTTCTCCTTATTTGAAACTTGAAACACAATAACAATACAAAGTATGTTACAACATAGCAGGTTGGCAGTACCAAAAGGAAATATCAGTGAAACATACAAATGCTGGAGAGCATGCTGGTCCAACTCATCTTGTATAACTTCAAAGCAGAACTTCATTATAAACTGTACATTCATTTCCAAGCATTAGCCCATTTTAAAAACTAAAATGTTGTCTGAAAGTACAACGAATGTCCAGATACAGCCCAAAATGAAGTCGGAAACTGATTATGTTATTATGAGGATTGAAGCAAATTGTAAAGCTGTAACCAAAAAAATCCCCAAAGGGAATGAAGCAAGAGTCAATATAACCTTCAGTGGGCAGCTGCTATAGGTTATAGATGAGTAGGCAGGTGAGAAGTAACTGAGGAGGATATTGGGAGAAGTTGTCTCACTCAACACAATTGCGAAAGAGATCACGGAGGCCTTGACACAGAGCAGGAGGAACAGCATCCAACAGAGAGTGATAGTGAGGAGTGATTAAGGAGGAATCTGGGAGAATATTTTTTTCTTTCCCACTGGCTGTGTATAAAGGGACACAAGATCTGGGGAGGGGGGGAGGGGGAGTAGTCATTTTGGAGAGGGCTCAAAGCCCTGCTGTTGAGGTTAATGTATGGACTTCCATGAGTGTTGGATTTTGCTGAGGACAAGCAGCATTAAGGTATGACCTTTCCTTTTCTTTTCATTTTTCTTTTCCTTTTAGTTTCTAGAGGGGTAGTAATGGCAGTTAATGGAATGGTATCCTCCTCCTGTGATACATGGGAGGTCAGGGAGATCCTTGACAACCATATCTGCAGGAAGTGTGTCCTCCTGCAGCTTCTCCCAGAAGGCATGGATCAGCTGGAGCAGCAGTTGGACTCTCTGAGGAGCAGACAGGAGACAGAAAGTTTTGTGGATAGGAGTTTCAGGGATGTGATCACTCCAACAGTTCAACCAGATAGATGGGTGATCGCCAGGATGGGCAGAGACAGGCAATGCAGGAGTTACCTACTGCTATTTGCCAATTAAACAAGTTCATCTTAGATACAATTTGGCCTGTCAGTGGAAAGCAGTAGCAGTAGCCAGATAAGTGGCATCATGATTGGCAGTGTTTTATAGCAGGGAAGGTCAAAGTGCAGATCAGCAGTCGTGAAAGCGGACTCTGTCGTCAGAGGCACAGTTGGCATTGCTGTGGCCGTGAGCAAGACTCCAGGATGGTGTGTTGCCTCCCTGGTGCCAGGGTCAAGGATGTCTCTGAGTGGACACAGGATATTCTGAAAAATGGTGAGCAGCTGGAGGTTGGGGTCCATATTGGAACTATTGGCATAAGTAGTAAGAGAGATGTGGTCCTGCAAAGATATCCGGTGGTTTAGGTTAAAAAGTTGAAAAGCAGGACCTCTGGGGTTGGAATCTCGAGATTACATCCTGTGCTGTGAGCCAGCGAGGTCCGAAATAGGAAGATAAAAGAGCTGAACTTATGGCGATAAAGCTGGTATAGGAGGGAGGAATTCAGATATCGGGATCATTGAAATCTCCTCCAGGGCAAGAGGGTCTGTAAAAGAAGAATGAGTTGAGTTTAAACTGGAGGGGCAACAATATCCTGGCAGCAAGGTTTGCTAGTGCCACTTGGGATGTTTAAACTGGTGTGGCAGGTGGGTGGGGACCAGACCATCAGGTTAGCATGTGCAACAATTGAGAATAAGGTAGAGATTTAGTCAAGTAAGTCTAATAGTAAGTCTAATAATGCTGCATTTTGGGCAAGCAAGTCTTAGCAGGACTTATACACTTAATGTTAAAGTCCTAGGAGAGTTACTGAACAAAGAAACCTTGGAGTGCAGTTCAAACCTCCTTGAAAGTGGAGTTGCAAGTAGATAGGATAGTGAAGAAGGCATTTGGTATGCTTTCCTTTATTGGTCAGAATATTGAGTACAGGAGCTGGGAGGTCATGTTGTGTCTGTACAGGGCATTGGTTAGGCCATTGTTGAAATATTGCGTGCAAATTTTGTCTCCTTCCTATCGGAAGGACATTGTGGAACTTGAAAGTGTTCAAAAAAGATTTATGAAGATGTTGCCAGGGTTGAAGGATTTGAGCTACAGGGAGAGGTTAAATAGGCTGGGGCTGTTTTCCCTGGAGTGTTGGAGGCTGAGGGCTGACCTTATGGAGATTTATAAAATCATCAGGGGCATGGATAGGATAAATAGACAAAGTCTTTTCCCTGGGGTGGGGGAGTCCAGAACTATAGGGGATAAGTTTAGAGTGAGATGGGAAAGATATAAAAGAGACCTAAGGGGCAACGTTTTCATGTATGTGTATGGAATGAGCTGCCAGAAGAAGTGGTGGAGGCTGGTACAATTGCAACATTTAAGAGGCATTTGGATGGGTATATGAATAGGAAGGGTTTGGAGGGATATGGGTTGGATGCAGGCAGGTGGGACTAGATTGTGTTGGGATATTTGGTTAGCATGGACAAGTTGGACTGAAGGGTCTGTTTCCGTGCTGTACATCTCTGAGTCTATGACTCTATAATACAAAGAATAGAGATTTAAAAAATTGCAGATGCTGGAATCCAAGGTAGACAGGCAGGAGGCTGGAAGAACAGAGCAAGCCAGGCAGCATCAGAAGGTGAAGAAGTCAATGTTTCAGGTGTAACCCTTCTTCAGGACTGGGGGTGGGATGAAGGAGATAGGTGGAGACAGGTAGAGGGTACGATCTGGTTGATTGATGGGAGGAATGAATCCAGTTGGTAGCTGAAAGGAAGGGTTCATGAGACGAATGGAAGTGAAGGGGAGGGGCTGGGAAGGAAGTTGGGTGATGGGAAGGAAGGTTATTTGAAATTGGAGAACTCAATGTTGAGTCCTCTGAGCTGTAGGCTACCCAAGATGAAGATGAGGTGTTGTTCCTCCAGTTTGCAGTCTGACTCATTGTGGCAAGGCAGAAGGCCAAGGATAGTCATGTTGGAAAGGGAGTGGGAACGGGAATCAAAATGGGCTGTGACTGGGAGGTTAAGTTGACCCCTGCTTGGCAAAACATTCTCTTAGTTTACCCTTTACCTATCCCCACCTCACCACCCTGCCCCTCCCACCCCCTTCATCTGCAGCTCCCCTTTCAGCACTCCTAGTCCTGAAGAAGGGTTACACCTGAAATGTTGACTTCTCTACCTCCTGAGGCTGCCTGGCTTGATGTGTTCTTCCAGCCTCCTGTTTGTCGAATAGGAAAAGTAGACAGGATCAGGCTAATGAACACAGTGGGACTAGCGGTCTGAAATGTATTTTTTTTAATGCAAGGAGTATAACAAGTAAAGCGGATGAGCTTAGAGCCTGGTTTAGTACATGGAACTACAGTGTTGGACAATCTACAATTACTTGATTGAAAGAAGGGCTGGGCGAGTAAATAATAGACGATAGACAATAGGTGCAGGAGTAGGCCATTCTGCCCTTCAAGCCTGCACCACCATTCAATATGATCATGGCTGATCATCCTTAATCAATATCCTGTTCCTGCCTTATCTCCATAACTCTTGATTCCACTATCCTTGAGAGCTCTATCCAACTCTTTCTTAAATGAATCCAGAGACTGGGCCTCCACTGACCTCTGGGGCAGAGCATTCCACACAGCCACCATTCTCTGGGTGAAGAAGTTTCTCCTCATCTCTGTCCTAAATGGTCTACCCCATAATTTTAAGCTGTGTCCTCTGGCTCGGCACTCACCCATCAGCGGAAACATGTTTCCTGCCTCCAAAGTGTCCAATCCTTTCATAATCTTATATGTCTCAATCAGATCCCTTCTCAATCTTCTAAACTCAAGGGTATACAAGCCCAGTTGCTTCAGTCTTTCAGCGTAAGGTAGTCCGGCCATTCCAGAAATTGACATCGTGAACCTACGCTGCATTCCCTCAATAGCCAGAATGTCTTTCCTCACATTTGGAGACCAGAACTGCACACAATACTCCAGGTATGGTCTCATCAGGGCCCTGTACAGCTGCAGAAGAACCTCTTGGCTTCTATACTCAATTCCTCTTGTTATGAAGGACAGCATGCTATTAGCCTTCTTCACTACCTGTTGTACCTGCATGCTTACCTTCATTGACCTTCATTGACTGGTGTACAAGAACACCCAGATCTCCTTGTACTGCCCCTTTACCTAAATTGATTCCATTTAGGTAGTAATCTGCCTTCCTGTTCTTGCCACCAAAGTGGATAACCATACATTTATCCAAATTGAACTGCATCTGCCATGCATCTGACCACTCATCCAACCTGGTAAAAACAATGACTGCAGATGCTGGAAACCAGATTCTGGATCAGTGGTGCTGGAAGAGCACAACAATTCAGGCAGCATCCGACGAGCAGCAAAATCAACGTTTCGGGCAAAAGCCCTTCATCAGGAATAAAGGCAGAGAGCCTGAAGCGTGGAGAGATAAGCTAGAGGAGGGTGGGGGTGGGGAGAAAGTAGCATAATTTCCCCATCATAAATCCATGCTGACTCTGACCTATCCTGTTACTACTATCCAGATGTGTCGTAATTTCATCCTTTATTATAGACTCCAGCATCTTTCCCACCACTGAAGTCAGACTAACTGGTCTATAATTTCCTGCTTTCTCTCTCCCACCTTTCTTAAAAAGTGGTACAACATTAGCCACCCTCCAATCCACAGGAACTGATCCCGAATCTATCGAACTCTAGAAAATAATCACCAACGCATCCACGATTTCTCGAGCCACCTCCTTCATTACCTTGGGATGTAGACCATCAAGCCCTGGGGACTTATCAACCTTCAGACCTAACAGTCTCTCCAACACCAATTCCTGGCAAATATAAATTCCCTTAAGTTCAGGTCCTTCAGCCACTATTACCTCAGGGAGATTGCTTGTGTCTTCCCCAGTGAACACAGATCTGAAGTACCAATTCAATTCTTCTGCCATTTCTTTGTTCCCCGTAATATATTCCCCTGTTTCTGTCTTCAAGGGCCCAAGTTTAGTCTTAACCATTGTTTTGCCTTTCACATACCTATAAAAGCTTTTACTATCGTCCTGTATATTTTTGGCCAGTTTACCTTCGTACCTCATTTTTTCTCTGCGTATTTCCTTCTTAGTAATTCTCTGTTGTTCTTTAAAAGCTTCCCAGTCCTCCGTTTTCCCATTTATCTTTGCTATGTTATACTTTTTCTCTTTTCACTTTATATGCTGACTAGATCAATGTTCCAGGGTTTAGATGTGAAATTCAAGAGGAAAGTATACAGTACATGGCAGGCTCCACTAGGAGCATGGGGTGGAAGTCCATAGCTCCCTGAAAATGGTAGCACAAGGGACTAAGGTGATAAAGAAGGCATCCTTGCTTTCATCAGTTGGGGTGTTGAGGATAAAAGTTGACAAGTCATGTCACAGCTTTCGAAACTTTTGGTTGAGCCATGATTGGAGTATTGTGTGCTATTCTGGTCACACTGTAGGAAGAATGTGGAGGCTTTGTAAAGATTACAAAAGATATTCATCAGGATTTTGTCTGGATTGGAGTGCATTATCTGTAAGGAGAGTCTGTTCAAACATGAATTGTTTTCACTGGAGCATCGGAGGCTGAGGGGCGACCTGAAAGAAGTTGATAAAATTAGGAGAAGCATAGATAGAAGGAATAGTTAGAGAATTTCTTCCCCGGTGTGGAAATATAAAATACCAAGGGGCGTAGGTTTAAGGCTAGAGGGGGCAAGTTTAAAAGAGATGCGCGGGGAAAATTGTTTACACAGAGGGTGGTCAGTGCCTGGATTGCATCCCCAGAGGACATGGGAGAAGCAGGTAGAACAACAACATTTCAGAGGCATTTGAACATTCACATGAACAGGCAGGGAGTAGAGATATGTGGACCACATGCAAGCAGTTGGGCTTAGTTTTGGAAGCTTCTTGGTTGGCACAGGCATGCAGGGCTGAAGAGCCTGGTCCCGTGCTATACTCTTCTATGTTCTATGTGTTATTTCCATTCAAAATGGGGAACTTAAGAAGACAATTTGAATCATTCTACATGCTATCAGTTAACGAGCTAATAGCCTTGGATAAAGACAAAACTGGACTGGCCATTTAAGTGCTATGGCCACAAAAAGCAGATTAGAGAATAGGAATCCATCTGATTTTGCAAAGCCTGTCCACAATTTACAAGGCACAAGTCAGGACTGTGACAGAATACTTCATGAATGCTGCTTCAACAATGTTCAAGAAGCTTGACATGATCCAGGATGCAGAAGCTTACTTGATTGGGACCACAACATTCACTCTCTCTGCCAAGTGATGCTTAGTAGCAGCAGTGTGCACTATCTACAAGCTGCACTACAGAAATTTATCAAAGGTCCTTAGACAGCACTTTCCAAACCCACAACCATTACCATGTAGAAGGATGAGTGGATCAGATACTTGGGAACCTCAGCACTTGCGGTTACAAACCGTACACCAACCTGAGCCATTAGAGTGCTGACAATCAGAACAAACTTCCAATACAATGTGCTCATGCCAACATACCAAAAAGTTTCCCACATTTACCCTAGGTATCAAAACTCCCAAATAGCTTTGACTTCCAGTTCTCTAGATGCCACTTAGTCTTGTACCATAGTGTGGCCCAAGTATGTTGTTTCTGATTTGGTAATTTCATGTTTAGCCAGATTTGTGTCCAAGCAGTTCTTTGTAGTTGATCAAACAGTTCAGACAATAGACGTAAGTACTCTTCCCAGTTTTCACTAAAATCAATAAAGTTGTCAATGTAAGCCAAACAATCAAATTGTTCTTTAATTGGCTAATAGTTGGAACATTGTTGTTGCATTTTTCCTTACAGGTAGACAAACGGGAAGCTGGCAGAACACTGTAAGCCAGGCAGCATCAGGAGGTGGACAAGTCGATATTTTTCAATGCAATCCTCCAATCTTGGAATAGGATATGAGTTCACTTTTGTCACCACATTGATTTGGTAACAATCGATACAGAATCTTGGCAGCCTATCTGGTTTGAAACCATCGTGATAGTTGAACTCCAGCTATTATGTCATTGTCCATCATGATCTGAATTTCTTGCTTCAATTGAATGGTCAGTAAGGATGTTACTTGATAGAAGTGAAACATTTTTAAAATTTCAAAATAAATTTTATTCATCGAAGTCTTATACATAGTCACTGGAGCAGTTCAATTACATATGAAGAACAAATAAACCTAAGGGATTTCTTGCTTCTATAAGACTATGATAGAACAGCCATACATTGACATCATAAATGGTCAAGGCTGATTTTTCCTCACCTATTCACTCAAATCATCTTTGCATTTTTAAGTAATTTTGATAGATTTCTTGAAGATAAAAATAATGTTATTTAGCCAATATTATATTATCCAATCTAATTGCTGGAGAATCAACTTTAGAATTTTCATTTTTTAAAATTCATTCTCTAATTGTACTGACAGCTACTTTTCACTCTTATTTCTTTCATTATTATAATTACACTTTGCTCCTAACTGTTATATCTCTTGAACAGATTAAAGTGACACACTCACTAATTATTTCTCCTGCTTGTAGTATTCGCGACATAACTTACATCATTGAGTTTCTTTTTGATTTGATAAGATCCAGTGAACTTTATTTTTAATGGATCCCCAGGGAGTGGTAACAACATTAATGCCTTTTCTCGAGCAATAATATTTCAGGGATGAATTTTGCATTTCTTCAGCTCAGTTACTTCAAGTTTTTTGCAACGTTTGTCGCCATGAGGCTATCTTATCAAACTCACCTCTTTAATTACCTACCAAGACTCTATGGTTTCTCTCATGTCCAACTTCCATTCCATATTATATTGAACAAATACCAGAAAAATGAGCCACTTACCAGATATCCCAGCATTAATCTGCATCAGGCGACATGGTGGCTCAGTGGTTAGCGCTGCTGCCTCCCAGCACCAGGGACATGGGTTTGATTCCAGCCTTGGGTGACTGTTTATGTGGAATTTTGTGGGTTTCCTATGGTTTCCTGCCAAAATCCAAAAATAAGCAGGTTAGGTGAATTGGTTATGCTAGATTATCCACAGTGTTCAGGGATGCGTAGGTTGGGTGCATTAGTCAGATGTTAAATGTAGGGAATGGGTCTGGGTGAGTTACTCTTCAGAGGGTCAGTGTGGACTTGTTGGACCGAAGGGCCTGTTTCCACACTGTAGGGATTGTGTAATCCTGTGCTATCATTAATGAACTGTCTGTCAATTCCATTCCAGATAATAATCTGACTTAGAATTAACTCATCATTTCTTCTCAGTCGTTGGATCAAACTCCTGAAAAAAAAATCCCTGTCAGAACACTCTGGGTGGACAGACATTCCAATGAAAATAACAGTTCTCAAAGATAGTTTAATACCACCTTTTTATGGGCAATTTGGGTTGAACTATATATATGCTGGCCCAGCCAGTGATAATCATGTCCCATGAATAAATATACAGAAAGCAACTTTTCACAAATGTGTGGGGATGTGGGGTACTATGGAGATTTGACTACGTCCTTCTGGAAGTTTCTGAGGTAGGAAATTAGAGCAGCAAGCAGTTATTACTGGTCCCTTGGTTGGTTGTCTAAATCCAATTTTTTGTTGTTGTTAGCAACAGACCAAAAATAGATAATGATTGCTTAGTTACATGTGTTTCATATCATACAGAAATGTAACATAATTAAACGGAAGAATTAAATTTAAGTGACACAGAGGCATTTTAATAGGTTTCTTAAGGTTTGAAAGGTGTAATTAATGGAGTGCCACAAGGATCAGTCCCGGGGTAGATTTTAATTATTTAATGACATGGCTGAGATAGCAGGGTGTAATGTATCCAAATTTGCCGACAATGCAAAAATAGGTAGGCGCGTACTTTGTGATGAAGATATAAGGAATCTCCAAGGATGTATAGATAGATTGAATTCATGAGTAAAACTTTGCAAAATGCGGTTTAATCCAGGAAAATGTGAGGTCATGCACTTTT
Organism: Chiloscyllium plagiosum; assembly: GCF_037043375.1. Classification (NCBI taxonomy): domain Eukaryota; kingdom Metazoa; phylum Chordata; class Chondrichthyes; order Orectolobiformes; family Hemiscylliidae; genus Chiloscyllium; species Chiloscyllium plagiosum. The sequence continues at coordinate 86,119,240 of NW_028270145.1, read as the reverse complement.
GTAGGAAGAATCAAAAGGCAGAGTATTATTTAAATGGAGGGAGACTCTTAAAAAGTGCAATACAGAGGGTTTTGCAAGTTCTTGTGCATGAAACACGAAATGTTAGCATGCACTAAGAAGGCAAACAGAATTTTGGCTTTTATTGCTTAGCGTTTTGAGGTTAAAAACAAGGAAGTCTTGTTACAACTAATATGGTGTTGCTGAGGCTGCACGTGGAGTGCTGTGTAGAGTTTTTGTCCCCATATTTGATAAAGGATGCATTAACAATAGAGATTCACTAGCCTGATTCCTCGGATAATTATCAAGAAAGGTTGAATGATTTAAACTTTTATTCATTTAAGTTTAGAAGAATAAGGGGTGTTCTTATTCACACAAGCATAACTCTGAGGAGACTTGACAGGGTAGATTTTGACAATATATTTCCACTAATAGGGGAATCTCAAAACAAGGGACATAGTTAATGAATAAGGAGACACTCTTTCAAAATCGAGTGAATGTCTGGCAATGAATGTGTGGAATTCTCTACCCCTGAGAGTTATCAAGACTAGATCTCTGATAGATTTTTCAAGTATCAGTGAGTTAATGATTATGCTGACCTGCCATGAACGATGGTGTTGAGGACTAGTGGTGGTTGGTCATGATTTTATTGAATGGTGGGGCAGTTCTGAGTGGCTTAATGACCTAAACCTACTGCTATTTCTTATGTTCTTTATTCAGTCATTTGAGTTATCTATTTATGATTCACAAATTGTGAACTGAAGTACAGAATGTGAATTATTAAGGGCATTTGTTAGTTTTTATTTAAGTAATTCATCTTGAAGTGCCTGTCAGATTAATCCTGATCATAACATTTGAAACATTTGGACACTTCCATTAATTTTTAAATGAATCTGCATTAGTGATATAAACTTTGTGTAATCCTCCTCAAAGGCAGATGATCAGTGGGACAGTGATTAGAAACTAGTCAACATTACTGGCTTCTTTGATCTGTGATTTGCACTGAGTATTTGATCAGTTTCATGTTTAGTTTGTCATTGCTCATTTGTTTCATGATATAATGAACTTGTTTGACTAACCCTTCTTCAGGTCTGAATGACAAGGTGAGCCATTTCTGGCCTGAGAAGGGATCCAACACTGTTGCAGGCTGGTCCACCACCTGCACCTGTTGTTCCTGTTCCTCAATTTAGCAGTGGTTCCTCCTGAACTCCATGGTGGCGACAAGAAGGACGGGGCTGACCTGTGCCCCAAGCCCTGTTGGTTTCAGAAGATTTGAGTACAGTGCATTGATATATAACATCATTTGTTTTTCAGGTTTTCAGCGGGGAGTGGGGTGTGATGGTGGAGTTGGATTAGAGTATTCAGCCTGATGATCAGCCAAAAATAGCAGAGCAGACTAGAGGAATCAAAAGGCCTACTTCTGATTGAATTTTCCATGTTTCTATGTTTTCCTCTAAATCTGCTTTCTGATGACCATGTTAATCATGTTTCCTTCCCTAGCCTTCTCCCAAACCAGTGTTGCCTTCCATGATGAGGTTTTCACTCTGTGTGATCACAGAGGACATCTTTTTGCAGCAAATATTCAAATGCGTAGAGGCAATTTGCAATGCTCACTGCTTGGAGTACTTAAAATATGCTTTTTCCCAGATAGTAATCAGCTTCTTTTCAGTGGGGTTGAAGCACAGACAATGTAACCTTGACTTGATATGATAGATCTGCCCTCATTATCCACCAAGAGCTTTCAGTCAGGAAATTGGTGTTTCCAGTCATGGAGGCTGTTGTCCTCCATTGATTGGAAGATGCACCTCTCTTATTTCCTGCATTGCTGCATCCACATCATAAGATGTCAATCAGTGTACAAGCTATGTGGGCTCCATGCTTCATGGGAGCTCATTGGAAATCGATGTTATCATTGGTGGATTGATAAGGGTTCTTTGGGAGTGAACTCAGGCGGTCATGGTTCTGTATTTTCTCGATTCATGATTACTAGCTTTTGCCTATAGTCAGTCAAAACTTTAAATGTGAACTCTGTCTATGCAAAGAAAGCCTCCCTCGAATTGTGGTGTTTCATCTTCACTAGCATCTGCTAATGTAACTTTCTTGTGAGAATAAAGTGTGCTTCACATTTAATGTGCTGACCAATATATTCAACCGTCTCTTTGTCACTCAACAATTTTCCTCCTTCCCCAATACTGCAATTGCTGTTTTCTCAGCTATCTTTGATCTGGGTAGATAGCTGGTCAAATACTGAGGTATTTCATGTTAGACTGTTGAATTAAGTAATGATGCCCACTACCCTTACCATATTGTGTGTGTGCAATGTCAACGACTATCAGCTTGTGGTTCAGTAGTTTGTTGCCATTTTTTTCCTTAAATGGTTTTAAGGCCTGAATTTGTTTACAGTGGGAAAGGATTACCACTAGAAAGCATCAATGAGATGAGGCTCTTGTCTTAAATAAAATATAGTTTCTTGTATGATGACAATCAGGTACAAGTTGCTTCAATATCTTTAAAAAATCACACAACACCAGGTTATAGTCTAACAGGTTTATTTAAAAGTATAAGCTTTTCAAACAAAATAGAATGTATTTGCAAATATAAAAAAAATGCAGATTTGTATTTGCAGATCCATTCTACTTTGATCAAAAAGCACATAACCTGTAGGCAGTCAGTCAAAGTGACATTTTATAAATTCCTACTTTGGAAATAGAACTAGTCTGACTCAAGGTTGGGATACAGACTCTAACGTCACACCTTTAATGCAATGTCTGAGCTGAGATGTCACTTTTTTTTATACTGATAAAACCTTAAGATTTCTCAGGGCTGTGACTTGAAAGAAATTCTGGGATTTACACATTAATCAATCAAAACTTGCATCACCATTTTAAGTGAGTAAAGATGTAAAAGCAATCTCGTTTTGTTCAATCCATTGCATCAATTATATGACGCTTTGATCAATTACTAGCTACCTGATGAAGAGCAGCACTCTGAAAGCTTGTACTTCCAAAGAAACCTGTTGGACTATAACCTGGTGTTGTGTGATTTTTAACTTTGTCCATCCCAGTCCAACACAAGTACCTCCACTTCAATAAGTTTGCCATTGCTACTAAGATTATTGGGAGACGTGCAGATAGAAGTCTTCACATGACAAAATTTTAAGGTGTTCTCCCTCACCCCACCACATCTTTAGACTTTCTCAGATTCATGAAGATTAATGCATCTCTAACATCAAATCTTTCAGAACCATTATCTTATACAACGCCTCTCAAAGATATTTTTCTGTGGTCATCATTTATACATTGCAGCTATCACTATTTTATCTCATTAAGTCTCTGATTTCATTAATTTAGGTAGTCTGGAGGTTTCACAGTTCTTCTTTCAGGACACATTCACTTTGGACTTGGATAATTAGTAACTCTTTGACTCACAGAATGTTGAACTTGTTTCTGTTCTGATGTCTGTCAACATTGATATTGTAATGTTCTTCTGTAAAATGTTGATAATGTTGCTCATTCTAAAGTTGCTATGTTAGTTTGAAGTAACATTTTATGATTTTGCTCTTGCTATCTTATTAAGCAATTTTAACAGTTTACTTTTGATTTCAGCTAATGAGACAATTAACAAGTCAGTACTTATGAGGAACTCATTCCTGGCTAATGACTTAGAGGTGCCAAACAATATGGTTTTATAAACAGTTTAGTTTGAATTTCTGCTTGTGACACAAGTAACAAACCAACTGTTTGTGAGGAAAACATATTCCTGACTTAATGTGCCTAAAGGTCTGGATTAAACAATTGTGTCTATTTTAATGACACTAGATAGAATTTAAGGTTATTTAAGGCAACAGTAGTAGACTCGCCGACATTAAGGGCATTTAAATGGGCATTAGACATACGTACGGATAATAATGGAACGGTGTCGGTTAGATGGGCTACAGATTAATTTTGCAGGTCGGCATAACATCATGGGCCCAAGGGTCTGTACTGCGTTGTAACGTTCTATTTCCTATGTTTGATGTTCCAATTAGGAAACCTACCATGAAATAAGTGAAAAGTTTGAATTTACCGATATGCATTAATTTTATAAATGATCTGGAGGTGGGTGTAGAAGATTGGGTTAGTAAATTTGCAGATGATAGTAAGATTGGCAGAGTTGTGGATAGTGCCGAAGGATGTTGTAGGTTACAAAAAGACATAAATAAGATGTAGAGCTGGGCTGAGAAGTGGCAAATGGAGTTTGATGAGGAAAAGTGTGAGGTAGTTCACTTTGGAAGAAGTAACAGGAATAAGGAGTACTGGGCTAATGGTAAAATTTTTGGCAGCGCAGATGAACAGAGAGATCTCAGTATCCAGGTGCATAAATCCCAGAAAGTTCCCACCCAGGTTGATAGGGTTGTTAAGAGGCATATGGTGTGTTGGTGTTTATTGATAGGGGGATTGAGTTTCAGAGCCATAAGGTCATGCTTCAGCTGTAGAAGACATAGGTAAGGCCATACCTAGAGTATTGCATACAGTTCTGGTCACCGCATTACAAGAAGGATGTGAAAGCTTTGGAAAGTGTTCAGAGGAGATTTGCTAGGATGTTGCCTGGTATGGAAGGAAGGTCTTATGAGGAAAGGCTGAGGGAACTGAGGCTGTTTTCGTTAGTGAGAAGAAGGTTGAGAGGTGATAGATTTAGGATATCTAAACATCATGGCATAGACAGAGAACACAGGGGGCCAACACCTTCAACATATTGTCTAGCTATCACCATTGTTAACAGCTAACCCGCGAATGCAACTTTTTTAAAAAATGGTTTTGTGATTTACACATGAAAGAAGTGAAACTATCATGGAATTCTAACAGATGAAAGGCTTAACAGACAATCAATATTTCAATGTATAATTTCAGTTACATCACACTATAAATTTTTGCTATAAATTCTGTGTGTTAGGATTGAGCCCTCCACTATCACTTGATGAAGGAGCGTCGCTCCAAAAGCTAGTGTGCTTCCAATTAAACTTGTTGGACTATAACCTGGTGTTGTGTGATTTTTACCTTTGTGCAGCCAGTCCAACACCGGCATCTCCAAATCATGATATTAGGGGTAGTTTCTTTACTCAGAGGGAACAGCCTGCCTGCAACAGTAGTAGACTCGCCGATGTTTAGGGCATTTAAATGAGCATTGGACAAACATATGGATAATAATGGAACAGTGTAGGTTAGGTGGGCATCAGATTAATTGTGCAGGACGGCGCAACATCGAGGGCCAAAGAGCCTGTACTGCGCTGTCACGTTCTATGTTCTATGTTCTAATTATGAAACCTACCATGAAATAAGAAATATTGTTTTGAAAATGTTTGATTTGCAACTGGCTTTGTTAATTAACTGTATTTGTAAATCAAAATATGTACATATTTAAAAAGAGCATCCTGATATTCTGCTTGAAGCATTTGTTCTTGAACTCTGGATGTTCCCAGAAATGTTGGGTAAAAGTTTAATGATTTTTCAGTATGAAGCTGCAACATTGCTCGTGCAATTTCGCAGTGAAATGTTACTTTCTGAGGTCTAGAGTTATAGACATTTGATGAGCCATTATGATTGCAGTTACAGAGGTGGGATGACACCTGATATCCTTCTTTTAACCTAATGAACAGGTTTTAATTTAAACCATTTCTTAAACAGGAATAGCAGCTTTAAGCATTTGAAACTCAGAATCTTTTTGTGGCATAGTTTTCCCATTGTTTCTGTGGTACAATTTGTCTGAGGCCCAATTCAGTGTGTATCACTTTAAAGACAGAAGAAATGTGTTGCCTATCTGTTAACACTCAAGGGATCCTGGGCCTAGAATGATGAGCAATATTAGCATGATCATTGTCTAGCATTCATAAAATCTTGCTGAATAAATTCTAGTTGCTTCACATATGTTAAAACTTTGACAGTTGAAGTCAAATGAGGGCCATGTTATAAAATTAAAATTTAGAATTCGTGTTTTTAAGTAAAAGAGTTTTAAAACTCCTTAACATACATTCACCCAATCAATTTTTGGTGGATAATTGTTTCACAAAGAAACAAGCTTCCTGTGGTCCATTCATGCAGTTCTCTCAACTGCAGAGGGAGAGCATTGATTTATGCTACTTTTCTATGAAAATCTCTTGCAAGCCCAAAATCTCTTGCAAGCATCTCTTGCAATACTATAACTGCATCATATTTCTCTATGCCTGACAATGCCATGGAGACTTAATGCACTGGTTTTCAACTGGTTTATATAAGTGCAATTACAATTAAGCTTTTAACTGATAGACATTATCACTGCGCCGCAAGATCCACTTCAGTGATTACATGATTGTTTCGAACTACCCACCAGTTAAATGTTCAATTGCAATCACACCTATATAGATCTGTATGAATACCTACAGGAATTTGAGAAAAAAATTAACAGTTAAAGTGACAAACCTGTCTCCTAGATCAATTAAACAGTCAAAGATCTTTTTCTTAATTCCCTAAAGGTTCACACTCTACTTACCCTATGGATGCATCATAACATATCTAAACAGATTGATCAAGTAAAAGTCAGTGAATCATCACTGAAGAGCAGTAGGTAAACACTAGTAATGTTTAAAGGAGTTATAGAGTCATAGAGATGTACAGCATGGCAACAGACCATTTGGTCCCACTCATCCATGGCAACTAGATATCCTAACCTAATCTAGTCCCATTTGCCAATACTTGGCCCATTTCCCTCTAAATACTTCCTATTCATATACCCATCCAAATGCCTTTTAAATGCTGTGATTGTATCAGCCTCACCACTTCCTCTGACAGTTCAATCCATACACACACCACTCTTTGCATAAAATAGTTGCTCCTTCAGTCCCTTTTATTTTTTTCCCTCTCATTCTACACCTATGCCCTCTAGTTGTGGACTCTCCACTCCAGGGAAAAGACTTTGTCGATTTATCCTATCCATGCCCTTCATGATTTTCTAAACTTCTATAAGGTCACCCTCAGCCTCTGACGCTCCAGGGAAAACAGCTCCAGCCAATTCAGCCTCTCCCTGAAGCTCAAACCCTCCAAACCTGGCAACATTTGTGTAAATCTTTTCTGAACCCTTTCAAGTTTCACAACATCCTTTCAATAGGAGGGAGACCAGAACTGCACACAATATTCCAAAAATGGCCTAACCAAGTATATTTAGACACAAAATTTTAACTGTTGTACCACAATAAGAGGTAAAGTAACAAAAAAGCTTTAAAACAAAACCATACATTATGAGTGAGTTTCAAATAGACCTATAAAAACATGGCTGACTATCTGTAAGCAGTGGCTCAGTGAGAGGGTTACATCTCTTGTCAGAAGGGTGTAGGTCATGTTCCACACCAGATATTAGAATATGAAACCTATATAGGTACTGTGGTGGATGACTGATGGTGACTTCCTCTCTCATATGTTCTATCTTTTCAGATAAAATTCAAACTCAGGCCCTCTTTCCCATCCAAGAATGAGATAAGACACTTTATGCATTGTTTTGAAGTGTAACAGTCATGTCCTAGCCAATATATATTATTCCGTCATCAATAAAAACTGCGTTGGATATCATCATATGACAGATCCTTGGGCCAGTTTTGATTTATGAATTTGTTTTTCTTTCATTCATGGAATACCGATATTACCCATCCCTCATTGCCCTTTAGGTGATATGCCACCTTTTTGAACCTTTTCATCCAACTTGTGTAGGTATACCCAGAGCATTATAAGAAAAGAAGACACAGGAATTTTACCAAGGAATTGTAAAACATTAATGTGATGGTGGCAGTTCAGGATTGCATGTGTCTTGGAGTGGAGCTTGCCAGATACTGGCATTCCCATGCACCTGTAGTTCAAGCAAGAGATTGAGGTATGGAAGATGCCATTGAAAAAACCTTGGTGAACGACTCCACAATGTTGCTTGTGGTTGAGCCACACCACTGAAACTTGCACCAGCAGTGAGGGAAGTGAATGTTTTGGTGGTAGAATGAGTTGATTTTTTTGTTGGGGTGAGGGTACTGCTGTTGGAGGTTTGGATCAAGAGGCTTGCTTTGGCCTGAATAGTGCTGATCTTCTCCAATATACTTGGACCTCTTGAACTTCTTGAATTCTTTTTAGTTAGAGCTGGTCATTGCTTGGAAGTTGTGTAATAAAGGTGTTCCATTTCATGTTTCGGTTCAAGCCTGAATATTGTCTAGCTTTTGCTGCACAGAAGCACTGTGTTAGAAGAGTTGCAAATTGTACTGTACACTCTGTAATCTTTGATAAATGTCCACACTGTTATTGTGTAAGTTGTTGGCTCTGAAAAGGTTTAATGTTGGAGTCTCCATTAAGCTCCATGCCATCTGATGATGTCATAAGGATTTTGGTGGGAATTACAAAATATCACCTGTAGGGTGAAGATGTCTCTTCAACATCTCCCAATAATCTCAATTCAAATTTCTAACTTATACGTGATTGCTGTTATGAAACAAACTATTCCAAACACAAAATGATAGTGGTTGGCATGTAGCATATATAACATATAGCAGCAATAGACATTATTGCTTTATACTACAAATTGACAATTGTCAGAATTACTGTGGACCCAAAAGAGAGGAGTTAGCAGACTCCAGGAGCAGTATTGAACATTCACAGCTTAAAACGTACTGGCTAAAATAACTGTTCAACCTGGTGTTGTGTGATTTTTAACTTTGTTCAAATGAAATAATCATCAGCTATTGAAACTGAATAGTCAAATAGACTGCAGACAAGCCCACGGAAAGATCAACAAGGATGAAAGAACACTCGATGGGTAAACCTCCGACTGCAAACCTGGTAAGACAAACACAGAAATAAGTGAGAGTCCGTGTTTGTTACGCCTGTCTGTGACAAATCACATCAGAAATGAATATCTGTAGAAGCAGAATAGTTAGACTTTCATCTAGGAAGTAAACAGGCCCAGCAGATCTAATCTACCAGGTAAGTGCTCTTCCAGCAACACTAATCCAAGAGATCTAATGTCAAGTTAAATTTTCTTGTTGGGCCTGGGAAATTACTTTAATTTAATGGGACAGAATGAATCAAGAAGGCTAAAATTTACAAAGGAGGATTTACAGCTCACAGATATCAGTGTGAGTAGAAGGTCTGCCTGAGTGAGACAAAATGTATAAGACACTGGTGAGGCCACAACTGAAGTATTATGTGCAGTTCTGGTCACCACATTGGAGGAAGGATGTCATTCCCCTGGAGAGAGTGCAGAGAAGACTTAGAATCTGTCTCATTCTTGGACACATGCATCTCCATCAAGGATGGACACCTCAGCACCACACTCTACTGCAAACCCACAGACAACCTCACAATGCTACACTTCTCCAGCTTCCACCCAAAACATATTAAAACAGACATCCCCTATGGACAAGCCCTACGCGTACACCGGATCTGCTCAGATGAGGAGGAACGTGACGGACACCTGGAAGTACTCAGGGATGCCCTCACAAGAACGGGGTATGATGCTCAACTCATCGACTGCCAGTTCCGACGTGACACAGCAAGGAACCATGATGACCTCCTCAGGAGACAGACACGCGCTACAACCGACAGGGAACCCTTTGTTGTTCAGCACTTCCCAGGAGCTGAGAAACTACGCCATGTTCTTTGTGACTTGCAACACATTATCAATGAGGATGAGCACCTCGCCAAGACCTTCCCCACACCTCCACTGTTTGTCTTTAAACAACCGCCAAACCTCAAACAAATCATTGTTCGTAGCAAGCTGCCCGGCTCTCAGGAGAACTCCATACAACCCTGTCACAGTCAGTGCTGCAAGACGTGTCAGAGTGTGGACATAGATACCACCATTACACATTGGAGAACCTCTCATCTTGTATATGGCAGGTACTCATGTGACTCAGCCAACGTTGTCTATTTTATACGTTGCAGGCAAGGATGCCCTGAGGCATGGTACATTGGGGAAACCGAGCAAAGGCTACGACAACGGATGAATGGGCAACACACAACTATCAACAGACAGCAGTGTTCCCTCCCAGTTTGGGAACATTTCAGTGGTCCAGGACATTCGACCTCGGACCTTCGGAGTACCATCCTCCAAGGCGGACTTCAGGACAGGCAGCAGCGAAAAGTGGCCGAGCAGAGGCCGATAGCTAAGTTCCATACCCATAGGGAGAGCCTCAACCGGAACCTTGGGTTCATGTCACATTACAGGTGACCACACACAGACACTCCTATACACACACACACACACATATACACAAGACGTGCACACAGACACTCAAACACACCCTTACAGACACACACGCTCCCACACTCACACAGGCATCCTCTCAGAGACTTAGACCACTCTACACTCATGCACACACATATATACTCTGTCTCTCACAGACACTCACAACCCCCACCCCAGGCACACACACAGACAGACACAAAGACCCACATGCACACATATATTTTGTGGTGTGAATTTGTACTTGCAGGGTTACATTGTATTCATGTAAAACTCTGTAATCTCACCTTTTAGATTAGAATCAATCTAAACATCCTGGCAAAGACAGAGAACACAGGGGGCTAACACCTTCAACACATTGTCTAGATAACACCAATTGTTACAGCTAACCTGAGAATGCAACTTTTAAAAAAGGTTTTGTGATTTACACATGAAAGAAGTGAAACTATCATGGCATTCGAACAGATGAAAGACTCAACAGACAATCAATGTATAATTTCAGTTACATCACACTGTAAACCTTTGCTATAAATTCTGTGCCTTACAATTGTGTCCTCCACAACCACCTGATGAAGGAGCGGCGCTCTGAAAGCTAGTGCTTCCAATTACACCTGTTGGACTATAACCTGGTGTTGTGTGATTTTTAACTTTGTACACCCCAGTCCAACACCGGCATCTCCAAATCATAGAAAATGTTGTCAGGGCTGGAGAATTGAAGAATGAGGAGATCAAAGAGGTTTGGGTTCTTTTCTTTGGAACAGAGATGGTTGAGGGGTGACATAAATGAGGTACAGTTAGTTCACCAATAATGCCAAAGATGTGTTCCAACAAAACCTTACTTAATAGAAAATCACTTAGTAAAGTAATGGGGCCTATGAAAAAAGTAGGGTTGGGGCAGACCACCAAAACACTCACTAACAATCAAAAATCACCCAAAAGTCTAATGCAATGTATAGCACAACCTGAATGAAGGTTGAAATCATATTTATTAACAAAACAAAAGTAAATTTAACACAATACATTTAAAAAATGTAAGAAAGCTGCTCTGTCAGCAGCTGACATCGACTCATGCGCAAAATGGCACCAAGACTGGCACTGACATCGCGCACGCGTAGGACAGCACAGTTTTCAGTGCAGATACCAGCACATGCACATAATGGCAAGAACCATCAGCACATGTGAAGAACGGGACAAAGATTTTGGCATTCACATTGATACATGCGCAGAACGAAGCGTGCGAACCGATTCCTGCTGGAATTGTGCTATTGCCAATGGACATAAATGTTCTCAAAAATACTGTTCCTTAATTCTTTTCAGCAATGTTGTAGCTAAATTGTGTTGTCGAAACGTGTGTTATCCCAGAGATACCTGTGTAAAAAATTGTGAGGAGTAGAAAGAGTAGACAAAATGAACCTGTGTTAGTTGGCAACACATTCAAAAACCAAGGGAAATAGATTCAAGCTAAATAGCAGAAGGATAAGAGAGGACGTAAGAAAAACTATTTTATGCAGAGGGATGTGGGTGTGTGGAATTCACTGTCTTAGTTGGTGGTGGAGGCAGAGATCCTGAACTCCTTTAAAAATTACTTGGATGTGCACCTTTAGTGCTGTGAGCTGCGGGGCTGTGGGCTATAGGCAGGAAAATGGGAGTAGAAAGGGGACCTGGGTGTCTTTGGGTCAGCATTGACAAGATGGGCTATATGGTCACCTTCTGAGTTGTGCAAAAGTGGATGCTGCAGATGCTGGAGATTAGAGTCAAGATTAGAGTAGTGCTGGAAAAGCACAGCAGGTCAGGCAGCACCGGAAGAGCCGGAAAATCAACGTTTTGGGCAAAAGCCCTTCATCAGGAAATTTTGGTGATGAAGGGCTTTTGCCTGAAACGTTGATTTTCCTGCTCCTCGGATGCTGCCTGACTTTCTGTGCTGTATCAGTTCTATGGTTCTATGTTTTGAAATTCTGAATGCGTCTATCTGGGATGAAATGAAATAAAGAACTGTGGAGACTAGTAATCTGAAACAAGAACAGCAATTGTTGGAGGAACTAAGCAGGTTTGGAAGAATCCATTGAGAAGACGCAGAGTAGTCCAGTGACCCTTCAAAGTTCTGTTCTTATTGAGTGTATCTGGAAAGCTGGCTCAGAATGGAAACTAAGTGCAGAGGGAGGAAAAGGTTCTTTACGTGACACTTACTGCAATAAGGAATGTTTCTCAAATATGATGTGAACAAGAGAGGATGGAAGTGCTGATCAAGTGAGCTACCTGCCATCAGGCCAGCAACAGAGAAACATCACAGGCCACAATGAGTTTTTAAAAATTCATTCATGAGGTGACGACGTTGTTGGCTAGGCCAGCATTTATTGCCCAACCCTAACTGCCAGTTATGAGTTAACCACATCGCTGTGGGTCTGGCGTCATGTGTAGGCCAATCGAGGTAAGGATGGCAGATCCATCCCTGAAGGACATTCGAGAACCGGGTGGGTTTTTCCAACAACCTACAATGGATTCATGGTCAGCATTAGACTCTTATTTCCAGATTAATATGAATTCAAATGCCACCAACTGCCATGGCAGGATTCAAACCCAGGATCCAGAACATGACCTGAGGCTCTGGATTTACAGTCTAGAGATAATACCACCCTGTAACACCCCTATAGCCAATACATGAATAGGATTAGTGATTGTCTCTTTGTTTTTAAACTAAAAGTGAGATCTTCAGATGAATATGAGAGTAATTCAGTAATAGCTTAATTAAAACACAATATTGATGAAAATATAGGTGATGATTTGCTGTTGCAGAAACATTGAAAAAGCTCCATCACTAGAAGGAATTAAAATTAATAAGCAAGAAAACTTGGATTGATTGTCTGCACTTAAAGATAACAAGGCATCAGGACAGAATGAGATGCATCCAAAGACTTTGAACAGAGTGACAATTGTGAACACATTGGCAATAGTACTTCAGTTTTCCCTGGACTCCAGGGAAGTGCCAGAATTGCCAACATTACAGACTTGTTTAAAAAAGAAATGTTTTTTAAGAATAATCCCAGCAATTACAGCAATTGGCTTTGGTAGTGGGGAGACTTTTGGACATGATTATTTGGGATAGAATCAGTGGTCACATGGAAAAATGTGTATTGATTAGGAAGAGGAAGTATGGATTTCTAAAGGGAATTTGTATTTAACTAACTTGCTGGAGTTTTTGGAAGAGGTGACAAAAGGTTAATGAGGGTAATATTTTTGACATAGCATTCATGGATTTTCAGAAGGCATTTATGAGGAAAGTTGTAAATCATGATGTAAAAGGGACAGTAGCTACATGGGTTTAAAATGGACTGAGTGATAGAAAGCATAGAGTAATGGTTAATGGATTGTTTTGGGGGCTGGAGGAAAGGTTGGAGCAAATTTCATCATGGACTGGTATTGAGATCCTTACTGTTCCTATGTACATCTCTGGCCTGGATCTTGGTGTGTGCAGAAGAAAATTTCCAAGTTGGGGAAAATAAATTGAATTGAAAGGAGGAGACAGCATGAAACTTCAAAAGGACTTTGACATGTTGGTGGAGTGAGCAGGTAGGTGGCAGATGAGGTTCAATGCAGAGAAGTGCAAGGTGAGGATCATTAAAAGACCAACAGAAAGGAAGGGGTGCAATTCTTCATGGGGTGTAGGAGTAGAGGGACATGTGTGTATCTGTACATAGATCATTGAAAGTAGCAACACAGACAGAGAGAGCAGTAAATAAGGCAATGTTTTCAGTGTTAGTAATAGGGGCATAGGGTGCAAGAGCAAGGATGAGATGTTAGACTTGTGCTTGACATCTGTTGCACCCCAGCTGGGGTACTGTGTACAATTGTGGGAGCCAAATCATAAGAAAGACACAAATGCATTAGCGAGTGTGCAGAAGCAATTTCATGAATAATTTCAGGTCTGTGAAACTTTAGCTGTGAGGATAGATTGACGATGTTGGGACTGCTCTTCCTGGAAAGAAGAAATCTGAGAGGAGAGCTGCTTGAGGTTTTCAAAGTCACAGGTGGGATGGACACAGTTGACAGGATAAACGGTTTCTATTTATACAAAAAATATGAATGAATGAGAGGACTTAGTTTTAAAATAATGTGTAAACAAAACAAGAGTGAGTCACAGAGTCACAGAGTCATCAAAGAAAAAGGCCTTTTGAGTCATCAAGTCTGAGCTGGTCAAAATCAAGCACACGACAACTCTAATCCCATGTAGGACATCCTTTAGAATTGCACCCTATTTTTATTGTCTTACACTTTGGTCTGAAGAGAACTGAATCACCTCACATTCCTCCACTATAAATTTTATTTGCCGTCTATGCACAAATTATTTGAAAATAAAATTTTTTGCAAAGTGATTTGTTGGTGTGTGGAATGCACTGCCTGGAAATGTTGGAGAAACAAGTTCAATTGAGGCATTCAAGATGGCATTGGGTGTTTTTTTGGGGGGATGGTATGGTGTACTGGGATATGGGGAAATGGCACAAGATTGGCACCAGATAGTGCAACTCGACCTGGTAATAGAGCTGTGACAGGTACAATAAGGCCACCTTTTACACTGTGATAATTCTGCGATTCTGTGATACTGCTGCACATAGGAGCTGTTTGACAAAAGGATGATCCAAGACGAGCACATCTGTAGTAAGCATTTGTAATATGATGAACATCAAATTCAAGTTGAGGAGCTGGAGTCTGACATAGCTCCACGTCATCAAGAGGAAAGGTGATCTGCATGCTTTGCTCCAGGAGGTGGTCACACCAGACAGAATTGGTAATTCAAATGTGTTCTGTGAAGCGGGACAGGAAGGTGTGACTGCAGTGAAACAGTAATGGGGAGCCAGCAGGTAGAGTTCAAACAATCTCTGTCCCTGCAGGAGTTACAAGCTTTTTGCATGTTGTATGGATGCAGGTGAGAACTGATTACAGGATGAGTGCACTGTCCACAAGCTCATAGTACAGGGATTCATTCAAGTTAGGGAAGGAAATATGAATGTGTAAGTGCTAGGTGACACTAGGAAGATTAGTACTGTTTTCTTTAAACTCCTTAAGTTTGTGTTGCCAAGTTTAAAGATATCTAAGAGTTCAGGAGTGGTGAGGATCTTTGGGAGGGCAAGGGTCCCATTGTCACCATTCACATAGGTACCAATGACATTGTTAGGACCGGAAAGGAGGTGCTGCTATAAGAATTGAGTGGTTGAGAGGCATTTTAGAAAGCAGAACCTGCAAGGTAATACTCTTGGGTATACTACCTGAGCCGTGGAACAAACTAGCACACAATAAATAAAGTCACAGAGGCAAATGTGTAACAAGGATTGCTGTGGGAGGAATGGGTTTCAGTTGATGCAGCATTGAACAGGTCAAGGAGCTAAGTCAAGCACTCTGGTTCATTATGTTTCTCTGTTTATATTTATATCAAGATTAATAGGAACAAAGTTATTGTTTCTATTTATTCATAACCTTAATATTTTGAAAAATCTCAAAACAATTTAAATTAAACTTTGGGGCACTGTATTTGTTGTTTTAAAACCGAACAATCAACCTGACAGCTCCGTTGGTAATGAGATCAATGACCAGTTTCTATAACTTCTGGCTGTAACTATTACAGGAGGAATTCTGATAAGCTTAGTAAGAGAAGGCCCTGTTCTTCTCTGAATAATATCAAATTATACGTTAATAGGGGTAACTTTGTGCATTGCATGAATACAATCTACGTGCAGCTGTTTGTTGTTGAACATTGACACAGGAGCATTTTTAACTGAGACTTTGATATCATTTCCACCAAAGCCTTATGTATCAGGATTTTCTTATTAATAACTGATGTCATCGTGGTGGAGGTAAATAATGTGCTCTTTCATTCCTCTTTAATCCAAAGCCACATTTAGTGTGCAGCGTTGAAGCTTTACAGAGCAACTTGAAACACATTGGATTTTTTTTAATATCATGAGAAACAGGTTGCAAGAGAAAATCTCTGGAATTGTTACACCATTGAAAATTAAGCCGCAGGGGAGCATTTTATTTCATATGTCTTCATTCCTTTGTTAACAGACCAAGTGGGATGCACAGTCAGCAGTTTAATTTGGATAATGCTAACGCAGACCATGCTCTACAGATACTGAGATGATGTTTGAGTAAAATGTTACGCAGTTACAGGAAGATGTGATTCTCTGTGGATCACAACATAATTAACAAAGTAATTGCAGCCAATTTATAACTATTCAGACAGCAAAAATAGGCACTGAACTCAGGCCATTGGAATGTGTTTTGTGTTCCAACAAGTTTACTCATACCTCAAAGTCACTACAGATAAGGCCTTCTGTTTACATCAAAGGTTAGTGGAACAATAGAACATTCTTACTGTTCAAACTGTATGGCTTTCAAGCCAAAACTTAAATCTCTTCAACGTGGATCATTGAATATTAGCTTCAATGTGCACCAAGCAAAAGTGAGGACTGCAGATGCTGGAGATCAGAATCTAGATTAGAGTGGTGCTGGAAAAGCACAGCAGGTCAGGCAGCATCCGAGGAGCAGGAAAATCGATGTTTCGGGCAAAAGCCCTTCCCCTAGAAAGGGCTGATGAAGAGCTTTTGCTTGAAACGTCGATTTTCCTGCTCCTTGGATGCTTCAATCTACACCACATAGACCTTTTGTTTCCAAGATAGTGCATCAACAATATTTCTTCCCAAGGACAATTCCATCCTCGTGCGGCATTTACAAGGCAACAACTTGCTCACTGGCTTTCAGTTTGGATTCGACGAGAACAGCTCGTGATTGGATCCATAAAAACTTTGGTACAAGCTTGAACAAAAATGTTGAACACACAAGATAGTGTGTAACTGACTGCTCTTGATATCAAAGTAAAATTTAATTGTGGATGGGAATGAGGAGGCTAGCAAAAGCAGACTCGATGGTAATTGGGGGGAAAGATTGTTGTCTGGAGTCACACCGAGCATAAAGTAAGACTGTTGTGGTTGTTGGATGTCAATCATTTCTGAGGACATCCCTGAAAATGTTCTTCAGGATAGTAGCCGATGCTTAAACATCTTTTTTTTAGATTACTTACAGCGTGGAAACAGGCCCTTTGGCCCAACAAGTCCACACCGACCCTTGAAGAGCAATCCACCCAGACCCATTCCCTCACATTCACCCCACACTACGGGCAATTCAGCATAGCCAATTCACCTAACCTGTACATTTTTTGGACTGTGGGAGGAAACCAGAGCACCCGGAGGAAACCCACGCAGACATGGGGAGAATGTGCAAACTCCACACAGACAGTTGCCTGAGGCAGGAATTGAACCCAGCACCCTGACGCTGTGAGGCAGCAATGCTAATCACTGTGCCACCATGCCACCCACTTTTGGCATTGTGGGATTTGAACCCAGGTCCCTCCGAACATTAGCCAAGATTTACAACTCCAGTGACATTCCCATTATACTATTGCGTCCACTGCTTTAGCTGCTTCAGCAATGATTTTCCCTCCATCATAAGGTCAGACGTGGGGATGTTTTTGATGAATACACTGTATTTAGCTCCATGCAACCCTTCAGATACCACAGCAGTTTGTAATAGATAAACAGACCTAGATAATAAAAACAGAAATTCCTGGGAAAGCTCAGCAGGTCTGGAAAGAAATCAGAATTAACATTTTGTGTCCTCTGACTCTTCTTCAGAACTCAGTTCGCCTCTTGTGCCTGGAGTGTCTCCTCTTCAGGCAGCAAAGGCATGGAGGTGGTGACACACGCCACATCCATCTCAGATCTTGAGGTTTCTTCAACTCTTGACAGAGAGGGATCTTCCGCCTAGGAACCCTCCAACCACAAGGGATGAACTCAGATTTCTCCAGTTTCCTCATTTCCCCTCCCCCCATCTTGTCTCAGTAAAATCCCTCGAACTCAGCACTGCCTTCCTAACCTGCAATCTTCTTCCTGACCTCTCCGTCCCCACCCCACTCCGGCCTATCACCCTCACCTTGACCTCCTTCCACCTATCGCATTTCCAACGCCCCTCCCCCAAGTCCCTCCTCCCTACCTTTTATCTTAGCCTGCTGGACACACTTTCCTCATTCCTGAAGAAGGGCGTATGCCCGAAACGTTGATTCTCCTGTTCCTTGGATGCTGCCTGACCTGCTGCGCTTTTCCAGCAACACATTTTCAGCTCTGATCTCCAGCATCTGCAGTCCTCACTTTCTCCCAGAGAGGGAGAACCCATGTGTACTGAAACAGTGAGAAAGGTAGCTGAGAAGCCTGGCCACATTTTGCTGCTACAACATTTGCGAGTTTGCAGCTTTCACATGCTTGTTCAGGACTGTCACACCAACCCGGACTTTATACGTCACTGGATCTGACCTTGTGTAGATCATGCCTTTTGCCCATGTACGGCCATTCACATGGCTCATAAATCAAACTTGGTTCCCTGAAGTAAACTGTCTCTCTCGCTTAGCGGAGTCTTATGTCCAGCATGGACATCTCTGATGCCGTTTCATATTCCTGCCTCCAGGTCTAGGAGTATGAGGTTTAACTTGGTGTGGAGTCTTCTCCCCATCAGCAATACTGCTGGAACTTCCCCAGTAGTTGCCTGCGGGGTGGTCCTCTAATCATAAAGGAACCAGGATAGTTGGATATCAAGTAAATCTGTAAGCTGTTTCTTTTAACCTGCCTACAGAGTTTGAAGGCTATTAGATGATTGATGGTATGGAGCTGCCCTTATATGATGACTACTATTTGACTTTATGAAACGCTCAAATTCCCTATTAGTGAATGATGACCCATTATCTATGACCAACTTCCAGGAGTCTGTGTATTGCAAAGTTGTTCTATCACCATCCCCATGTTTGACAAATGAACTCTGTGCATGTCCAGCCATTTTGATTGGGCATCCAGAATGACTAAGAATATTGAGCCCATGGAAGTACTTGCACAGTAGCGATGTAACCAAGTCCAGGGTTTACCTGGCCATTTCCACAATGTGGAGGAGCTGCTGGTGGTAATGTTTATCTTTGTTGGTACTCTGGGAACTGCCCCTCCCATGCAGCTATTTCGCATCCAATCCTGGCCACGAGACATTACTTCTTGTCAATATCTTCATGTTGGAATCTCCAGGGTGATCCTGGTGGAGTTCAGCCAGTATCTGATGATGATCTTTGCTTGGGCCTCCTGCAGCAGTGACAGAGTTGGAGGAACCTAATTCAGTGGTTAGCACTGCTGCCTCATAGCGCCAGGGTCCCAGGTTCAATTTCAGCCTTGGATGACTGTGCGTGTGGAGTTTGCACATTCTCCCCGTGTCTGCGTGGGTTTCCTCCGGGTGCTCCGGTTTCCTCCCACATGCAGGTCAGGTGAATTGGCCATGCTAAATTTCCCATAGTGTTACGTGTATCAGTCAGAGGGAAATAGGTCTGAGTGGGTTACCTTTCTGAGGATCGGTGTGGACTTATTGGGCCGATAGGACCTGTTTCCATACTGTAGGGAATCTAAAACCTGACCTGATGCTAAAACCTCCCCACATGAAGCTTCAATAAAAGAGCCTATGTCCTCAAACTCGGAGTGGCAGAGATATAGTGATTGTAATGAAGTTATCCAGGTGGATCTCATAGAATATGAGTTTTCTGAATAGGATTGTTAATCTGGTTCAATCGAGGAGCCTTGGCTGACAAACATAAACAGAGGTATCAGATATCCTGTTCATTCTGAGAATTGCCTCTAGAAAAAAAAACAG
Source organism: Chiloscyllium plagiosum (assembly GCF_037043375.1). NCBI lineage: Eukaryota > Metazoa > Chordata > Chondrichthyes > Orectolobiformes > Hemiscylliidae > Chiloscyllium > Chiloscyllium plagiosum. The sequence goes on along the minus strand of NW_028270145.1, from coordinate 86,099,293 downwards.
AGGTATCAGAGGGGCTGTTCACTCTGAGAGCTGGCTTGCTCTGAGGAAACTGGATGAGCGTTACGCATTCGCTATGTTTAACAAAATTCTTTAAACGTAGAAAATCCTTGACACTGTTCCAGTTGATGACAGGATATTAGCCTCTGTGGAGTTATTTCCACAGTGATTCCCAATAAAACAACAGGGTTCAATCTTTGAATCAATCAGCAATGTTGGTATTGGGAGCTCCGAACTTTATCCCGTATTCCCTGTATTTGTTTAAGATTAAGTATCTATAGTTGGATCCAATTTCTTTTAGCATGAAATAGGATCCAGCTTTCCACATGAAGATTCAGTGGGGACTTGTTATTCCTCTCAAAAATCTGGGCAGAATTGATGTCGAGACAGAACAGCATTTTATCTAGAGCATTTTATTATTTTGGCTGAATTGGTAAATTGCTTCTTTTGCTGCTGGGACGAAAGGAGAAATAACTTTGCAAAGCAACTGGTCAGAACAGAAAATTATTCAATTTTCAGATTGTTATTCCAATGTATAGTATACTGCAAATTCTAAATGGTAATGTTGAAGGATGGATGAATTTTTACACCATTTGCAGTACTGAATGTCAAATCTCACAGAACTATTATTCAAGTTGCAATTAAATATAAACTCATGTCAGTGCAAAAAATAATTGAGAGTTTTATTTTCAGAATTCAAACACATTATAGTTCAGAACCTGATATTCAAGTTAATGAGATCTTAATCAAAATTTAAAGTATCAGTTCCAACACTTTTCATAATTTTTCCTCACACCTTCTACATTGACAGTTTGCATCTTTCAGAGTTTCATTGCATAATATTTTTCAACACTGATATAGTCATGCTCCATCCTTGCAACCATAGATCAAAGCGTAACACCAAACTTGATCACTTTCACAAACTTCTGAGATCAATAGTCTTTCTTTATTTGATCCTTTTCTTCAAGGCTTCCCTTTTTGTATGAATATATAAAGGACTTCATTTCTGCAAGAACTATGTTTGCACTTTCTAACTATGTTTTTAAAATAATGGGTTTGCAATTTAAGACTTTTTGCACTGGCCATGTTACCAATCAATTCACTTACAATTTGTAATTATAAACCCACACTATTCCATACTAATCACCCAATTCTGGAAAGGTTGACACAGTTTTAGATGTTCGCTTCTTGTTATGAAAATGGTAAAATATGGACTGTCAATTTTATCTTTCTAAATCTGGGACTTGCAGGAGCTAAAATATTTGTTAAAAGGAGAGAAAAAAAATGATTTAAACTGCTCACAAGTTGATTCATCTGAACATACATTTCTATTTCTATACCAGCAGATCTAATTGACACTCTATTTCCCTGTGTTTTCTCATCCCCTTGAAAAATAATGTCCCTTGATGAAGCAGGTTGGACAAATGTCCATTCACTGCAAACTCAAGGATACCTACAAATATTGGTATTGCAGATGATACAAAACAGCAAGTAAACAATCATTGCCTCATGTTAATATTTAACATCTCAAGGGTTCTAACAACTTTTAAACTGCATTTTCTTTGAATTTTTTTGTGCTCTCAACTATTTCTTGTCCGCTTTTAAAACTTTCTCCCTGAGTTTGATGTTTTTGTTTTTCTTGAGGTTAATAAAGCAATACCATTCCTGTTTTTCCTGTCAAGAATACCTTATAATTGGCTTCTTAAATTTGAACTAGTGACCCTCATTGACCTGTCTGAACCATGTCTAAACTGTATAAAAGTAAATAGTACTCATTAAAAATGGATATTAGTTTGTTTTTCTCACATGATCTTCAGAACTCTCTTTTTGGAAAAAAAAGGAAGTAGAGTGTTTGAATTTTCTTTTAGGCAGCAGTTAATAGATTTCTGTTAAGGGAGAGGCATCAGTCAAAGGAGAATAGTAGATATATAGAATTGCATCATATAATTAGCTAGCTATATTAGCGAGTTTTGAGAAGATTTATAGCTCAGGTTGAGGTTTTGGATGTCGGTTTGCTCGCTGAGCTAAAAGGTTCATTTTCAGATGTTTTGTTACCTTACTAGGTAACATCTTCAGTGGACCTCACACAAAGCAATGCTGAAAATTCATGCTTTATTTATATGTTTAGGTTTCTTTGGTTTGGTGATGTCATTTCCTGTGGTGATATTATTTCCTGTGATGAAGTCACTTCCTGTTCCTTTTCTCAGGGGGTGGTAGATTGGGTCTAACTTGATGTGTTTGTTGATAGAGTTCCAGTTGAAATGCCATGCTTCTAGGAATTCTAGTGCGTGTCTTTGGCTTGTCATAGGATGGATGCATTGTCCTAGTCAAAGTGGTGCCCTTCCTCATCCATATGTGAGGATACTAGTGAGAGAGGGTCATGTCTTTTTGTGGCTAGTTGGTGTTCATGTATCCTGATGGCTGGTTTTCTGCCTGTTTGTCCAATGTAGTGTTTTCAAACCAAACAAAAACACACACGAGAATTCCTAGAAGCATGGCATTCCAACCAGAACTCTATCAACAAATGCATCGAGTTAGACCCCACCTACCACCCCCTGAGAAAATGAACCGGAAGTGACTTCATCACAGGAAATAACATCACAACAGGAAATGACATCACCAACCCAAAGAAACCCAAACATATAAATAGAAAGCAGGAATTTTCAGCATTGCTTCGCCTGAGATCCACTGAAGATGTTACCTAGTAAGGTAATTAAACGTCTGAAAATGAACCTTTCAGTTCAGTGAACAAACCTACATCCAAAAGCTATCCATATCTATGTAGTAATAGGTTAATTGTACTTAGATTCTATGCATGAAGTAAACCTAATCAATAGTAATGATTGGATTTAGATAACTGCAAACCTCTTAATTGGTATGTGTTAATTTCTTGTAACCAAATCTGAGAGTATAACTGTTTCTGTAATCTTTTGTTCAGGGTCTCCAGTTAGTCATGTTTAAGTACTCAGGAGAATTGCTATAGTTGAGTAATAAAGATCATTTTGACACTCTGTAGGTTTCTACCTGGCCATTTCTGTGGATAAGGGTCAGAGGGCAACTATCAGAACATGGAATTTCCCGTAAAATGTCTTAAAATGGGTGACCCCTCATGCTGCGATTCAAACACTTTGTATTTATGACCTGCTTGGCTCTGAAGTCATATTTGCCCCAGTGGAAGTCTGCTTGGCGGAACAGCATGCCATTGAAAGTGAGTGTTTAGCTCCTCGTGTAGTGCACACAATCACATGTGATGCTATGGTTGCCACCACTCTGGTAAGCACCACATTCACACCAATCCCGCACTCTTAATATGGCAACACAATATCAAGAAGGAATAGGAAAAGGATAGCTGATTTCAAACTTCAAGTTGATGAGATTGCAGTGCAGATAAGTAACTGCGCAGCAGCTCAACAAATCAAGATTTAGAGAAGAATGTTGGAGATTGGAGGAAGCTCTCTGCCCAACTTAGGCAGGTGTCTAAGAATAAATTCTCAGAGACTAAAATGGTTGACAAAATACATCGATGGAAGTCACCAAACTGGACTGTCAGTTTTTTGAGGATTTATCTAATCTTGGCGCTTAAATGTGCAAGTATGTTTTGACATCGTAGATTCCAAAGCCAATCTGAGATAGAGAGCCAGGTTAATGAACACAATTTTTTACTGTGATAGAAGACCAACCTTTCACAATATCTATCAGCTGAAATTGATGACAAACTGACTGCATTTCAGCAGTTTATAATCAACTATTGACTAAAAATGACCTGTGAGCAAACTTTGAGACAAAACAGTTTGAATGAAGACAATGTGCCTTGAAAAGACTAGGGTCTATATTATGCTGACATTTAAAACTTTTTCAGAGCAGTAATCTTCAGAAATGCTGGTCAGTCGTGTTCACAATAAAGGATGAATGGATGAAGGTGATTTTTTTAGATTAGATTACATTAGATTAGATTACATACAGTGTGGAAACAGGCCCTTCGGCCCAACAAATCCACACCGCCCCGCCGAAGCGCAACCCACCCATACCCCTACATTTACCCCTTAACTAACACTACGGGCAATTTAGTATGGCCAATTCACCTGACCTGCACATCTTTGGACTGTGGGAGGAAACCGGAGCACCCGGAGGAAACCCACGCTGACACTGGGAGAATGTGCAAACTCCACACAGTCAGTCACCTGAGGCGGGAATTGAACCCGGGTCTCTGGCGCTGTGAGGCAGCAGTGCTAACCACTGTGCCACCGTGCCGCCCACCATTGAAAAATGTGGCTGAGAAAATTTTGGAGTTTCCTACTTTTTATGTAAAGTAAAATGCCTTTTGATTTGGGAAATTTCTGGAATCAATTTTTTGGTGATGTTATTCCTGAAATTGAAAATCACAAATCAGAATTCATCCCATTTAGCACAGTGGCTCAGTGGTTAGCACTGCTGCCTCGCAGCGCCAGGGACATGGGTTCAATTCCAGCCTCAGGTGACTGTCTGCGTGGAGTTTGCACATTCTCCCTGTGTCTGTGTAGCTTTCCTCCAGGTGCTCCGGTTTTCTCCCACAATCCAAAGATGTGCAGGTTAGGTGAATTGGCTGTGCTAAATTGCCCATAATGATAGGTGCATTAGTAGGGAGCAGGGGCCTTGGTGGGTTACTCTTTGGAGGGTTGGTGTGGACTTGATGGGCTGAAGGACCTGTTTCCTTACTGTAGGGAATCAAATCTAATCTAAAGCAATAACATTGCAGTGATTCCCAGAAGTCCAGCCACCCTTGTTAAACCATCGCATGTCTGTCTAAAACAGCCCCTCAAGAACAACATGACAAAAATATTGGAATGAAAGGATGATTAGAAGAGAGAAAACTTTCTCAATGGAAACATCATGCAAGCTCCAATGTTAATAATCTGGTGAGAAGTTTTTATAAAGTTCTGGAAAGAAATGAGGATAGAGAATCATTCAAGAAAAGTGGGATGTTTAATGTACTTTATGACATAGAAGATGGTTATTTGTGGAATTTATGGCACACAATGTTGCCCTTCAAGAAGCAGTTTGGAATGAGTACTTTGGTGTGAAGACGAGGAGGAGATTAAATGTTGTGGATTTTATTGCATGTTCAGTACATCCTGAGCTGCTAAGTAATATCAGTTCTCACACTGTGAAAAAATAGCTGTGTCATTGTGTAAATTGAGTTTTCATGAGTTTGACAAATGTAATGTATTTAGTGTGTCAGAGTTTAGTCTGTCTCTTCTGAGGTTATGAACAATTTATAAATAAAAATTGAATAATAAAAATAATGGTGCTTTAACGTTCACAACTTTTGGAGGCAGGAGTAGCAGTAGTAGTCCCTGATGTGGCAAGTTCAATCCTTCACAGAAACAAATCACCATCTTCCTGTTGATTTTCAAAAGCATGCAAGCAATGATCCTCACCAACAAATGCACCACTGACCCATATATGTGCAAATTGGGGTCAAGCCAGGGTGCATCATTAAACAATGTTTTAATCTATTTTTATCACCTCAACACTTTACCTTATATCCATCAAGCTTACTACTCATCTAGAGCTAAGACCATAAAACTATAAGGCATAGGACCAGAAATTGCACCATTCAGCCTATTGAGTTTGCTCTGTCATTCAATCATATCTGATAGTTTCATAATTTCATAGTAATAGAAGCAGGAGTCAGCCATTTGGCCCATCGAGCCTGATCCACCCTTCATTGAGATCATGGCTGATCTATCCATCGTCTCAGGTCTTCCTACCTGCATTATCCCCATAACCCTTTACCCCACTACCATGCAAAAACAATCCAATTATGTCTTGAATATATTTAATGAAGCTGACTCTCCGGATTTCTTCTGTTATTACACCAGTACCACTCCCCATCTCTTCCTCCGCTACATTGATGACTGCATTGGCGCCACCTCGTGCTCCCATGAGGAGGTTGAGCAATTCATCAACTTCACCAACACATTCCACCCTGACCTTAAATTTACCTGGACCATCTCTGACACCTCCCTCCCCTTCCTGGACTTCTCCATCTCCATTAATGATAACCGACTTGACATTGACATCTTTTACAAACCCACCGATTCCCACAGCTACCTGGATTACACCTTTTCCCACCCTACCTCTTGCAAAAATGCCATCCCGTATTCCCAATTCCTCCGCCTCCGCCGTATTTACTCCCAGGAAGACCAGTTCCACCACAGAACACACCAGATGGTCTCCTTCTTTAGAGACCGCAATTTCCCTTCCCACGTGGTTAAAGATACCCTCCAACGCATCTCATCCACATCCCGCCCCTCTGCCCTCAGACCCCACCCCTCCAACCGTAACAAGGACAGAATGCCCCTGGTGCTCACCTTCCACCCTACCAATGTTCGCATAAACCAAATCATCCGACGACATTTCTGCAACCTCCAAAAAGACTCCACCACCAGAGATATATTTCCCTCCCCACCCCTTTCCGCCTTCTGCAAAGACCGTTCCCTCCGTGATTACCTGGTCAGGTCCACAACCCCCTACAACCCACCCTCACATCCTGGCACCTTCCCCTGCCACCGCAGGAATTGCAAAACCTGCGCCCACACCTCCTCCCTCACCTCCATCCAAGGCCCTAAAGGAGCCTTCCACATCCATCAAAGTTTTATCTGCACATCCACCAATATCATTTCTTGTATCCATTGCTCCCAATGCGGTCTCCTCTACATTGGGGAGACTGGACACCTCCTAGCAGAGCGCTTTAGGGAACATCTCCGGGACACCCGCACCAATCAACCACACCGCCCTGTGGCCCAACATTTCAGCTCCCCCTCCCACTCTGCCGAGGACATGGAGGTCCTGGGCCGGTCCCTCACCACCAGATGCTTGGAGGAAGAACGCCTCATCTTCCACCTCGGAACACTTCAACCCCAGGGCATCAATTTGGACTTCAACAGTTTTCTCATTTCCCTTTCCCCCACCTCATCCTAGTTCCAAACTTCCAGCTCAGCACTGTCCCCATGACATGTCCTACTTGCCTATCTTCTTTTCCATCTATCCACTCCACCCTCCTCCCTGACCTATCACCTTCATCCCCTCCCCCACTGACCTATTGTACTCTATGCTACTTTCTCCCCACCCCCACCCTCCTCTAGCTTATCTCTCCACCCTTCAGGCTCTCTGCCTTTATTCCTGATGAAGGGCTTTTGCCCGAAACGTTGATTTTGCTGCTCCTCGGATGCTGCCTGAACTGCTGTGCTCTTCCAGCACCACTAATCCAGAATCTACTGCTTCCTTGTCAGAGATTTCCATAGATTCACTACTCTCTGGGAAATGCAGTTCCTCCTCATCTCTATCCTAAATCTACTCCTACTAATCTTGAGGTCATTGTCCCCTAGGTAAAAACAATGACTGCAGATGCTGGAAACCAGATTCTGGATCAGTGGTGCTGGAAGAGCACAGCAACTCAGGCAGCATCCGACGAGCAGCAAAATCAACGTTTCGGGCAAAAGCCCATCCTGATGAAGGGCTTTTGCCCGAAACATCGATTTTGCTGCTCGTCGGATGCTGACTGAATTGCTGTGCTCTTCCGCACCACTGATCCAGAATCATTGTCCCCTAGTCCTAGTCTCACCCACCAGTGGAAACAACTTGCCTGCCTCTATCTTTTCTATCCCTGTCATAATTTTATATGTTTCTATAAGATCCCCACTCATTCTTCTAAACTTTATCAAGTACAGTCCCAGGTAGCTCAACCTCTCCTCATGGGGTAACCCTCTCATCTCCAGAATCAACTTCGTAGACCTCCTCTGCACTGCCTCCAAAGCCAATATATCCTTCCTCAAGTGAAAAGACCAGACGTGCACACAATACTCCAGGTGGGGCCTCACCAATACCTTGTACCTTTGCAGCAGAACCTCCCTGCTCTTAAATTCAATCCCTCTAGCAATGAAAACCAATATTCCATTTGCCTTCTACAAGTTTCTCATCCCCAGTCTCCTGCTTTCTCCCAGTAACCCTTGATAAGACCATACACTACAGGTCACATTTGTAACTGTTTAACCTGTGTTATCTTCATTACAGAAACAAGGTCATGTCAAACTCTCTTACTAAGCTGTAATATGCAGAGAATATTTGTATGTGTGAACACCCAGAAGCCGAGCTCCAAACTATCATCAAACTATTCTCAGAGGCATCAAGAGATTAGGCTAAATCCACAGAAGACTGGAGTCCTCTATCAACATGTCTCCACTGCCCCTATCAAGATTTATTGTCAGCCACTGAGCAATATGGATCAATTCCCTTCCCTTCGGAGTCTATAAAAACCAGGAGGTGGCATGGTGGCTCAGTGTTTAACACTGTTGCCTCACAGCACCAGGGTCTCAGGTTCAATATCAGCCTTGGGCAACTGTCTGTGTGGAGTTTGCAAATTCTCCCCATGTCTGTGTCGGTTTCCTTTGGGTGCTCCAGTTTCCTGCCAGAGTCCAAAGACGTGCAGGTTAGGTGAATTGCCCATTAGTTAGATGCATAAGTCAGTGGGAAATGGGTCTGGGTGGGTTGTTCTTCGGAGGGTTGGTGTGGACTGGTTTGGGTCAAAGTGTGTTTCCACACTGTAGGGAATCTAAATAATAATAAAAAAGGAATCTAATCTAAGTACATACTCATGTAATAGGTGTTTTCATGTGAAATATCATTCTTAGTTTTAAATAAAAAAGTTCACTTTTCATATACCTTGTTGACTGTAGACTTTTGACTATAGACTTTTGAGTCAAAAGATCCAAACGTTTTGTATTCATGACCTGCTTGGCTCTGAAGTCATATTTGCCCCGGTGGAAGCCTGCTTGCTGAAATCACAGAACAGCACACCATTGAGGGCAGACAATGCTGGTAAAATTCCATATTGCATCCAGTGTGACAGTGCTGCCTTTGAACATCTAAGCAACTGACTGTTCAACAATAAGAAACTTGAACCTATTATGGAGAAAATCACCAGTCTCAGAGTCAGAGTCGGGGTTCAATGACAGAGTTTATTGCACAAGGAAATATTGGAGCTCTGGGAAGAGAAAGACACCAACAACACAGTGGTCAGCTGCGATTCTTCTCTCGACCTGGAGCACATGTCACGATACTTTCATACATTTTATGATACAGTAGGTCAGTGATGAGATTATTGTCTTTGTAACATGGTTTGTTTATGTCAATCATTGCAGAATTGTTGATAGTTTCGATACAGTTATTGTCAGTTTCAGTGCAGCCTTTGTTAATTGCAGCATGGTTGTTATTAGTTTCAATGCAGACATTGTCAGTTTCAATGTCTGCACAGAAGTCCATTGCTATAGAAATGGGCTGTAATCGCTCTCCCTGAGAAGGATGATTACTGCAGCCCTGGCTATTAGCACTTTGTATTGAGTCCATATCAAGCTGTTAGCATTTCTATCAAAGGTGCTGGCTGGACCCAGACACTTTGGTGGGCAGTGTATGTTATTTATGCATATTAACATAGAACATAGAACATAGAAGAATACAGCGCAGTACAGGCCCTTTGGCCCTCGATGTTGCGTCGATCCAAGCCCACCTAACCTACATTAGCCCACTATCCTCCATATGCCTATCCAATGCCCGCTTAAATGCCCATAATGAGGGAGAGTCCACCACTGCTACTGGCAGGGCATTCCATGAACTCACGACTCGCTGAGTAAAGAACCTACCCCTAACATCTGTCCTATACCTACCCCCCCTTAATTTAAAGCTATGCCCCCTTGTAATAGCTGACTCCATACGTGGAAAAAGATTCTCACTGTCGACCCTATCTAAACCCCTAATCATCTTGTACACCTCTATCAAGTCACCCCTAAACCTTCTTTTCTCCAATGAAAACAACCCCAAGTGCCTCAGCCTTTCCTCATACGATCTTTCTACCATACCAGGCAACATCCTGGTAAACCTCCTCTGCACCCGTTCCAGTGCCTCCACATCCTTCCTATAGTATGGCGACCAAAACTGCACACAATACTCCAGATGCGGCCGCACCAGAGTCTTATACAACTGCAACATGACCTCAGTACTCCGGAACTCAATTCCTCTACCAATAAAAGCCAGTACGCCATATGCCTTCTTCACCGCACTATTTACCTGGGTGGCAACTTTCAAAGATCTGTGTACATGGACACCAAGATCCCTCTGCTCATCCACACTACCAAGTATCCGTCCATTAGCCCAGTACCCCATCTTTTTATTACTCTGACCAAAGTGAATCACCTCACACTTAGCTACATTGAACTCCATTTGCCACCTTTCTGCCCAGTTCTGCAGCTTATCTATATCCCGCTGTAACCTGCCACATCCTTCCTCACTGTCTACAACTCCTCCGACTTTCGTATCATCCGCAAACTTGCTCACCCAACCTTCTAACCCCTCCTCCAGGTCATTTATAAAAATGACAAACAGCAATGGTCCCAAAACAGATCCTTGCAGAACACCGCTAGTAACGGCACTCCAAGATGAACCTGTGCCATCAACTACTACCCTCTGTCTTCTTCCAGCCAGCCAACTCCTAATCCAAACCTCCAACTCACCCTCAATGCTATACCTCCGTATTTTTTGCAGTAGTCTACCATGGGGAACCTTATCAAACGCCTTACTAAAAACCATATACACCACATCTACCGCTTTCCCCTCGTCCACCTCCTTAGTCACCTTCTCAAAGAATTCAATAAGGTTTGTGAGGCACGACCTGCCCTTCACAAAACCATGCTGACTATCCTTGATCACATTATTCCTATCCAGATGTTCATAAATCCTATCCCTTACAATTCTCTCTAAGATTTTGCCCACAACAGAAGTGAGACTCACCGGCCTTTAGTTACTAGGGTTATCCCTACTCCCCTTCTTGAACAAGGGAACCACATTTGCTAGCCTCCAATCTTCTGGCACTACTCCTGTAGACAACGAGGACATAAAAATCAAGGCCAATGGCTCTGCAATCTCCTCCCTTGCTTCCCAGAGAATCCTAGGATAAATGCCATCAGGCCCAGGGGACTTATCTATTTTCACCCTTTCCAGAATTTCCAACACCTCTTCTCTACATACCTCAAAGCCGTCCATTCTACTTAATTGTGACTCAGTACTCACATTGACAACAATGTCCTGTTCCTGATTGAATACTGACGAAAAGTATTCATTCAATGTCTCCCCAATCTCTTCAGCCTCCACACGCAACTTCCCACTACTATCCTTGACTGGACCTATTCCTACCCTAGTCATTCTTTTATTCCTGACATACCTATAGAAAGCCTTAGGGTTTTCCCTAATCCTACCAACTAAGGACCTTTCATGTCCCCTCCTTGCTGCTCTTAGCTCTCTCTTCAGGTCCTTCCTGGCTACCTTATAACTCTCAATTGCCCCAATTGAACCTTCACGCCTCATCTTTACATAGGCCGCCCTCTTCCATTTAACAAGGGATTCCAATTCCTTATTAAACCACGGCTCCCTCACACGACCCTTTCCTCCCTGCCTGACGGATACATACTTATCAAGGACACTCAATAGTTGCTCATTGAACAAGCTCCACATATCAATTACGCCCTTGCCTTGAAGCTTACATTTCCAAGCCACACATCCTAAGTCATGCCTCACTGCATCATAATTTCCCTGCCCCCAGCTATAACTCTTGCCCTGTAGTGCACACTTATCCCTCTCCATCACTAGAATAAAAGTCACCGAATTGTGGTCACTGTCCCCAAAGTGCTCACCTACCTCTAATTCTAACACCTGGTCTGGTTCATTACCCAGAACCAAATCCAGTATGGCCTCACCTCTTGTTGGCCTATCTACATATTGTGTCAGGAAACCCTCCTGCACACATTGGACAAACACTGACCCATCTAACGAACTTGAGCTATAGCTTTCCCAATCAATATCAGGAAAGTTAAAGGCCCCCATAACAACCACCCTATTACTTTCACTCTTCTCTTGAATCATCCTCGCAATCCTTTCTTCTACATTTCTAGGACTATTAGGAGGCCTGTAAAAAACTCCTAACAGGGTGAGCTCACCTTTCCTATTCCTAATCTCAACCCAAACTACCTCAGATGGCGAGTCTTCATCCATCGTCCTTTCCACAGCTGTAATACTATCTTTGACAAGCAATGCCACACCTCCCCCTCTTTTACCCCCACCTCTGACCCTACTAAAACATTTAAACCATGGAACCTGCAACAGCCAATCCTGTCCCTGTTCTACCCATGTCTCCGTAATAGCCACAACATCGAAGTCCCAGGTACCAACCCACGCTGCAAGTTCACCTACCTTATTTCGTATACTTCTTGCATTGAAGTATACACACTTCAAGCCACTTTCCTGTTTACAGGCACCCTCCTTTGAAATTGATGCCATGTTCCTAACCTCCCTACACTCCAGGTCCTGCACCCTAAGGCTACAGTCTGGGTTCCCATGCCCCTGCAGAGTTAGTTTAACCCCCCCCCCAAATTCTCTCCCTTACCCACCTTAAACTAATCAACTGGGTTGTGTGTGGCTTGTGCTGGCATTCTGGGTGGTCCCAGGCAGTGTCTGTATTTGTTGTGCTGTCTCTCTCCATGTTGTGGTCTGGCAGCATCTTATGTGTCAAGTGGCCAACTGATGGCTCAGTGGCCATCTTGTGTGTCTGTGTGCCTATTGGCACCCTGCCCTGTGCCGTCCCCCACTTCACTCCCCCCTTTGTGGTCAAGGAGGCGACTTCGGAGATCTCCCACAGAGCACCCAATTTACATGTGGAGGTGGGTCATCTCTAGGACCTTCCCCTCCCGAGGGGTATCATGGAGTGTCAATTCTCTTGGGGGCGCTTCCATAGTGGCATTCGCTGCTAGTACAGTTCTTGTCGGTAGCGCCTTACAGCAGAGCTTTAAACCCCCATGGCCCACTCAGTATGCCAGCATGAGTGCAATGAGGAGAACTATCCCGTGTGCCAAATACATCCCCAAAGATTACCAATTTAATCAGCTGTCTGTGATTGTGGCTTCCTGTCGAAAATTATCTAGCCGGTCTTGCATATTCTTGATGGCTTCTGTAATGTTATAAGAGGCATCAATAACATGAGTGAAACAATTATCACCAATAATTGTACAAACTCCATTGTACAGCACTGATACATGCACTGAGTCTGGACGGATGAGTCATTTCTGGGAACCAGGGCACGGTGGCTCAGTGGTTAGCACTGCTGCCTCACTGCACCAGGGACCCGGATTCAATTCCAGGCTCGGGTGACTGTCTGTGTGGAGTTTACACATTCTCCCCGTATCTGCATGGGTTTCCTCTGGAAAGTCTAGTTTCCTCCCACAGTCCAAAGGTGAATTGGCCAAGCTAAATTGTCCATAGTGTTAGGTACATTAGGCAGGGGTAAACATAGGGTCAGGGTGGGTTACTCTTCGAAGGGTCAACAGTTGCAACATTTAAACACAGTAAAATACATAGTTATATACATTTTGCTGGTAAAATAAAGTTAACAGTCAAAATCTTTGCTTGTGTCAGGAAGTGCAGTTATGGTTTGCTCTGTTGTGCACCCCCCCCCGCCCCTGCGCCCCACGCTGGGATGACCGTCTTGTCCGCCATTCCTGTTTGCACCTGGGGAATGGTCAATGACATTAGTTTGGTCACAGGAGTCTTTAAATGGGTTTAGTTGGGTCCAGTGCTTCCATGTGCCTTTTCCTTTAATGTCTACACAGGCCCAGGTGTCCCCACTTATTACCACATCGTATGGCCCATTCCATTTTGGGGCAAAGCCTGGTTTGTCGGTCAGTGCTCGCACCAGGACACGGCTTCCTGCTGCTGGGACCTCAGGGAAAACTTCAACTTTCCCTGCCCTGTCCTTTTTGTCCCATTTATCAATTACAAATTTCCAAATCCCTTTCAATTGGGCGCTTAATTCTATGTCATATCACCAAATTTTGTCTTTTAGCGGACCCACGTGGGTGCCACCTGTGATTATTGTCTCTGGCAATTGCATTGCTCGCCCCGTCATTAATTCATATGGTGTTAGCCTGGTTGCCTGATTCATAGTGGCTCTTAATCTCATTAGTCTGGCTAGCAGCACTTCAGGCCATGTTCTGCCTGAGGCTTGCATAATCTTAGCTAAAATGTTTTTGAACATTATATTCATTCTCTCCACCATCCCTGAGCTCTGGGGGGTGATAGGGAATGTCTAATGCCAAGTAATTGCTGGACAGTCTTCGTGACCTTGCCTGTAAAATAAGTCCCTAGGTCGGGGTCGATCTGGAGGGGTACCCCCCACCTGGAGATTACCTCTTCCGCTAATATTCTGGCTACAGAAGAGGCCGTAGTGCAGCTTTTGGTTGGGAATGCTTCTACCCACTGGGTGAATCTGTCTATGATAACCAGGCAGTATGTTTTCCCACGGGAAGGTGGTATTGGCCCTATAAAATATATCTGATGACGTTCCCAGGGTTCCCTAGTTCTTGGCTGGTGTCCCATCCTAACTTTTATGGGTCTCCCTTGGTTATGTTGTGTAAAAACCATGCATCTGTGGCAATACTTGGCCAGGTCTCTTCCCATTCCCTCTCACCACCACACTCTCCCGAGGCTTGCTATCATGGCCTCTCTACCTGTGTGGGAGAACCTGTGATGCAGTTCTGTATACATGCTGGTGCGACCACCTTTTCTGCTCAACTCCAGACACTATCCTCCTTTTTGAATGCCCCCTGCAGTTTCCATTGCTCTCTCTCTTCCTGTGAGGTGTCCTCCTATAGCTGCTGAATTTTGAATAGCATCTTTCGCTAATTCAATCATGACTATTGAAGTCTCGTTAATGGCTTCTTAGTACATAGAACATAGAAAAGTACAGCACAGAACAACTTACGCACCCCTGAACTCACTGCTGTCCATGTGCATGTCCAGCAGTCGCTTAAATGTCCCCAATGACTCTGCTTCCACCACCACCGCTGGTAACGCATACCATACATTCACAACCCTCTGTGTAAAAAACCTACCTCTGACATCTCCTTTATACCTTCCTCCTAATATCTTCAAACTATGACTTCTCATACCAGTCAAACCTGCCCTGGGGAAAAGTCTTTGGCTATTGACTCTATCTATTCCTCTCATTATCCTGTATACCTCAATCAGGTCTCCTCTCTTCCTCCTTCTCTCCAGAGAGAAAAGTCTGAGCCTATTCAACCTTTCTTCATAAGGCAAGCCCCCCAGTCCACGCAGCATTCTGGTAAACCTTCTTTGTACCCTCTTCAAAGCCTCTGTATCTTTCCTATAGTAGGGCGACCAGAACTGGACACAATATTCCAAGTGTGGCCTCACCAGGGACTTGTAGAGCTGCAGCAAAACCTCACGGCTCTTAAACTCTATCCCCCTGTTGATGAAAGCCAAAACGCCATATGCTTTCTTAACAACCCTATCCACTTGGATGGCAACTTTGAGGGATCTATGTACTGGAACACCCAGATCCCTCTGTTCCTCCAAATTGCCAAGAATTCTGTCTTTAATCCTCTATTCAGCATTCGAGTTCGACCTTCCAAAATGCATCACTTCGCATTTATCCAGGTTGAACTCCATCTGCCATTTCTCAGCCCAGCTCTGCATCCTGTCTATGTCGCACTGCAGCCTGCAGTAGCCCTCTATACTATCGACGACACCTCCAACCTTTGTGTCATCTGCAAATTTACTAACCCACCCCTCAGCCTCCTCATCCAAGTCCTTTATAAAAACTACAAAGAGCAGAGGCCCAAGAACAGAGCCCTGCAGGACCCCACTCAACACTCCTCCAGGCAGAATATTTTCCATCTCCAACCACTCTCTGCCTTCTGTCAGCCATCCAATTCTGAATCCAGATAGCCAAATCTCCCTGTATCCCATACTTCCTGACTTTATGAATGAGCCTACCATGGGGAACCCTATCAAATGCCTTGCTGAAGTCCATATACACCACATCTACTGCTCGACCATCGTTAACCTGTCTTGACACCTCCTCAAAGAACTCAATAAGATTTGTGAGGCATGACCTGCCCCTCACAAAGCCATGCTGACTGCCTTTAATCACACTATGCTTTGCCAAATCTTATCCCTCAGAATTCTTTCCAACACTTTGCTGACCACAGATATAAGACTGACTGGTCTGTAATTGCCAGCAATTTCCCTATTACCCTTCTTGAAAAGAGGAACAACATTTGCCTCCTTCCAATCCTCCAGTACGACTCCTGTGGAGAGTGAGGAGGCAAATATCCTCGCCAGTGGCTTTGAAACCTCCTTTCTCGCTTCCCGGAGCAGCCTAGGATAAATCTGGTCTGGCCCTGGGGACTTATCAATCTTAATGTTTTGCAAAATTTCCAGCACATCAACTTCATCAATCTTGATCTGGTCAAACCTATATCCCAGCTCCTCTAAGTTTTCATTTATAACAAGTTCCCTTTCCTTGGTGGAAACTTGGAAAGCAAAAAACTGATTTAGGGCTTCCCCTATCTGCTCAAACTCCACGCACAAGTTCCCTCTGCTATCCCTGATTGGCCCTACCTTCTCCCTGATCATTCTCTTATTCCTCACGTATGAGTAAAATGCCTTTGGGTTCTCCCTAATCCTTTGTGCCAAGCCTTTTTCGTGCCCCCTCCTGGCTCTCCTCAGTCCATTTCTGAGCTCCTTTCTAGCAAGCCTGTAATCCTCTAGAACTGTGCTAGATCCTTGCTTCCTCCACCTTAGCTAAGCTGCCTTCTTCTTTTTGACGAGAAGTTCCTCTGTTCTCGTCATCCAAGGTTACTTAATCTTACCTCTTCTTACCTGCCTCAGAGGAACAAATTTGTGCATGACTCGCAACAACTGCTCCTTAAATAGTCTCCACATGTCTGCTGTGCCCTTTCTGTGGAACAATTGCTCCCAGTCTATACTTCCCAACTCCTGTCTGATAGCATCATAATTTATTTTTCCCCAATTGAATATCTTCCTTCGGTAACTGCTCCTTTCACTTTCCAAGGCTATGCTAACTGTGAGGCAATTGTGATCACTGTCACCAAAGTGCTCTCCCACCGCGAGATCTGATACCTGTCCTGGCTCGTTGCTGACCACAAAATCCAAAATGGCCTCTCCCTTCGTCGGTCTGTCTACATCCTGAGTAAGGGAACCCTCCTGAACACACCTGACAAAAACGTCTCCGTCCAAACCATCTGCACTTAGGAGGTTCCAGTCGATATTGGGAAAGTTGAAATCACCCATAACAACAACTCTGCTACTTTTGCATTTTTTCCAGAATCTGCCCGTCTATGAGATCATCAATCTCTCTACGGCTATTAGGTGGTCTGTACAAAACCCCCAAAGCGGTGGCTGCTCCCTTTGCTGTTCCTAACTTCCACCCATACTGACTCAGTAGACAAACTTTCCTCAACAACTTTCGTTTCTGTAGCTGTGATGCACTCTCTGATTAGCAATGCTACACCCGCTCCTCTTTTTCTACTTTCCCTGTTCTTTTTAAATGTTCTAAACCCTGGAACATCAAGCAACCATTCCTGCCCCTGTGAAACCCACATCTCCGTTATGGTCACAGCATCGTATCCCCAAGTACTGATCCATGCTCTAAGTTCATCACTCTTATTTCTGACACTCCTTGCATTAAAGCATACACACTTCAACAGATCCCTTTGTTTCACCAAGTGAGAAACCTTCCTTTTAGATTCAATATATCCTGTCACTGTCATGTCTGCAACTGACCCCCTCTCAGACATGTGGCTCTGATTCTCACCCCCCTACCAAATTAGTTTAAACCCTCCCGAATCACATGAGCAAATCTCCCACCCAGGACATTTGTGCCCCTCCAGTTCAGGTGCAACTTATCCTTCATGTACAGGTCCCACCTTCCCCAGAAGGTATCCCAATGGTCTAGGTATCTGAAGCCCTCCCTCCTGCACCAGCCTCATAGCCATATGTTAGGCTGCATTTGCTGACTGTTTCTCATCTCACTATCTCGTGGCACCA
This sequence comes from Chiloscyllium plagiosum, assembly GCF_037043375.1. Lineage (NCBI taxonomy): Eukaryota > Metazoa > Chordata > Chondrichthyes > Orectolobiformes > Hemiscylliidae > Chiloscyllium > Chiloscyllium plagiosum. The sequence continues at coordinate 86,081,344 of NW_028270145.1, read as the reverse complement.
GTAGCAAACCTGAGATCACTCCTCTACTCGTCCTGCTCTTCAGCTTCCAACCTAACTCTCTGTAGTCACTTTTCAGATCCTCAATCCCTTTCCTGGCAATATCATTGGTGACAATATATACCACGATTTCTGGCTGCTCCCCCTCCCCCTTCAGAATCGTGTAAACTCAATCGGCAACATCCCAGACCCTGGCACCAGGGAGGCAACATACCTTCCGGGAGTTCTGTTCCTGACCACAAAATCTCCTGTCAATCTGTCTGACTATTAAGTCCCCTACCACTAGTGCTTTTCTATTCTCCCCCCTTTCTTTCTGAGCCACAGTGCCAGGCTCAGCGCCTGAGACCTGACAACTGTGGCTTACCCCTGGTAGGCCGTTCCCACCAGCAGTATCAAAAACAGTATACTTATTGCTGAGGGGAACGCCCACAGGGGATCCCTGCTCTGACCGTCGGTTCCCTTTCTTCCCTCTGACAGTAACCCAGCTGTCCTTATCCTGTGTCTGGGGAGTGACCACCTCTCTGTTTTTCCTCTCAATTTCCCCCTCAGCCTCCCGGATGATCCGTAGTTCATCCAGCTCCAGCTCCAGTTCCCTAACTCGAGGGCTGTCTGAGCTGCTCGGTCTGCTGCCTGATTTCCTTTGAATTTTAGCCAACCTGGGCTCTCTTTTGCTGGCTCCTTTTAAGGGGGTTTTATTTTTATTACTGCAGCCTCTTTTGGCTGTTCACTGGCACGCGATAGTGCCTGAAGTCTTAACTGGTGTCTGATAGGGGATCCCCCAACAGTGGTGAACCCTCTTCTCCCCCATGCCACCATGTAGTCATGGACTACACCCGAAGGCATATTGACTGTCTGCATATATATTCACGGTTTTTCCTTTTGCTAGTTCCAGTGCTTTGGTGAGTGCTACCAGTTCTGCAACCTGTGTGGACTGAAGTCCATCAATCCTCTCGGACATAACTGTTTCTAACTTATCATCTACCACAAACAATCCTGTTCGGGGTGATCCTGCTATATATTTTCATGACCCGTCCATGAAGAGGGTCTCCTTTGCTATGTCTAGGGGGGTATTTTTTACTCATTCCCTATCCTCATACATATATCCCCACAGTTGTGCGGTTCCCTTTTCCTGCATCTAGAATTCCCTCAACTGGGTTTTCACCTGTACCCCGAACTATTGCCATGGACTGACTTGGGGGTAAAAGAACTGCCTCCCACTTTGCCCTTCTCATATTGGAGACGGCCCTCAGTTTTCCTTTGTTTAGCATCTCTACTCAGGTGTGTTTAGTGTGGAGGATGACATTCCCTGTCATTATAATGGGCTCACTAACCCTAATGGTCCAATGTGCGCAGTCTAAGGTTGCTATGGATCTGGGCAACTCGGTGACTCCGTGGTTGAGTTGTCCCCTACGGTCCTTCTCCTACTATCGTGGTTTTGGGTGACCACTGTAGAGTAAAACCCTCCCTCATTATTACAGTGGGTGTGAAACTCCTTGCTGGGATCTGGCAGCCTTGGCCCAGGGGCCGACATGAGTCATGTTTTAAGCTGACTATTTGCCTCCTCCTGTTCTGGCCTCCAGGTTACAGGTTACAAGGCAAACTTGCCTCTTTTAATTAATCTCTGGATCAGTTGAGCCTATTTTGCGAACTATGATATAAAACTCTGACTGTAGTTGAATTGCTCCAAGACCTTTCTGACACTCCAAACAGTGGCAGGTTGTGGCATCGGTTGGATTGCCTTCTTGCAGTTATAGAGTCACAGAGATGTACAGCATGGAAACTGACCCTTCAGTCCAACCTGTCCATGATTACCAGATATCCCAACCCAATCTAGTCCCACCTGCCAGCACCTGGTCCATATCCCTCCAAACCCTTCCTATTCATATACCCATCCAAATGTCTCTTAAATGTTGCAATTGTTCCAGCCTCCACCACATCCTCTGGCAGCTCATTCCATACACGTACCACCCTCTGCGTGAAAAAGTTGCCCCTAAGGTCTCTTTTATATCTTTCCCCTCTCACCCTAAATGTATGCCCTCTAGTTCTGGACTCCCCGACCCCAGGGAAAAGACTTTGTCTATTTATCCTATCCATGCCCCTCATAATTTTGTAAATCTCTAGTTGGTCTCCCCTCAGCCTCCGATGCTCCAGGGAAAACAGTCGCAACCTGTTCAGCCTCTCCCTGTAGCTCAGATCCTCCAACCCTGGCAACATCCTTGTAAATCTTTTCTGAACCCTTTCAGGTTTCACAACATCTTTCTGATAGGAAGGAGACCAGAATTGTACGCAATACTCCAACAGTGGCCTAACCAATGACCTGTACAGCTGCAACATAACCTCCCAACTCTTGTACTCAATACTTTGACCAATAAAGGAAAGTATACCAAACGCCTTCTTCACTATCCTATCTACCTGCGACTCCACTTTCAAGGTGCACTCCAAGGTCTCTTTGTTCAGCAACACTCCCTAAGACCTTACTATTAAGTGTATAAGTCCTGCTAAGATTTGCTTTCCCAAAATGCAGCACCTCGCATTTATCTGAATTAAACTCCATCTGCCACTTCTCAGCCCATTGGCCTATCTGGTCCAGATACTGTTGTACTCTGAGGTAACCCACTTCGCTGTCCACTACACCTCCAATTTTGGTGTCATCTGCAAACTTACTAACTGTACCTCTTATGCTCGCATCCAAATCATTTTTGTAAATGACAAAAAGTAGAGGGCCCAGCACCACTCCACTGGTCACAAGCCTCTAGTCTGAAAAACAACCCTCCACCACCACCCTCTGTCTTCTACCTTTGAGCCAGTTCTGTATCCAAATAGCTAGTTCTCCCTGTATTCCATGAGATCTAAGCTTGCTAATCAGTCTCCCATGGGGAACCTTGTCGAATGTCTTACTGAAGTCCATATAGATCACATCTACTGCTCTGCCCTCATCAATCGTCTTTGTTACTTCTTCAAAAAACTCAGTCAACTTTGTGAGACATGATTTCCCACACACAAAGCCATGTTGACTATCCAGATTCAGTCCTTGCCTTTCCAAATACATGTATATCCTGTCCCTCAGGATTCCCTCCAACAACTTGCCCACCACTGAGGTCAGGCTCACTAGTCTATAGTTCCCTGGTTTGTCTTTACCGCCCTTCTTAAACAATGGCACCACGTTTGCCAACCTCCAGTCTTCTGGCACCTCACCTGTGACTATCGATGATAGGCGATGTTGGGCATTTCTTTGAATCCCTGGGATATAAGGTATCCCAGGTGTAAGACTTGTGATTTGCCAATCTGTGCCTTTGTGGGGCTGACTTTTAACCCTGCGGTTAGCCATGCAATACCAGACATAAACACTCCTGGTGTCCAGGCCCAGACTCTGAGGCAATTAGAATATCATCTACACATTGGAGGGCAGTGCTACCCTCTTTACCCTCCAAATCTATACTCTTCAGATTGTCACTCATCACTCCGTGAAAAATAGTGGAACCCTCGTGGCAGGCGATTCCACATGTGCTGCCTGTTCCTTATTGTAAAAGCCAATTTGTTCTGAGATTCAGGGTGTAACGGGATAGACCAGAAACCGTTGGCTATGTCTAAAACAGTAAACATCTTGTGCTCAGGGGCCAAGCTGTTTAAGATGGTGGAGGGGTCTGCTACAATGAGGTGCAATTTGGGGGTGTCCTTATTTAGTCCTGTATAATCAATGGTGAGCCTGTAGCTCCCATCAGACTTTAGTACTGGCCAAGTTGGGGCATTACTTGTACTTATGGTTTCTTTCAGGATTCCCTGTTTGACGAGTCCTTGCACTATCTCCACAACTGCTTGTTCTGCTTTGGGTTTTATTGGGTACTGCCGGTGGGGCCGATGCTCCGGTCCAGAAACCCTTATCGGGTCGATGTTAACTAGACCTGTATCTAACTTTGTTTCTGTCCAGGCTTCGAGGATGGAGGCGCAGATGGCTCCAAATCCCCCCGTTCCAAGGTTCCAGGACCGACTGGTGACTGTAACCACTTTAATAGTTTTAAGGTGATTTCTAAGTTTCCCAACCTCAGTCTTCCGACGGTCCTATCTGTGCCAAATCAATTTCCCTTTTGCACAATTGATTAGAAAATTATATTCCTTCATGAGACCATTGCCCATTATGGTGCCCTCGTTATTTTGACATACACAGAATTTCATCGGGATATATAAATATTGTTTATTTCTACAAGGGTAGTTTTGCTGAGGTAAGCTGGTGTTTTTTCCCCCCCTGCCCCAGCTAAGTGAATCATTTTATTTGTGTGGGGTAAGGTTAAGTTTATGATAAATACGGTCAGAAGACCATAAGACATAGGAGTGGAAGTAAGGCCATTCAGCCCATCCAGTCCACTCCGTCATTCAATCATGGCTGATGGGCATTTCAGTGCCACTTACTCACTCTCTCCCCATATCCCTTCATTCTTGCAAGATTAAGAATTTATCATTCTCTGCCTTGAAGACATTTAAAGTCCCAGCCTCCAATGCGCTCTGTGGTAATGAATTCCACAGGCCAACCACTCTCTGGCTGAAGAAATGTCTCCCCATTTCTGTTCTAAATTGACCCCCTCTAATTCTAACGCTGTGCCCATGAGTCGTAGTATCCCTGCCTGACAGAAACAATTTCCCAGTTTCCACCCTTTTTAAGCCGTGCATTACCGTAAGTTTATATTAGATCTCCCCTCAACCTTCTAAACTCTAATGAATGCAATCCCAGGATCCTCAGCCATTCATCGTATGTTCAGCATCTAGCTCAGCTGTGAGGGCAACGGCATGTGTCCACCGTCCTCCCCTAAAGTCTCGGGCTGCTGTGGCGACGGGTCCGCCTGCTACCTGCCTCCACTTGTGTGCTGGGCAAGCTGCCCGGACCAGCTGGTGTATGTCCCTCAGGTGTAGTTGGTGCCCTACCCATACACTATCCAGCTCTGCACAGAACCTGGTGTATGCGCTCGGAGGCTGTAATTTGTCCTGGGAGGCCATAATCTGCTGCCTCTCCCCTGGGGCAAAGGGTTTATAATTCACTTTGGGTTGTGATTCTGTCCCTCCTCTGGTAACGGGCACTGAGTTATACTCTTGCATGGTTCATCCAGCAGAGGGAGCAGTTGGTCTCTGCTGGACAGGCTCACAGGAGGGAGAGTGTCAATTTCTCTCTCCTCTTGTATTCTTTCTAATGTGAATTCTAGATCCTTTATCCTGCTCTCCAGCTTTTTAACATTTTCCTGATCCTTTCTCCACCCACTCGTGGAGGCACTCACTTGTTCAGTTAGGCTGGTTAGTTGGTATACCAACATTACCCCTATCTTGTCAGTTTTATTCTGTTTCCGTGTATCTATCCACACTCTCTGCTGTGCTGATGTCTAGGATGGATCCCAACCACTTTTCTTCAAATGTTCTGTCAGCCCTTGTTCGTCTGCCTTGTATTTCTCAATAAGGGGACCTGCAGTATCCCCCTTAAAACTTTGCCATTTAGCAGATTGTGCCACCAATAGTAAGATGTTGCTATTGTGGGCACTTCTCTACCCACTATACCAGCACCATCTGTATGGCGGTAGCAGCGTCTCTACTGGTGGGACCTCTCTACCCCCCCGGCCACCACTACTAGTCGTTACCTACTGGTTGGCTGGGAATGCTGGCTCAATATGGTGTGCTCTCTACCGGTGGGAATTCTCTACCCTCGTGGCCACATCTACTGACCAAACGCCTCTCAATAGGCCCAGAAACCTACTTCTAGCCTGGTGTGCTCTCTACCGGTGGAACTTCTCTACCCTCCTGGCCTCCGCCATTATTCAAGTTCTGTAATTCTACTATGGACTGACAGGGTATCATGGTTACTCACAGTGTCCATGCTCCCCACCTTAGTAATGTGCGCTCCACTGAGGTTTGGCTCTTGGTCAGAGATCAGCTCTTCCTCACCACATTGGAAATTACAAGTACAAACAGCACTCAACTTTTAACTTGAACTCCAACTGCGTTGTTCGCCCCGACAGAGTCCAATGTTACCTGACTTTGCCACTTGTGATTCACAACTCCTAGTGCCCTTGGCACCTCAATTCCCACTTCAAATCCCAACCTTCATGTGGAGGGGGCTACCCCCTCTTAACAACCAATTTAGAGCAGGATTTTTGAGACAGGCACGACTTTCTCCTCTGGCTGTTTCAGCACAAGAGGGCTTTTGCCCGAAACGTCGGTTTCACTGCTCCTTGGATGCTGCCTGAACTGCTGTGCTCTTCCAGCACCACCAATCCAGAATCTGGTTTCCAGCATCTGCAGTCATTGTTTTTACCTCAACACAAGCAGCAGAATCTTGCGACAGTTAGTAAATTAAATATCATTCTCCACAGACATGCACTTAAAAATTTTAACTCAGTACAGTAACAAATCAGACATTACAATCAGTATATCTTTAAACTATGTCCTTGCCCTGGTCTGACTCTTCCTGTTTTCAGTTTCAAATTGGTTCTTACCTCGGCTCTCCGCTCGTGGCCTTCAACCAGGGCACCACTAACAAGAACCCTGCTCATTGTGCCAATTGTTATGGGGAACTCACCAGCCTCGGAGTTGGAGTTAGGATTGAATGACAGAGTTTATTGTACAAGGAAATTCTGGAGCTCTGGGGTGAGAAAGATACCAACAGCATAGTGGTCAGCTGTGATTCTTCTCTCGACTCAGAGCACATGTCAATATACTTTTATACATCTTGTGATACAATAGGTCAGTGGTGAGATTATTGTCTTTGTAACATGGTTTATTTATGGCAATCATTGCAGAATCGTTGATAGTTTCAATACAGTCATTGTCAGTTCCAGTGCAGCCTTTGTTAATTGCAGCACGGTTGTTGTTAGTTTCAATGCAGACATTGTTACTTCTTCAAAAAACTCAATCAAGTTTGTGAGACATGATTTCCCACACACAAAGCCATGTTGACTATCCAGATTCAGTCCTTGCCTTTCCAAGTACATGTACACCCTGTCCCTCAGGATTCCCTTCAACAACTTGCCCACCACTGACATCAGGCTCACTGGTCTATAGTTCCCTGGTTTGTTCTTACCACCCTTCTTAAACAGTGGGACCACATTAGCCAGCCTCCAGTCTTTCAACACCTCAATTGTGACTATTGATGATACAAATATCTCAGCAAGAGGCCCAGCAATTCCTTCCCTAGCTTCTCACAGAGTTCAAGGGTACACCTGATTAGGTACTGGGGATTTATCCACCTTTATGCGTTTCAAGACATCCAGCATTTCTTCCTCTGTAATATGGACATTTTTCAAGATGTCACCATCCATTTCCCTATATTCTATATCTTCCATGTCCTTTTCCACAGTAAATAGTGATGCAAAATGCTCGTTTAGTATCTGCCCCATCTCCTGTGGCTCCACACAAAGACTGCCTTGCTGATCTTTGAGGGGCCCTCTTCTCTCCCTAGTTATCCTTTTGTCCTTAACGTATTTGTAAAAACCCTTTGGATTTTTCTTAATTCTATTTGCCAAAGCTATCTCATGTCCCCTTTTTGTCCTCCTGATTTCTCTCTTAAGTATACTCCTATTGCCTTTATACTCTTCTAAGGATTCTTCTAGTACTGGATTATTTAATCACCTGAGGACTCACAACAGCAGAGTTAGACTGTTATCTTCCATCCTGAGGGACTGCCTGAAAAGAAGATGATTTGCCGTGAGGGGAATTGAAGAAAGAAGGAGCTCAAATCGTCCTTGTTGTGCTGTGTGCAGTCACGGTAACCTTATTTGGAAGCGATTGTAAATGTGTCGAAATCAGTTTAAGGAAGGTTTACCAGATTAATGCCTGCAATGAGTGTATTGTTGTATTTGGAAAGGTTGGATAGGCCAGACAGCTTAATTTAAGAGTAATAGGCAACTTGGCTGAAACTTACAAGACCCTGAGTGATTTTGATGGGTAGATGTGAAGAGACTGTTTCCTCTTACAGCAGAATCTTAAATGAGGGGGTCATAGAATCATAGAACCATAGGGTACTGAAGAGGTCCTTCAACACATCCGGTCTGAACCGCATACAAGTAAAGGGGTGCTCCTTTTACTTCAGAACTCTCTTTTTGGAAAGAAAATGGAAATAGAGGCTTTATTTTTGTTTTAGGCAGATGTGGATAGATTTCTGTTAAGTAAGGAGGAGAAAGATTATAAACATAGGTGGGAAAATGGATTTGAGATTATAATTAGATCAGCTATTATCTTATTAAATGGCGGAACAGCCTCAATGGGCCGAATGGTCTACTTCTGATTATTGTTCTTGTGCTTATATGTTATAACTGTGATAGTGAGGAGATGAGATAGAATAGATTTTGACATCTCCAAAAATGGGGCTTATGTAAAAGTCAACCCCTTTCATTTCAAATAAAGGTTAAGGCTCAGAAACTTTGTTTCTGAAGCTGAATTGAAGTTCACTTTTGACCATTAAGGCAGAGGTGTTGCAAGCAGTATATAATCCATAAAAGTACATTCAAAATTAAAATCCCCATTGAATTAATGAAGTGATTAGCGATTATAAAATTAAGATGTTTTCACCAATATTACTTGAAATGAGAAAACATTATTTTCAAATGTCAGTTCTTGGCCTGATGTAGACATTGATACATTTTATATTTCTAAACAATTAGTTTTTTTTTAGATTTTACTTTTATTGAACGCTGATAAAAATAGATTCAGCAGTGAACAAAGGCTTGCAAGTAGAAATCAATGTGACCATTTTTTAATGATAACATTCAAATCGCTTCAAGGGAGATCTTATTTGACAGTGTAACATTGTATAACATCAACATTCACACTCATTGGTAAATTATTACAACTGTTTGATGAGTCTAAAACAGAAATGCTGTTAATTTCCAATGTCATTTAAATCTTTCCCAGAATTCTCAGGATTATAGGAATGTTGATACATTAACATTTCTCAAAATACGTAGATCTACTCAACAATCAGAAATTGCTGTGATTTGCAAATCGTTAATGCTTACCTTACATTTGTCTTTATTAGTTTTTTTCTTTATCCTGTCCCCATCCACTACCTCTGTCCCAGTTATACTTTCCCAAGGGTCCTGAGACAGATGACTGCTTCCAAGGCTGCCTGTTAGGCAAGCGTATTCATTTTGAAGTGGATTAATGCGCTGCCACATGTTTGCAGACAGCAATTTTCCGAAAGATGATTTCAATTTTGCTTTTTGAACAGTAGATAATTGGCCAGAAATTAACTCTGTGCTAATAGCCACTTCAACCTCACTGTTCCAAGTATAAAAATGCCATTCTGGTAAATCATGCCTTAAGGATTATTGACATTCTCAGGGATAAGATAATTTACCTCAATTGACCTACAGAATCTCTTAAATCTCCATGTATATTTTTCTTACATTAACTCTGTTTGAGGAAGAATGTGCACTGTCTTCCATTGTACAGGTAAACCCCTACTCGCAGGAAAGAATAAGATCAGAGAATGCCGGAAACCATGTTGAAGCAAAAATCGAGTTAACTTTTCTATTGTCAGAAGGAAAGGTTGGTGAGCTGAATTTTACAGGAAAGTTTAGATCATTTTCAACAGGGAATTTAAAATTGGGGTGCCCAACTTCTCGGGTCATGATTCAGAACTTGTCCACTCCCATTTAGACTTATCCTGGAAACATCCATCTTATCTTAATGGTTATGACATCTGACTTAGTGTAGTCCATGTTGTTATCTTAGTGCTGCCAGTTGCCAGGGGAGCCAAGTAATGTTGTTCAAAAGTCATATAGTTCAAGTGAGCGTTTGCCCTTCTGCTCCACAGGTGATTTCTGTCTTCCTTAAGTTCATATGAAGACAATTTTGTTGCAATGTGAAATCCAATGCCCCAGTTAAACTCTTGACATGCCTCTATTCCTAGAGCAGATTGTTTCTGGCAGCCTGCGTTCTTTCAAATAACCTTGCTTCAAAGTTCATTTGGCCAAATTGTCTCTAGAAGCTCCTCTGGAAGAGTAGCTTACGTTGAGTAATATTGCTGCAACTTAAGTAATGGCCATGTAACATAAACAGAGGAGAGACTAAGAGTGGAGCTGGGTGGGAAGAGTGAAGTTGTTCAGTGGTGGCCAAAGAGATGTATGACCATAGTCAGAGATGCTGTGAGTAAGTGACCACCTGATAAAGGAGCAGCGCTCCAAAAGCCAGTGTTTCCAAATAAACCTGCTGGACTATAACCTGGCATTGTGTGATTTTTAACTTTGTACTCCCCAGTCCAACACCGGCATCTCCAAATCATGACCAAATGAGGTCAGCTCCTGGTGTCTCAACTCAACTGCCGGGCAGCAAAGCCACAGAACTCTGATGACCTCAGGTGAGTGTTTAGGTTAGTTAAGGCAGAATCACATATAATGTCTCACTCAACAGGTCACCAATCTTGCAATGTATTAAATATACTACATCA